>NC_058414.1:52803039-52994435 GCF_002201575.2 Neomonachus schauinslandi
TGGAGTCCCGGGATCGAGTCCCGCATCGGGCTCCCTGCTCGGCGGGGAGTCTGCTTCTCCCTCTCCCGCTCCCCCCTCTCATGCTCTCTCTCTCTCAAATAAATAAATAAAATCTTAAAAAAAAAAAAAGTTTTTTTTAAATTTGAGAATCACTGACATTAAAGAATAGGAAAGGAGGGAGGACAGACAGTAAAACTGAAAGGAAACCTTACTGAGTCTCTAAATGAAAAATCTGGATGCGAAATAGGAATTGCTATTTATGAGTAGTAGAGTCAACTCTGATTTTTCAAGCTCAAAGGAAGAGCATTCGTAGATTGGAAACTAAATACAATAGCAGAGCCTTCTTCGAGCGTGCTCGTCTCAAAGGCAAAGATATATAATCCACTCTACATGCCACTCCCCAAATCATCTCCCTAACACATTTCTTTACTCATGTCACTCTCCAGTTCAGAAACCTAAGCAGTTTTCTCTCATTTAAAAAATAATGGATTTTTAACAGTTGGGGTCCTCCATATTCTGGGACCAAGCTAGTTTTCCAGGTTATGTAAAATTTATAGTTTATGGTAAAGCTGGTCTCTTGCCTCTCCCCCCAGATGCATGGCAATTACCCACCTCTGTATGTTTGTTCATGCTACTTTCTCTGTTGAAATCATCTCTGACTCTCACAGTTCACATTTTTTTCCACGAGGTCTGCACTTCTACCACCAGCTTTGTCTGCAAGCTTTCCTGGACCACCCACCCTAGCCAGGAGTAACCTCTACATCTCTAACAACCTCAAAAGCTCTATTTCAGCATTTCCACATGCTCTTTTATGTCACTATTTTTGAGATTTTATATATATATATATATATATATATATATATATATATATATTTTTTTTTTTTTTTTTTTTAGCTCTTGCTTTGACTTCTTCCCAAGCTATCAGGGTCAGGGACTATATCTGATTCATCTTTACATCCTGCAGAGTTCCTTGTGCAATGATTCACACATAGTAGGGCTTTAGTACATATTAGCTGTGTGCATGCCCCTATGTATGAACGAATTAGGAAGATTTAGAGAGTTATGGTACTCATAATTCAAATGCAGGTGATCAAACTGACCCTATTGAACTGTAGCTTAAAAATATTTTTATAGAAGTTGTATCGTAACATTTCTCTATTTGTAAAGAAATCAATCACCCAATGCTAATTTTCAGTGTTCTGCCATGCCCCACATCTAACAGTGCAATAGGGATCTGTGTCAGAGGAAATGATGGCCCTCTAGTTACACACAACTTACGCAGGATTTTGCACAATCGTTTGCTATTTGTCAATGCTAACCTGCTTCTCGGCAAAAAAGCCACATCAGATGAATTATGGTTTCCTTCTCTTTCTCAGAGCAGCAGTAACCCACGGCCACATCTAGTTACAGCGTAGAGTCGTTAACCATCATTACAGGAGACTCAGCCTCGACATGGAAACTCTTTGGCAGCTCTTTGGCAGGAGACTGAAATATCTGGGTTACTTGGTATCACATTCATTTTGTGCCCCTCTGTGGGACTGCTGGAAGCCAAATGAAGTTATGGGGGCCTTTGAGGTACACTAAATTGACTCCTAGGAAAAACTCCTTCAATGTCAGGCAACTGGATATGTGTGCTATGAAATTTTTAAAATATATGTGTATGTATGATTGTAAATCTAGGTGTATTCTTAGCAAGATTGAAGTCTACTCAGGGATCTGCTCTTCTCCCCACAAAAGATGTTGAGCTTTGTTTGTTTTTCTCCCCTGAGGAGCAGCACCTTAAGATGCCACATAATTCCAAGAGATATCAGAAAGTAATCTCCTCTGTTCCTTTGTGAGTTTCAAGAGCTAATCCCTGGGGGAAAGGGAAGAATTTTGTGATTTATCAGCTGCCTTGTTTAAACACTTCATAAGTGAATTATTGCAATCTGCATGAAGGACTCAAAGTAACAACTCTCTCTAAACACTGACCATCATTCAATCACTGAAGAAGAGGAGAGGAAAATGTGACCTGTGTAAAATGGCGGTCCTTTTCTTGAAGTCAAGAAGAGATTCATAAAATCACTAAATTCTGCCACAAGTCACTATATTTAAAGTGAAAAACTTGATCAAAGAAGGGACACATATAAATGGAAGCAATGGACATATATTATTTTGACCAGTAGGATTGACAGATTTTAATGGGATTAGATGGTTGAGATTTCTTACAGTCGGGAGGTCTCTCTGAACAGGGAGGTGAAAATGTTCACTTGCATTCTTAGATACTTTTTGTCACTGCCTTTATTCTTTATATCCAAGATGAACCTAAAGTACAATTTAAAATACTCCTGAGTGAAACAATCCTGGTTGTCTATTGTTCTCTTCTAGGAAGAGGGAATCAAATTTGCTCCTACATGCCCAGTAGAAATAAAATAAAAAAAATGAAAAAAATCCAGCCTGCATCAGTGCCATGAGAGGAAGAAAAAAGAAAAAAAATACCATAAAAACAGTAAATTGTACTCACGATAACCTGTCTTGGAAATATCACCTTGTACTCAGTGAAGAAAGAAATGTAAAAAGTGACAATTTTTTCCCCCCACTGATTCCTAGGAGGGGAGAAAAATAGTACATTCAAACAACAAGACAATAATGCATTTTGTAGTAATACTGGAAGTCCTTAGAGACTTCTAAAGACAACATTGCTTATTGAGTATTATGTATTATCAGACGCTACCCTAGACACTGTCTATAAATTATCACTCATAAGAACTACCAACTGATAATAAGGATTACTATACAGCTATTTTCATTTTACAGAAGAGGAAATTTGTTGTGTAAAGATCAGAAATGTATCCAAAGCATTAGAGCTACCAATTTGTGCTACTGGCTTCAAATCCAGATCCACGAGAGTAAAACCTGTGTTCTCTCCTTCATATTAGAGTGATTCCCAACATACTGGCCCCAGCATCAGAGAAACAATGTAGGGCGTATCTTAGCAATACTGTACAGAGCTACATGGTATATGAAGGGAATTTCTAGACATGGTCTCCAGTTTTGTATGGGGTTTGGAATTTAAGAACCACCCTGATATGAGCAAATGAAAGACTGTATTTATTTAATTGACTTATATACAAATTAAATTAGCAAATAGGCAGGTGTTCCCAATCAGAAGACTTCCTACCATTATCCTACCCCAAGGAAATACACACTTTTCCTTTTCAGGCTATCCTTTGTTTCTCTGTGTTAGCCCTGATCTCTTGGTTCTCAGCGTATCTCACCTTCTCTCGTTGCTGGTGTCCAGCTGTATGGGGCATAAACTGTATGTACTACACTTGGAAAGGTACAAGCTCATTTTCCTGTTCCTCTTTTTGCAGCTTTACACACCTCTCATTCTTTTACAGTGTATTCCTTTTTTTTTTTTTTTTTTGGTGGGTAGCAAAGCAAGGTTTATTGAGTGATAACAAAGTGATAATACAAAGCTCCCAAGGAGGGAGGGGACCCGAGAGGGTTGCCCAGTGTATTCCTTTTTCTCTTCCTCTTGGCCACTGGTGACTCTACCAACCCTGAAACTTGAGTATCATTGGAAATTTCTCATGGGGCTCTGGATCCATTCTGTCATCCAAGCCAAAATGGTATTCTTCTAAAATGTGAAGACCCCATGTTTGGTGTCTTTTGTCTCCCTGAATTAATCACTTTTTTTGACCATGTCCTCTATTTTATCTGACTTGACCTTTATGAACAGGCGAATATGTTTTTGGCCACATCTGGTCTCCATTAACACTTACTTATACCGCAATTCATTCTGGTTCCCTCAACTTGAAATTTCCTATTTCATCTCTTCCTTCCACCATCTTGCCTTTCTCTCTTACATAGACTGTCTTTCAAACTATCCCATTATCTGCTTGCCCATATGTGATCTTACTTCTGCCAAACAGGAGTAACTTCATAGCTTCATGTGATTTGGACAGAACAATTTTTGCCACATCAATATCACTATGCCATGAAGAAGTTCCCAAACAGTCCAATGAAAAATCCACAACTTTGTTTGTTTGTTTGTTTTTAATCATAGACTTCAGTGTTGCCCAGAGCCTTTTCTGGAAGAATCGTGATGTTGAATCTGATCACATATCAGGCCCCCAGTGGCCACCACTTTGGCTTCCTAACTGGGCAGCATTTCGTGTACCTGTCAACTAAATCACCTCCTTCCAGCTGTCCATAACCAGGTTGGCTTGTTTCAATAAAGGGCACTAGGTAAGGATAAAAATCTTGCTCTTTCTTTTGCCATTCTTTCCTCCTCCCTCCTTTCCTTACTTTATACACAATCTATGTGATCCACAAAATATCTACTATTTACCCCATTATGTTATGTGCCCCTTTTTATGTATAAGTTTTATATGCCAACCAGATAGAAGACTCCTGCAGAGCAGAAAACTCATTCTGTAATCTGTATGCCCCCAACAGTATCTAGCAAATTAAGCAATAAATTCTCAAAAACTGTTCTTTAATTTTAATTTGCTCTGCAGATGGACCTGAATTATTTATAGCATTATTAGGTACTTTTGATAATTTAAAGAGAAAGAGACTCTGCCCAGCCTAAAGCCTTTTTTCATAAAATGGAATTTATTTTAAGGAAAAGAAAAACAAAGATATGTCTGGAAACTTTGGCTGAGGGGAAATGGCATTTAAACGTCAACTCCTGGCCCCAATATTGGCACCAAGCTAATATTTAGTTTCTGGAACTCTTCAGTTCATGTGGGTTCCAATTACTCTTACTCTCTTATCAAAAATGTAAGTTACCTTATAGGATCATATGGAACAGACAATATTTACCCATCATTTTCCTAATTAGTTTCCCACGCAGTAGTCACTGTAGTTGAAAATTGTCATTGCTGCATCTTAGAAAACAAAGATCATGTGGAACTAAAACTATATAAACACCAAAGTGATCATAAAATGCACATTTTATGTACATACAATAAATTTAACAAATATTAAGGGCTTTGGGGGTGCCTGGGTGGCGCAGTCGGTTAAGCATCTGACTCTTGGTTTCAGCACAGGTCGTGATCTCAGGGTCATGGGACCGAGCCCCCCATCAGGCTTCATGCTCAGCTGGGAGTCTGCTTAAAATTCTCTCCCTCTGCCCCTCCCCCCATGCTTGACCACTCTCTTTCTCTCTCTCTCTCTCAAAAAAAAAAAATCGTTTAAAAATTTTTTTAATTAAAAAAAAAAAAACCTATATTAAGGGTTTTGGTCCAAATGTTTGTGTCTCCCTAAAATTCTCATGTTAGAATCCTTTCACCCAATGTGATGAGTGTTAGAAGGTGGGACCTTTGAGAAGTGATTAGGTCATGAGGATGGAGTCCTCATGAGTAAGATTAGTGTTTGTATAAAAGAGACCCCAGAAAGCTCCCAAGCCCCCCTTCTATCATGTGAAGATACTGAAGGGGGTCCTCATCCAACCATGTTGGCGCTGATGCTGGCACCTTGATCATGGACTTCTAGCCTCCAGGACTGGAAATAAATTTCTGTTCCTTATAAGCTACCCAGTCTGTGACATTTTTGTTATAGCAGCCCCAAAAGACTTTGTTGTCATCTTAACCTATAATGACCAGACTTCAATCTGTTTACCACATAATTCAGGCACCTTAGTGATATAATTTCAAGTTTGCTAAAATCTATAAAATTAGCTAGATTTTGTTTTGTATTTCGTTTTTAAAGAAATTTAAATGTGTCCTCTTTAATAACTTTTAATTTCACTAGCTGTCCCGTCCTCAGTAATTAAGAATCAATATTATTATAAAATTTCCATACTTTATACCATGTACTGTATGTTCCTACCAACCTAATGGAAGGTAATATTCTTTAGCTTTAAAATAATTGTTTTCAATAACAGAAAACGTTCTTTCCCCCTCCTCTGTCATACTCTGCCCCTGGACTCAACCAAGGGTAATGATTATAACATGGGAAATATCTTTGCAGTATTCCTTTTCTGGGAAGTTTTCTATATTTAACGTTTCAAGCGCTCCTTTAAAATAGGTATACTATGGGCTTTTTTTCTGGATGTACATCATTTACATCAAGTGTTTTTCCTGACTTTTTCCACCCAAATGGACCTTGTGATCAGCACTTAAAGCACATTGTATCTAGCCTCTCTTGATGCATTAATTTAGTGTGTACAATTTCATTTCTTAAATTCCAGTAAGTCTTCATTTAAAATTCTTTAGTATCTTGAGTTCATGGTATTGAGCAAATTTCTCCTGGCATATGTAATCCCAAGATTATACCCAGAAAATATTAGTTTCTTATGGATGAATGAATCTACTCTACCATCATACTAATTGATGAGCATTCATCCCATTTATTTAGTCAACTACTAATAATTGAGCAGCTACTATGGACAAGTACTGTGCTAGATATTGAGCACACAAAGGTACAAAAGAGACAGGGAGCAATCTGTAAAGTGCCACAAACATAATAAACTCGGGAGGTAAATAGGAGGGGCATCTACCTTAACCTTGTGTGGGAGCAGGCTGGGGGTGGGGAGGGGAGAGTAGGGTGTTGGTTAAGAGAACATTCTCTTAGAGGAAAAAGGCCAAGCTGAAATCTGGAGATTAAGCAGGAATTACCCTGGGAAGTGGAGAGAGAGGGTAACGATAGTTAACACTAACAGTGCCTCCTCTGGGCCCCGTACTGTTCTGTACATATAGCAGCTCACTGAATCTTCCAATAAGCAGGCAATGCAGGTACTATGAGAACATAGAGACAAGGAAGCTGCAGCACACTGAAGTTAAATAATGCTTGAGGTCACACAGCTAAATGCAGAGTTCGAGTTCAAGTCCGAGCATCTGAGCCCTGCCTGTGGTGTCTTTTCCAGCAGAGATAACACAGCCCCAAGGGCAGCCATTAGAATAGAGCCTACATTTGCTGAGCACTTTGCCAAGTCCCAAGCATGCATGACCCCATTTATCCCTCATATTATCCTATGAATTAAGTGCTGTTATTTGCCTCCTTGTTACAGACATAGATTCAAAAGCTTAAAAAGGTTAAGTGACCACAGTGAGATACCACTCTATACCCACTAAGATAGCTGTTAAAAAAACAAACAGAAAGTTCCAAGTGTTGATAAGGATGTGGAGAAATCGGAACCCTCGTACATTGTTGTTGGGAATATAAAATGCTGCAGCCACTGTGGGAAACAGTTTGGTGGTTCCTCAATAAGTTAAGCACAGAATCACCCTATGACCCAGCCATTTCACTCTTGGATATGCACCCAAAAGAACTCAATACAGGTGTTCAAACAAAATATTACACATGAATATTAATAGCAGCACTATTCACAATAGCTAAGAGGTGGAAACAACCCAAATGTCTGTCAACTGAGGAATTGTTAAACAAAATGTGGTGCATCCATACAGTGGAACATTATTCAGCCATAAAAAGGAATGATGTACTGATACATGCTACAAAGTGGGTGAATCCTGAAAACATAATGCCAGGTAAAAGAAGCCAGTCACAAAAGGTGACATACCGTATGATTCCATTTATATGAAATATCCAAAGTTGGTAAATCTATAGAGATAGCAGATTAGTGGCTGCCAAGGACTGCAGGGAGGGGGAATGAGAGATTATTGCTTAATGAGTCTTGACATTTGCTTTTTGTGGTGATGAACATGTCTGGAACCAGCTAGTGGTGATGGTTGTACCACATTATGAAGGGGCTAAGTGTTACTAATGGGAGATCTTATGCTACTTGTATTTTACCAAAATATTTTAAAAGGGAAAAAAGATGGTAAAAAATTTAAAAAGGTGAGTAAGTTGCTCAGGGCTGCACAACACATCGAGGAAAAGTTGCCTTTGAAACCAGGTAGGAACACACACATTGCAGGAGTTCCAAATTGTTTGATGTGACTGCAGTGAAGCATGAATATCAAGGAGTGGAAGAAGGGCAAAGGATGAGGCAGGAGGAGGGATCAGAGTCTCCACGGTGAAGACACCTTGGAAGGTTGGCGGAGGCAAGCCTAGCGACAGAGACACAGGCATGGGGACACTCCGGAGGAGGGAAGGGTCACCAACCCATCACTTCCATCATGATCTTCCCCTGTGACCCAGTGACATGCCCCTCCCTGTGTGGACCGTGTCCGCTGGGTTTCTGGATTGAGAACGTGACCTCCAAAACAGAATAGACATAGCAGCTGCTCTGTAGCCAACTGCCACTTCTACCTGCAGAGTAAAATTAGAAATATTCACTTCTGCACCTCAAATACCTCTTCTGTCAAATGAGGATAACAATGATAGTTCCTATTTCATAGATTTGCCCCAGGACCAAATGAGTTGATATATGCCAAGTCCTTGGCTATAATGCCTGGCACAGTCTACTACTGTTTTGTACTTATTACCTTGATGGTTTCTATAAAACATCCCTGAGATCTTTTCATGTTTATTACATAGGATAAAACTGGGCGCTGTCTTATCTGGAATGTTCCCCATGCACACTGCACATTTTGCTAACCTGGAACTGATCATTGAAACCTGACCTCATGGGAAATAGCATTACCCACCATTTCAGTGGTTTTTTTACAACTACCATATAAATTTCCTTCCTGGTTACTTTGATAACAGTGAAAGAAATGTTCTTCTCAGGTTAGTCTGTACTCGTCAACATATAATTTAGTGGCACTAATTAGACTCCTAACAAATGTTTAATATAATACAATAAAATAATGAACTCTACCAAATAGTTCAGGTAGAAAATGAGTTTTCAGACTTCTCAGCAAAAACCTATGCTTTTTGTCATTACGTGCTGTGTAAACATTGAGATCTTTCCTACAAACACACAATGAACAAGGACAGAGGCAGTGAAACATTGATCATTTTGCTTCTGCAACTGTCTGTCATGTTTTAGGACTTCTGCCCCAAGATCCACTAATTGGCTATGGCTCACACATCCTCAGGTAAGACATGTATCAGTAAAACGCAAAAATGAGCCCTCTTCACTGTAACCAGGATCCAGGAAAGGAAAATTTAAGTCTTGACATGTGAGCCTGTTAACGACCACAGTATGATAAACAGTTCATTAATCCTATTTATCAGACTGTGAAATAAGCCAAAATCACTGTAGGCAAGTAACAATAGAAACAGGCTTTTAGAAAAACAAGGAGGTGTTTGTGGTTCTTTCATCTAAACCAGAGGTTTAGACTTTTTCTGTAAAGGGTCCAGAGTAAACTGGCTTTGCAGGCCCTGAAGTCTCTGTCACAACTACTCAGCTCTGTCATTGTGATGTAAAAATAGCCTTAGACAATGTGCAAGTGAATGGGCCTGGCTGGGTTCCAATAAAACTTTATTTACACAGGCGACAACATGGATGAAACTTGAAAGCATGGTAAGTAAGCCAGACTCAGAAGAGCCAATATATGATTCCACTTAAATGAGGTATCTAGAATAGAGACAGAAGGTAGAATGGTGGTTACCAGGGGTTCCAGGGAGGAAGAAATGGGAAGTTAGTGCTTAATGGGTATGGAGTTTCAGTTGGGGATGATGAAAAAGTTCTGGAAATGGATAGTGGTAATGATTGTACAACATTGTGCATATAATTAATACCCCTGAACTGTACGCTCAAAAATGGTTAAAATGGTAAATTTTATGTTACGTCTATTTTACCACAATTAAAAAGAAAATGTTAACCCCTGAAACAAATAATACATTATATGTTAATTTATTGAATTTAAATTTAAAAAAAAGAAAAGGAAACTTTATTTTACAAAAACAGGTAGCTGGCTCTCCAGCCATAGTTTGCCAACTCCCTGATGCAAACTACCCTTTTTCCTGCTGACTGTGCCCCTTTCATTGCTTCGTACATCTTTGCTGTTGTTTCTGCTGCTGCACTGGCTCTTTTTCTTCTTTTTTTAAAGATTTTTATATATTTGTTTTAGAAAGAGAGGGAGTATGTATGTGAGTGGGGCAGGGGGGAGGGGGGAGGGGTGGCAGAGGGAGAGGGAGAGAATCTCAAGTAGATTCCGCACCGAGCACAGAGCCTGACTCGGCACTCAATCTCATGAGTCAAAACTGAGTCAGAGGCTTAACTGACTGAGCCACCCAGGCGCCCCTGCACCTGCTCTTTATTTCATTCCTTGACTAAGCCATACGGTCAAAATGTTGCCTTATGTACAAAGGAAAAGAGAACCATTTGCATTTATCGGAGGCTACTGTTCTTTCTAGAGCTAGTCCATCCTAGAAGACACAGCTTTAGCAGATGCAGATCTAGAGCTATAAATGAGTGTGCTGTTCTTTGTATACAAAAATGACCAATATTGCACCATATGTTAACAACCTAAAATTTAAATTAAAAAAAAATTTTTTTTAAATGACCATCATGACCCAAAAACATAAACTTGAGCAGGTTTCCACTTCTGGCGGATCTACAAAGCCTTCGCTTTCCCTATTTCCCAATTTTCCTAGGTTCTCAGTGGCCAGTGGCGTAGATTAGAATGCTAGTGTTAGAGCTCGTGGGTTGTGGCTGTCAGAACTCTTCTCTTTGTGAAGGTGATGGGCTGTAGCACACAGGCTGAACCCTCTGCCTTGAGTCATCACTCTGATCTAACCAATTAGGTCAACTGACCTTGAGTTGATCATCTCCAGAAGACAATGATGAATGTTGACCTCTGAGGACAAACCTGATTCTTCAAAGTAGAAACCCAGGCAAACAAAAATGTTTGTATTTTTAAAGGGAACCTATTTAGAAATGAGTATTTGAAAATATATGTATTATTATTGGAAGATACTTTTAAGTGGCTGCATCCAGTGTATTAGGACCTCTTAGAAATTAGAATCTCTGGGGTGCCTGGGTGGCTCAGTCAGTTAAGTGTCTGCCTTCAGCTCAGGTCATGATCTCAGGGTCCTGGGATGGAGCCCCATGTCGGACTCCCTGCTCAGTGGGAAGCCTGCTTCTCCCTCTCCTTCTGTCCCTTCCCCCTGCTTGTGCTCTCTCTGTCTCTCTCTCTCTCTCAAATAAATAAACAAAATCCTTAAAAAAAAAAAAAGATTTGAATCCCTAATTAAGGGGCACCTGGGTAGCTCAGTCAGTTAAGCATCTGCCTTTGGCTCAGGTCTTGATCCCAGGGTCCTAGGATCAAGTCCCACATCGGGCTCCCTGCTCAGCAGGGGGGTCTGCTTCTCCCTCTCCCTCTGCTGCTCCCCCTGCTTGTGCTCTCTCTGTCAAATAAATAAAACCTTTAAAAAAAAAAAAAAAACAGAATCCCTAATTAACTTCAGAGTCTAGTCCATCAAAATTGATGACCTAAGAGTTGACCCGGGTAAGCGACCTTTGACAAAGCCACAATAGTAAGAATAATAAATTCTCCATCTTTAACTAATGAAGTGAAAATTATTTTTACTGATCTAAGAGAAGACAAAGCTCTTGATTCCCGAAGCATTTTTACACAAGGAAAAAAACATTACTTTTACTATGTTACTTATTATGCAACATTTTTAAAGCACCCTTCATACTTGCTTAAAAGACTAAAATCGTATGACTTGTACACTTCAGAAATTCTTAGTGTTTTTCTTTTTCCTCTAATTTCTATAATAAATCTTTGCATGTCAATGTAGAAGACATTGAATTTGAAAGTTTCAAAAGTGCAGACATCAGATAACCTCAATAATGTCATTTGATACCAAAATAGATTGCTTTAAATTTTTAATGCTGTTCCTATTTTTTTCTTTCAACACTTAGCCCCGCTGCCAATAAAATGCTAATTGATTGAAAACAACTTATTGGACTTTGTGAAGATAAATATTGTTTTCAAATCACAAAGCAGAATATATTTATATTCAAAACCCCACTTTCTTTCAGTCCTTTTAATCTGAACATATTAAAAATTGTGTTAAAATATTTAATAAAAAAATGCTGAAGCATGACTTTGATAGTCTACTTTAGCTGGAAACGTATTGTAGTCTATGCATCGTGCAGATTCTCAGATATGAGGGGGAAGACAGAGAGCAATGATGTCTGAAAATGTATGGTCACCACAATGATTAGGTTACAACGTTCATTTCTAAGCACATGAAGTATTTACACATCACTTGAAAAATCACTCCCATTTCCGGGATGTTACCTGTTGACCTTTGAAAGTGGAAGCAAGTGAATTTTGCCATCAGTATCCTTCTTTCATTTTGAAGTTTAATATACCGTCATTGGTTCTCCAATATCTGCGGTGCCAATTTCCCACTGATGTCTTATATCTTGGGTTTCTTTTCCTCCGTTAGAAAAGTATCGTGATGAGGGAGCCTGGGTGGCTCAGTTGGTTAAGCGACTGCCTTCGGCTCAGGTCATGATCCTGGAGTCCTGGGATGGAGTCCCACATCGGGCTCCCGGCTCAGCGGGGAGCCTGCTTCTCCCTCTGACCCTATCCCCTCTCATGCTGTTTCTCTCTGTCAAATAAATAAATAAACAAAATCTTTAAAAAAAGAAAAAAAAAAGAAAAGTATCATGATGAGATCGGGGAAGTAACTTGGAGCACAGAAAGCCCATATAATTACACGGTGTTCCCAGCACAATTCACAATGTTCTGACACTGGATATCAGCACAAGGATAAGTAAGAGCAAAAAGCTTGTCAGAGAAGTTTGGCCGTGAGGGCAGCCTCAGGTGAAGGGCAGGAGGGTTTCCAAGCAAAGGTGGATGGGAATACTTGGAAATCAGAACGTATATGTGGAAAATAACTTGGCTTCTGATCATTGCTAGGATGTCTTTCTGTGAGGCTCATTTTTCTTTTAAGAAGACAGAATGTCTTGTACATAAAGTGAAATGCTTCTCTTTCTGAGAAGAAACATTCGCAGAAAGCGTTGTTTCTAACCACAACAGGACATGGACAATTGTTAGGATTACATAAATTATTTCTTTCTAAAAACTGCTTACAATTCCGCGTTTTGACAGGACTTGACCAGCTACACTAATTGGACTCACGCAAGCACAGCTTCCGAGTTTCCTATTGAAAGTCGAGGGCCACCCTGTTAGTATTTCTCCAGCCTAACTATTGCTCTCCAGGGTCCTAAGTGCTTGCTGAGTTTCCAAAGCACCTGTTTTTGTCCTTCTGAATC
The DNA here is from genome assembly GCF_002201575.2 of Neomonachus schauinslandi. Taxonomy (NCBI): domain Eukaryota; kingdom Metazoa; phylum Chordata; class Mammalia; order Carnivora; family Phocidae; genus Neomonachus; species Neomonachus schauinslandi. Next base: position 52,816,112 of record NC_058414.1, read on the forward strand.
ATGCGTCTCTCACTATGCATAAAAGGAGCTGGGACAAATACGTTCCTACAAACCCAGGTGTTATGACCCTAAACCGTTTTTTCTTTGGTTTGTTTCTTGATTTTGAATTTCCTGCCATGAGTCAGTCTGTGCTCCCTTTGCATAGCTATTAAAACACACTCCCAACTGCTGACAGTCACACTGAACAGCTCTGGCTAGCTGTACGTGAGACTGAGAGCACAAAGAAGCCTTCCCTGTCTCTGAAATTCCTTGGCCTCAGAGGCAGCTCAGATCACAAATTTAGCCAAAAATCACTACTGATACCAATCTCTAGGACTCTAAGCATCAAGATAACTGTTATTAGCGAGTATCAGTTGCTGCCCTGTGTCCTGTAGATATAGCTGCTTCAGTTCTCCAGTGAGCAAATTAGGCAGCCATCATCATCCTCGCTCCACAGGCATGGAAACTGAGGCTAAGGGGGGCTAAGGAGCTTGTCCAAAGCCTTCCTGCCTTGTTGTAAACACTGAGATCGGGATTTAATTCGCTAACACCAAATCCTACGTTCCCTCCATCACGTGGCATCAAATGTCACCCAAGCCTCCTGGCTCGTTCTTCTGGATGTGGAAAATCTGCAAATGTTGCCATTGTAAAAAGTTAAAATTTTAAAAGCAACCTACAAAAAGCTACATGTGCAGTATGTACTTCAGGCTGCTAATTTACTTTAATGTATTATAGGCTGCTAATGCTTAAAATATAGAAAACGACTGAGAGCTAATACACCAGCATATTAACAGTGATTATCTTTGGGCAGATTACTAATGTTTATTTGTTTCTTATATATTTCTTTAACTTACAAATTTTCTATAACAAATATGATCCTTTTCAATTTAATATTTATTTAAAATGCAAGCAATGTCACCGTGTAAATGCAAATGGTATAATGGAATGGGTTTTCCAGAGTGACTTATGCATTTGTCATGTTGTCATGTTCAATTGACAATTATCATTGGGCTTAGCATGTCAGTGAATATTTTAATGTCCAAGGGAGGGCTTTTATATGCAAAGTGAACCACTTAGAGCTGTCTAAATATGCAATTTGTGACTGTAGTTAATTAAAAGACTGAATTTTACTTAAACCTCTAAATTCAACTTAGAATTTTTGCTACTTGATTAATGAATTAAATCACTTTTATTAAAAATAAGCACAATCACTTTTACTTATATTTTTATTAATTTTTAATAAACTCAATATATTAAATGAGCTCATGTCATTACTAAAATCCATGCAAGAAGTCTTATTTCACTAAATTTCCTTAGACATTTTAACTTACATATGCAAATTTAATTTTTTTCCTTAAGTACATCATATTCCTAATAAGGCCAGGTTATAAACTAAAGCAATCTTTGTAAGTTCATAAGTAGCTTTTAGAAATATAACAAATTGAGTTTACAACTTTAGTAAGCATTCTAACACTGTTTTTAAGCTTAATTAATTACATTCCCAAATGCATGTCAAATTTAAGTCACAAGTGGCAATCAGGCGTTCCTAATTAAAGGAACAAGGCAAAAAATTAGATCCTCTAACATGTCAGACAGTCTCTAACATGACATCTCTTGGACGTTTCAAAACTATGTATAAGAAAAATACATTATTATTGTGACTTAAAATATGTTCCACATAAACGGACCACAGCAGTATTAATATTTTCTATAGATTTATTTCATCATCTCCTTACTTATTTTTACAATTTTCTGGGTTTGCAAAGTCATTTATCCAACTACAGAGTGAAAATTACTATCTCCAGCAGGACGAGTTTCCTTGGGTAAAGATTCAAAACTAAGATACAGCTACAGATCTGGGTAATTAGTCTGAATTTGAGGATGAGAATGTGGGATCCGATTAGTGCTTCTTTTTCCAAACCAATGCTGCTTGCCACATCAATAGGGGAACCACAAAAGAAATAGTTTTCACCTGCCATATAGTTTTATGCCCTCCTAAAATACATTCTCTGGGTATATTTCAAATTTCACCTTTATATAAATGTTTTCAACTTTTTATTGACTGATTCAGATAGATGGAATTCTATACCACCCACATGGAATCCAGCTAATTGTCTTCAATTATTAGAGTTAATTGAATTTCGTACCCCCTTCATAGTTTTTTCACCCTTTTTATATGTTACTCATTATCTATTTCTTTGACCACTATTTGATGGCCATTCTATTAACAGTATGATAGATTACTTACAGATTACACAGATGTATGCAACATGCTTATAAATTGCTTTAGATCAGTATCCAGCACAGGAAAATATTGTTTCCATGTTAATTTATCAAAATTACATTTAGGTCACAGTTGAAGCGCAGCTAGTTACCCTGGCCACCAACCCCTAAGGCCAGCCATAGACCACCCAAATTAATCATCCAGTAACAATCTTTTCCACATAAGCATGAAGTGTTACTCATCATAAATGTAGGATTTTGTAAACCCATTGCAGCACACCTAATTAACCTCATTTTTGTCATTGTTTCCAGAAAGTCTAAGCTGTCTACATTAGATGCATAATAGAAATTGTAATCATCTGCCAAATTAGCATAACAATATTTAATTTACCATTGCTTATTACGATAATTGAGGTTTCCAATTTTTAATATTATAAATAAAATCAGAGTGAATATGTATTGGATCATGAATATAGTTTTATTCTGTTGGATTATGTCCTTAGAAAAAATTCCCAACAGTAATATTACTCAGTGAGCAGATGGACTTAGTTTTTGGATATTGATGGGAATTGCCTTTAATGCTTTCCAAAAAGCTTGTTTGATTACAGTTATGTCAATATTGTGTTTATCTGTTTTGTTTGGATGTTCTTTAATTTGAACAAATTCATTGATGTTAAGTGATACTAAAATTTGGCTTTGAGTCCTAGGGGCAATAGATTTTTTTTTTTTAAGATTTTATTTATTTATTTGACAGAGAGAGACAGAGGGAGAGAGGGAACACAAGCAGGGGGGAGTGGGAGAGGGAGAAGCAGGCTTCCCACAGAGCAGGGAGCCTGATGCGGGGCTCGATCCCAGGACCCTGGGATCATGACCTGAGCCGAAGGCAGACGCTTAACGGCTGAGCCACCCAGGTGCCCTGGGGCAATAGATTTTTTAATAATACTTATTTGCTATTTGCATTTTCGTTTATGTGGTTTATCTGCTTATAGTCTTTGTTCATTTGCTACTAGGGCTTAACATTTGTCTTTAATTCGTGTTAATTTTTTATATATTATTACATTAACCTATCAGTACTCATATTTTATACAATCTGTTTTTCTATTAATTTAATTTTTGTTATATTTTATACTTAAAATGATTTCTATGGCAATGAATCTAACAATCTTTAATGATTATCTAGCTCTATTTTAAGAAAGAGAATCTATTTAAAAATGTATGTTTGCTCCATGAGGGCAAGAACCTAGTTTATTTGTAAGAATCTCCACAATCTTACACACAGCTTGGCACATAGTGGATACCCATCCATTTTTTTTTCTAGTTAAAAATATACAACATTTCCTAAAGTGTTTGGCAATTAAATACATTTTGGAAACAGTGAAAATTAGTCTACTTCATGAGATTTACAATGCATGTTCTTTTGGTCTGGTTATTTAAAAAAGATAAACACAAATCCTGTTTAACTTTCTTTAACCCAAAAGTATATCACATTTAACCATAGAATATTCATTGATTAGCATCATAGAGCAAATGCCCAGTAGAATAGGCTTTTCAATTATGTACTAATGTCATAGAACATTCATTTACCTAATTTGTTTATTAATAAAAACATATTTAAGCAGATATTCAAATAGAAAGTATTGCAATGGCCTCTAATGGACAAAGAAGTTTAATAAAGTGGTTTTAAGTAATGCTAGAAAGTTTTATTCTTATTGTTGTGAGGCTTTTTTTTTTTTATGTGTTTTCTCTCACAATCTGTTTTGACAATCACTACTGGTATGTGATTCACAGATGTTTATTTGAAAACCTCACACTAATGCATTTATAAACACCATGATCAGATCAATCAGATTATGGACAACAGAAACTTGATATTTGCTTCTTAAAGGGTTTCTATAGTAAAAATTTTATACTCCAAAATTCCCTTCTCCTCTTTGTTCTAGGGAGTTCAATGGAAGCTTATTTCAAAATATTCTGCCACCCCCAATGAAGCGGACCAGGACATAATTATAGATATTAGGGCAAAAGAATGAACAAAACTTATTTGAAGTTTTGTAGTTTCGCCCTTCCTGGTATAAATTCTTATTAATGATTGAGAAGTTTAAGGTGTTGGTTTTTTGTTTTGGTTTGGTTTTAGGTTAACTTTCTGCCCTGTCAAGAAGGAAAATAGGAAAGCCTTGCTCCATAGTTGTTGAAGCTGAGCCTTTCACTCAGCACATTGCCTTTGCAAGTGAGAAGCATTGGGTGGGGTTGGAGTAAGGGATAAATGCTCAGTTATTTCAAGCTCTAAGCACTATTGTTTTTAGCTTTCCTTTCTGCGGGACTCCGTGTACAATTCTTGAGATCACAAATTCTCCTTGGCTTTAAAACCAGAGGTGGCTATCTGTTGAGGCATATTATCATGCACCAGAGAAAATAAGCTTTTGATTCATTTTGTGAATGGAGAGAGACGTGCACATTTACTATTAAGTGTCTTATAATCAAAGAAGACAACTATATGGACATTTTTCCTTATTTTTTTCACCTCCTATCTAAATCTTAACAGTTGACATTTTGATCTTTTTTCTTATTTTCTGTTTCCTATTCTTACATTTTGTGTTCTTAAGAAACAAAAACTCATAATTGAAAAAAAAAGGCCTGATAACATGTGTTGAAAGATAAATTGAGGTGTATTAAATATCTAAGAGTTTAGTTGAGCAAAAACTAATTTGAATTGGGCAGGGCAAACCGGAAGTGGTTAAGAGTACTCTACCAGCCAGAGCCAGAGGAAAGAATTTTATAAGGAAAAGACAGAAACAGGGGCGCCTGGGTGGCTCAGTCATTAAGCATCTGCCTTCGGCTCAGGTCATGATCCCGGAGTCCTGGGATAGAGCCCCACATCGGGCTCCCTGCTCCATGGGAAGCCTGCTTCTCCCTCTCCCACTCCCCCTGCTTGTGTTCTCTCTCTTATTAATTAATAAATAAATAAATAAATAAAATCTTAAAAAAAGAAAAAGAAAAGGCAGAAACAAAACAAGGAAACTAATTTAATTGGCTATAGTTTAAGCATTTGCCTTATTTAGAAAGGCTTAGTTGGCTGTTTGTGATTGGTTGTCCTTAGTTTTTTATTTCTTAACCTTGAGGCATTTGCTGGCTTAAGTTTTGGTTTGACCATCTCAGTCTAATGGCCTCCTTGTTTAATTACTTTAACTTACTTGAATTTTTAATTTTTAAATTTTAAAAATAATTAATTTACTTGCATTTTTAAGGTTCAAATAACCTTTCCTCAATTGGGTTAACCAGTTCCTCCTCCAGCATGTAAATATAAGCCCATCACTGATGATTTACAGCAGTCTGGGAATTATGAAACATGCTATCCACAACCCCTACTTCATACCCTATGCTAGATCAAGGTAACTGAAGAGCAGAAGCTCCATGGAGGCAGGAATCAGAGGAAAGTTTTTATATAGATTGATGAGAACTGCTGGGTGGATGGCACATGGTAGAGTTATGGCAGCCTCACATGGGGAGGATGAGAAGTACTCAGCTCTGTCTGCAGCTGGCTCTGAGACTAAATTCAGATCAGGATTGGTTATCGTGAGAGGACCTGTAAATCAAAATGGAAAGTATTCACTCATACAACAAAACAGCTTAAGACCTAAATTCTCTACAAACAGTTGCATTGATTTTTTTCATTATGTGAGTAAAATATAAAATTGGTAATTCATGAAAGCACTTGAAAAGCCAAATTCAAAGGTAGATGTCATCATCAGTCTTCAATGAACCATCCGTAGCTGCCATTTGGTTGTTCCAAGTGTTTCAAGTAGCTTAACTCTGATTTCTTCAGAATAAAGTTGAGCATCTAGCTATTAGGAAGATAAATATTCCAATGACACTTCTATGAGTACTATGAATTTATGTCAGTTAAACAATGGTATGTAAATTTGAGAGCTTCGTAGAGATAAACAATTTTTTCAAATTATGAGAAATTCCATATTACAAACACTATTTGGGATTATTAATTTTCAATGGCAAATTAGGAAAATCATATTAATATTTATCCTAACAATTCTAACAATAAATTAGTGACCCTCTTGACATCCTTTGCTCCTTTTTTTTTAAAGATTTTTATTTATTTATTAGAGAGAGAGAGAGAGCATGAGACGGGGTAAGGTCAGAGGGAGAAGCAGACTCCCCGCCGAGCAGGGAGCCCAATGTGGGACTCAATCCCGGGACTCCAGGATCATGACCTGAGCCAAAGGCAGTCGCTTAACCAACTGAGCCACCCAGGCACCCCTCTTTTGCTCCTTCTTTATGACTCTTGATACCATGGTCAAACAACTTAGATTTCTTTTTCTTTTTCTTCTTTTTTTTTTTAAGATTTTTTATTTATTTGAGAGAGAGAGCACAACCATGAGAGTAGGGTGAGGGACAGAGAGAGAAGCAGGCTGCCCACTGAGCAGGGAGCTGGATGCAGGGCTCAATCTCCGGACTCCAGGATCATGACCTGAGCCTAAGGCAGATGCTTAACCAACTGAGTCACCCAGGTGCCTCACAACTTGATTTCTTTAAAAGTTTTTAGTAATAGTAGTAACTCAGTAAGGCTCAAAATATGGTGGTCAGCATTTCATTTGAAGACTATGAATGTAAACTGGTTGTATTATATGTGCATAATTCAACCTTTTCTCATGAAAAATGATCTTTCATTAGTAGTTGTGATATTGTTATTTATAATAAGAAATATATATTTGATCTACATTCCTCATTCCTGGCACCGACCTCCTAAAACATTTAGGATTTCTTCAGTGATAAGAGCAATGGGAGCATCTCCAAATAGCTCAAGTAATAAAGGTGAAAGTGTCTTATGTTATTCATAACAAGACCCTTTCAACTACACCTGAGTTTATGTTAATGAGATGATTTTTGGAAATTCCCTAAGGATGAGATCTGGTTGCCAGGGGAACCAATCCCGTGATTATAGGAGTGGAACTTTCAGTCCCACCCTCTAACCTCTGGGTAGGAGGAAGGGACTGAAATTTGAATTAATCATCAAGATTTAATCCGTCGTGCCTATGTAATGAAGCCTCCATAAGAATGCAAAAGGATAGGATTCAGGGAGTTTCTGGGTTGTTGATAACCGAGAGGTGCTAAGAGGGTAGCATGCCTGGAGAGGCCATGGGAGTTCTATGTCCTAAGCTGAGAATAGAAGTTAAAGTGGTAGAAAAGAAATAAAATCTTAAAATAAATAAATAAATAAAGTGGTAGAGATAGATGTCATTTAAAAAAAAAGAAAAAAGGATTGCAATAGAGAAAAAGACATTCCTCAGAATAGAACTGGGCTCTATTCCAAATACAACCAGAACAAGTGGAGAATTATACCCAAGAAATTAGTTGAGGGGAGGAGCATTGGTGGATGGAAATTACTAAGGGCCAGCATTAATTCTGAATGGGATTCTTGCTGAAGGCAGGCCAGAGTGATCAGATAACATGTGTGTGTGTTGAGGGGGGAGGGGGAAGTTGTAGGGGGGTTCAGAATAGTGGGGGTTTAGAGTTTGATCAGATATCAAAAGTGGGGAATTTTCACTAAAATGATTTAACAGGATTCTTGCTGAAACTCGATTCTACAAGGAAGTACTGCCCAAGGGATGGGCCTTGTGGGAGAGTAGGTTCAGGAGAGCCAAAAATTTGGTCAAGCAAAGAATATTTTTCATGCCCTTCTTCCATACTGTGCCCTATGCATCTCTTCCATTGGGATGTTTATTTGTATCCTTTGAAGTATCCTTTATGTTAAAAAATAAAAATTCAGCTGAGTAAATTTGATGATCTAATTGACTTTATTCAATTATTCATAAATCATGCATCCTCCCATGTAGCAAGTGGAAAGTTGCTCCTGGGAACTGTACAAAATGGGGGCAGAAACAGGGCAGGACAAGAAAGTTTTTAGTAAAAGGAAAGAAAGGATCGGTTCAGGCAAGTTCACCTTCCTTTGGGGGAAGCAGATGACCTCACTGGGGCTGATCAGGAAATTCCACGTTGACTGGTTAAAGCTCACATTCATTCAATTCAGTCTTGGTTTGCTGTCTGAGGAGCAAGTGATGCCATTGGGGGCCTGTTCTTTCTTTTTCTTTCCTTTTTTTTTTTTTAATCTGTAGTAAATCATTAATAGTAAGTTACGTGTTCCACTGAGTTCTCTGAGCCATTCTAGAAAATAAATGAACCTGAGGAGGGGGTCATGTTCATAGGCAGTTGATAGGTCAGAAGCCCAGATGACAATCTGGACTTGTGTTTGGCATCTGAAGGGAGGTAAGGAGCAGTCCTGTGGGACTAAACTCATAATGTGTGGTATCTGATGCTAACTCGAGGTAGCATAGTGTAGACAGTGTCAGAATTGAGTTAAATTGTAGGACACGGAGCTGGTATTTGGAGAATCAGAGAATTGCTTGGTATGCAGAAATATTCCCACACATTTGGTGACTAGAAGGGTCAGAGGTGAAGTATTCTGTGAACAGAGTGTAGTATTGAGACTAGAGGAGAAACATAGGAGTGTTTTTTCCCCTCTATGGTAATTAATTTCAGGATCTATATGATCAGGACTTTTTAGCAATGAAATATATGGGCTCAAATAATCCATAATGACAAGGGTGCTTCTGTTCCCAGAAATGATTTCTGTTCCCAGGCATGACTTAATCAAGGTTCAAACAATATCATCAAGTTTTCTTGGGTCTGCTTTTCTTTGTATATTAGCAATCTCCATGGTACACAGATAATGGTTAATGAGGGCCCCAGAGTTATACCTTTCCACATTGGGAGTCCATAGGAAAGATAAACTTGCCCTGCTAGTTTTTGCTTGGGGTGGTTGTACTCTAACTCCAAACATGACCAAGGCAATTGCCCAAGTATTAGTTACACACCAACCTCTGTTGGCAGAAAAAAAACAGAACAACTAGTGAAGAAGACGAAAGGAATAAAAACTTGTTGGCCAAAAAATGTAATATGAGAGGGATCAGGAAGCAAATTATAATCATCATAAAACCCACTGAAATGTCTGTAAATTTAGGAATGTATATAACAGACCTGTAATATTACAAGGGAATAATTGGGCAGGGGTAGGAGGCTCAAAGCCAGTTGTAGGATCTCCTCTGCAGTGGAGAACAAGTCAGAACAAAATCAACTGGAACAAGCACATTATTAGTGAGGCTGAAGACTATGGTCTGGACTCAGGAGTCAACAGAGTCTCCAAGGACCTGATGCTTTCCTAGAAATTTAAAAAGTGCTATTCCTCCAATTTTTTTAATAAGTCCAAAGAATTTATGAGATGTCTGGAGTTCCATGGATCCTCTAGGAAGCTCTAATAGATTGGATGGTGTCAAGAAGACCCATGGAATTCCGTGGATGCTGGCCAAATTAGAAATGTAGTAGACCAGATATTCCCAATGTGTGTTAACTACGTGCTAGGGTAGTGGTTTCCAAAGTCTGGGCTCTAATAAGCAGGATCAGCAACACCTGGGGACTTGTTAGAAATGCAGATTCTCAGGCCCTTACCCAGGATTATTGAAGCAAAAACCCTGGGGAGGGGACCCAGCATCTGTTTTGACAAACCTTCCAGGTGATTCTTTTTTAAATTTTTTAAAAAAGATTTACTCATTTTAGAGAGAGAGACCACAAGCAGGGGAGGGGCAAAGGAAGAGGGAGAGAATCCTGAAGCAGACTCCCCCCTGAGTGGGGAGCCTGACTCAGGGCTCTATCCCAGGACCCTGAGATCCTGACCTGAACTGAAGTCAAGAGTTGGACGCTTAACCAACTGAGCCACCCAGGTGCCCCCCTTCCAGCTGATTCTAATGCAACTGAAGTCTGAGAAACACTGATCCAGACCAGACTGGAAATGAACTTTATTAGCCAGACTTGGTTTTTTTAAGATTTTTTTTTTTCTTTTAATTCCAGAGAGAGAGAGAGAGCGAGTCTGGGGCGTGGGGGCGGGGGAGGGGGGAGGAGAGGTACAAGCAGACTCCACATTAAGTGACAAGCCCAATATGGGGCTGGATCCCAGGACCCTGAGATCATGACCTGAGACGAAACCAAGAGTTATACGCTTAACTGACTGAGCCACCCAGACGCCTCCTTTGTTTATTACTAGCCAGACTCTTAAAACACACTTTATTATGGTTCACATTATTGATCTGTCAGAAGAAAATGGAGTCATTATTCCAAATAACTCCCAACCAAGTTCATGAAGAATTATCATGGCTTCAGTGTAGATTATACTGTTAGCTGGTCATTTATTCCATAAATAAATGTACTGTATAATTATGTGGAAACGAAATGTTTTGGTGGGTTTTTTTTCTTTTTCATTCTGTGTAAATATGCTGTTGTTACTATCCAAATTAATAGCTGTATTACATTTTGATTTATATAATGCAATGTAAAATTGCCATAATTACATTTCATGAAAAACACAGCTTGTATGGTAATGCTAAAATGATCAATATAATGTGACATCTTGCGTAACAAAAATATAGGAATGCACCCAAAAGTTAGATCTTGGAAAGTGTTAATCATAGTTTTAGATAAAAGAATGCACATTAAACAATACAATTGTGATTATATAGTATTAGCAATAAATAACTTGAAAGTCAATTACACCCTTGTTCTGATATGAAAGTGAAGGGAAAACAGAGACATTTAAGATGCAGGTGAGCAAATATTGAGAAGCTACAGTTGGTGGTCATGAACAGCTGACATGGATAGAACACTTACATGCGCCAGACACTGTGTTAGGAGCTTTAACAAATAGGAACTCAATGGAGCCTGAAAACTTCCCTGGGAAGTACGTTGCTTGTATTCACTCACTCCACTTAAGAGGAAACAAGGCTTAGAGAAGTTCAGTACGCTTTGCCTTAGGTTAAACAACTGATAAAGGAGGAGGCACAGCTCAAATCCAGTCTTTCATTACTTTGAAGTAGGTGCTCCTAACTACCAAATTATGAGAGTAGAACAACACATAAAAAAAACAGAAGAGTAATCTTTATGACCTTGGATTAGGTAATGATTTCTTAAATATGACACCAAAAGTACAAGCAACCAAAAAAATAAAATAAAATAAACTGGACTTCATAAAAATTAAAAACTTGTGGGCTTCAAAGAACCTCAAGAAAGTGAAAAAACAACCCAATATTAAAAATAGTATCTGATAGGGGCTCTTGGGTGGCTCAGTCAGTTAGGCGTCTGACTCTTAATCTCGGCTCAGGTCTTGATCTCAGGGTCATGAGTTCAAGCCCCATGCTGGGGTCTGCAATGGGCATGGCGCCTACCTTAAAAAAAAAAAAAATCTTATCTGATAAGGGGCTTGTATCTAGAATATATAAAGAACTGTTACAACTTATTATAAGCTGAATGTTCTGACCCTGCAAAATTCCTGTGTTCTTTCTTTCTTCTCTGACCATGGTCTCCTTTCTCTTGCCATCCTTTAAATATCTGTGTCCTTTGGACACAGGGGCTGCTCTCTAGTCTTTTTGCTCTGCATGCTCTCTCTTGGTGAGCACAGACCCTCTCATGTTTCAACTGCTATGCAGATTTTCTGGGTCCAAAGTATATGTCCCCAGCTCAGACCTTCCCTGAGCACAGCCCCTGTTATTCACCTGCCCACTAGACATTTCCACCTGATTGTCCCATACATGTCCCAAACTCAAACACCCCACATTGTTCCTTCTCTATCCAGCTTATCAGCCTCTACTCCCTATCCTGAAAAGTGGGAAAGACTTTGAGAGTCAGCTCAGTTTTGCACACAGCAGAGTAGTGGTTTCATAGGGCCCAACAAAATGGGGAGGTTTATAGACACAAAGAGAACAGGGAAATGAAATAGATTCAATAAATTACCCCTTTGGTCATGTCACAACTTTGGTGGACAACTCTCAATTATTATTTAATGTGCAGAGGTGAAAACCCAAATTCTATATGCTGTTACTCATAATTCAACTTCCTCTGTAAATTTAATTCAAAAGAGCACGTATTCAATATATGAGAAATTGTGATATGGATACAGACCTTGACTTCAGCTAGCTCATGGTCTAGAAAGGGAAGCTCGCGAGTAAATAAGAAATTTCCATACAATGTGATAAATGTCAATAAAGAACAAGCACAAGACACTATGCCAGCACATAGAGCATCTTACCCAGTAACTTGGGGTAGGGGGTAAAGGGTGTTCGAAATGGCTTTTCTGAGGCCGGAAGTTTCTGAAACTAACAGCAGAGAAGTGTAGTGGAAGGAAGAATATCCCAGCCATGAGTTTGGCCTGCCCATGGGCCCCTTTAGTAAGACTGGGCAAAGAGAGGGAGTGTTTGGGGTTATTATGTGTCTGTGTTTCTAAGATAAGAGACATGTGCACAAGTTCCAACGCTGAAGGAAAGAAGCCAGAGTCAGGAGAGGTTGAGGGGAGGAGCTCTGGGGCAAGATGTCTACTGTGAGAGAGGCTGAGAAGGTGAAGCCTTCAGACCCATTCTGTGGGATTCGAAGAAAGAGCAAAGATGGATGTGGTGAATAGGATGGCAGGAATTTGATGGATTTCATTTGCAAAGTCAGTGAGAGGGCAAATCAGGTAGATGGTTTGCGGCGTGTGAAGAATGTTTGAAGTAGCTGTAACGACTGCAGAAGGACTGAGTAGGAATGATTGAGTGAACAGCAAACACATTGGTGTTTTCCATGAAGTTGGGGAACAGCTAACCTAGGAGTAAATAAGTAAGAAAACTGCAAAGATAAGAGATTGGCCTTTTAGAGTGGAATGTGCTGTTCTTTGCCTTCAGGAGCAGATCAAACCCAGGTGATGCTAAGATCTTGACCTAGCAGTGGGACTGAGTGACTAATTGGGAAAACCATGTGAAGGTAATTGGGATCAAGGAAGTCAACGAACAGAGAAGCCAGTGAGTGGCATGGAGCATCCAAGTGTATGCTAAATTCCCCTGGTTGATGGAAAGTCTTAGGGAGAAGAAGACTGAGAAAGAAAGGCTGAAGTCTTCAGGAATGATGCGGAGGAAGAAGAGTTACGAAGGTAATGGTCTGGCGAAGAGGATTCTACAACTGGATGACATGACCTCTAAAGATGCAAAATTTCTACAAAAGAATGGAAGAGTGAGTGATTCAGGAACTATCTCCCTGGTTCGGTCTATTCTTCACACAACAGTTGGGTTAAATTTTTTTTGATGCACTTCTGGTCATGTTGGTCTTTTTTTTTTTTAAGACTTTTTTTTATTCATTTGAGATAGAGAGTGAGTGAGCAGGACCGAGCAAGCACGAGCAGGGGAAGAGGCAGAGGCAGGGAGAAGCAGACTCCCTGCTGAGCAGGGAGCCCGACGTGGGACTCAATCCCAGGACTCTGGGATCATGACCTGAGCCAAAGGCAGATGCTTAACTGACTGAGCCACCTAGGCACCCTCATGTTGGTCTTCTGCTCATGGCTCCCCACCTCCCTCTGAGTAACTCCAGTATCTCCACCTTGGCCCTCACTAGGCTATCTGTCTTTCCTCTCTGACTTTATCTAGTACCACTTTTCTACTTGCCCATCCTGCTCCAGCCCACCAGCTTCTTTGCTGTTTCCAAACATGACAAAACTTGTCCCCACCTCAGAGCCTTTGCACTTGCTCATGGTTTTGCCTGGAAAGGTCTTCCCAGGGGCCTGCTCATCCCCTCTCTGCTTAACTGTCACTTGCTCAGCAAGGCCTTCCAGCTCTCCTGTGCCCACTCCTACAGGAAGGCCCTATTCTCCACCTCTGTTTCATTTTCCTACAGAGCACTCATCACCATCTGACGTGACATATGTTTACTTTTTTTTTCCCCTAGCACACTCCCCCAAGAATAGAAGTTACTTGAAGGCAGGATTTGGGGTTGTTCTGTTCACTGCTTTATGACATAGGAGGTATAAATTAATATATTTTTTACTTTTTTAAAGATTTTATTTATTTATTTGACAGAGAGAGACACACGGAGAGAGGGAACACAAGCAGGAGGAGTGGGAGAGGGATAAGCAGGCTCCCTGCCGAGCAGGGAGCCCAACGCGGGGCTCCATCCCAAGACCCTGGGACCATGACCTGAGCCAAAGGCAGATGCTTAACGACTAAGCCACCCAGGCGCCCCTAAATTAATATTTTTTTGAATGAAGGCAGTGGCAGGGGGTTGTGAGAAGGATGTATGTGAGAGAACTGCAGGAAAAGGTGTAGAGGGAAGCATGCGAGTATGTCAGGGGTAGGGGGGTTGTTGCCATGCAATGGCTTTCCAGTGGGAACTCTGGGAATTGTCGGTGGGCCAGGGGGCACAGGTCATTGAGAGGAAGCCTGGAGCTGTATGGGGACACAAAGACAGCAAGGGTGGATGATTGGAGGAACTTGCCTTCTGGGAAGTCTCCAAAGACAATGACAGGGATGGGAACTGTGGTGACATTTGCTGGCTTTAGAGTTCCCAAAGACTTAGAACCAACAGCCTTTGGATTGTACATCTGGATTGATGTGCACTTCTGAAGAAATCCTTGTGAGGGACAACAGCAGTCCCTGGGGCGTGGAAGGAAGATTTGTTGAAAGGAGTTGCCCATCCTGTGGACGGATATGTTACTAAGGGCTCCCTGGCAGGCAGGGAGCAGGTGAATTGGTTAGTACCAGAGTTCTCCACAGCAGTAGCCCTGAGGGATGAGAGGTTGGCAATGAAGTCATGTCGGGTGCTGGCAGGCTTTGTGTTTCCTGTCCTGACCGCAAATGTGCCCTTCCAGCATTTTCTTGCCTCCACACCTATGCTCACACTGCCCTCTCTGTCTGGAATGTCCTTCTCCTCTCCTAGAACTACTCACATTTTGGGCATCCTTTAACACCTAACTCAAACCCAATCTCCAGGACAGTTTTCCTTTACAACCCAAGCCTAGAGAATTGCTCCTTGCCTTGAACTCCTGTAGCGCTTATTGACTGTAGAATTCATTTAACATTTAATCACCTACTCCCTGTGACATCTCTTCAATGATTGCATTGAACTCTTATCTACACCTTCTGGGTGGCACTTTGTGTGTGTGTGTGTGGTGTGTGTGTGTGTGTGTGTGTGTGTGTGTGTGAGATAATGCCTTTCTGTCTCTTCCTTGCAGGCTTCTTGAAGGCAGGGCACGTTTTGTTGTCTTTGCAGCCCCCACGTTATCTGACATAGACCTGACACAAAGAAGATATTCAGATCATATAAATTGATGCATATTGATTTATTCATCATTAATATTCCATGCTGACACCCAAATGATAGTTCTGCTTACCTTCAAATGATTGTTTAACATGACAGCACTATAATATTATTATTTTTTTCTTACCATAAACGTGTTATGTACTCTCCCTTCTCCATTCACAGATGATTCTGGGGACTGATGCTGTGGGGATCTCTGTTGAACAATTCGGTCTTAATTTTTCAGCAGAGGCCAGAGAGCTTGGTGGATAAGAGTTTCTAAAATCATATGTCCTGGGACGCCTGGGTGGCTCGTCGTTAAGCATCTGCCTTCGGCTCAGGTCATGATCCCAGGGTCCTGGGATTGAGCCCCGCATTGGGCTCCCTGCTCCGCGGGAGGCCTGTTTCTCCCTCTCCCACTCCCCCTGCTTGTGTTCGCTCTCTTGCTGTGTCTCTCTCTGTCAAATAAATAAATAAAATCTTTAAAAAAATAAAAATAAAAAAAAATAAAATCATATGTCCTGGTTTGATTATGAGCTCTGCCACTTGCTAGGAAGCTGAGCCTGAGCAAGGTATTTAACTTTTCCACACCTCAGTTTCTTCATCTGTAAAATGGGGATTATAATAATATGTTTCTCTTTGATTTATTGTGACTTATTTATGACTAAGTAAATTATACCATGTGACATTCTTAGGTTGACATTGGTGCATGATAAAGCCCTCAGGACTTACTGTTTTTTGTGGGTGACTAGAAATTTCCAGATTTAAAGTATGAGGTTCTCATACCTCTTTCCACCCTACTTTTACCACTAGGGAACGACGGTGGGGTGAAGCTAGAAGGCTCTGGTGTCCACCTCAGGAGACCAGGCTCTGGTCTAAAACTCTGCCACTTAGTTCGTGTGTTATTTTAAGCAAGACACTCAACCTCTTTGGGATGTCATAAAGATCAAGGAGTAAACATCTGTTAAAGTCCTTTTTAAATAGCAGCTTGCTTTACCCAAAGCAAGGAACTGTGGTTGAGAACAGGAAACAAATTTAATTGGTTCTGTTTTGAAAATCTTACCCTTAGAAAATTTGCTTCAGGAAAAGAATAACTCTTTGTCTCACTTTGATTGGATTATCCTGATTATCTTATGTGGCCTTCATTTTTTTTTTTTTTTTTTTTTTAACTACTAGTGCTGTGGGAAGTCTTTCTGTGCCCGTGATACGCTTCCTTTTCTCATTTGCAAATCTGGTTGGAATACTAAACAAACAACTGCAGTCATACATATCTTTGTGGTTTAAAATCTGTTGCTGTGCTTTGACAAAGGAGCTCTGTAGGGAATGGTAATGCGATTAGGACAGTAGCTGGCTGGGGGAGTAAGAACACCCAAACCAGGCAGCCCTCCCTCCAGGGTTCCTGAGAGACGTGTGTCAGAGGCAGGTTAAGAGCAAGGTCTCTGGCTCTGTTGCCTGGATTTGAATCCCAGTTCTACTACTTATTTTCTGGGTGACCTTGCAAATTGCTTAACCTCTGAGTGCCTCTGATTCCACATCCATAAAATGGGAACAACTACAGTATGTACCTCATAGGGTTACTGTGGGTAAATATACGTGAAGTGTTTATATATAAGTGAGTGCTAGATAAGTATCAACTATTTTTTAAAGATTTTATTTATTTGAGAGAGAGAGCATGAGTGGGGAGGAGCAGAGGGGGAGGGAGAAAGAACCTAAAGCAGACTCCACATTGAGAGTGGAGCCTGGAGCCCCAGGTGGGGCTCAATCCCACAGACCCGGCGACCATGACTGGGAGACCATGACCTGAGCCGAAATCAAGAGTTGGGCACTTAACCCCAAGAACCACCCAGATGCCCCAGTATTACAAAATTACAAAAGCAGTTTGTCTTTTGGTACTAGAGAAGCCTTTTCAAATACCAACGCACCCCTGGGACAGATGGAGGACTCATTTTGTCTAGGCCAGAGGTTTATGAGTAATACAGGCCTAACTGGCTACTCCTCCTCTTTCCCTTTTCTCTAAGGCCACAGCCAAGGCTAGGAAAGGTAGACCCAGAACATGCCAATTAGATGAAGATACAGACAGTGAGTCCCAGTGCTGCTTGGGTCTGCCACTTGGATCTTCCCAGGGCTAGTGGAGTCATTCCCAAAGAATTTGTTCCCTGGCTTATTTTGCCCAGCTTGTAGAGGAGAGGTGGGGGGTGATGGTGGAAGGGAGAAAGATGAGAAGGAAGAGGGGAGAAGTGGTTTAGAGACTCTCTGGAGTGGGAGCCAACCCCTGGTCCCATCTTTTCTATTCCACCTCTTAGAAAGAAATGTGGTAGCCAGAGAGAAATGGCTGGACCTTCTGTCCAGAATAATTTGCCATTTCAAATTTGAACTATTTTGATCTCGTAGGTTACAGGAAAGGAGGAGAATCCAAAGAATAAAAGGTCAATGAAAATCAGGTGGACTGGGCCTGCCCCTAGCAATTGAGGGGAGCAGCCCTCTTTGTTTCTTCTCACCTCTCTGACCTCATAAAAGGAAATGCATTCGAGAGCGCAAAGGAGAGGACCTCAACCTCACAGCACTGGGAGAAAGCCAGTTGCATTGGAGTCTAGATTAGCACTTCTCAAACTTGCTGTGCATCAGATGACCTGCTGATCTTGGGTAGGCCCGAGATTCTTCATTTCTAACAGGCTCCCAGGTGATGCCATTGCTGCTGGTTGAGGACCTCTCTTTGAGTAGCAAGAGTCTTCTAGATGAATGGTGACTTAGAGTTGTGTGATGCATAGGAACTCCTGTTAAGTTACTACCCTCTAGATAGTGTGGCCCATCTGTGTACACTTGAACTTGGCCAAACTGCTTCTTGGGGATGGAGTGACAAGAAATGTCCCAGTCCTTCATTCTGACCCCAAATTTTGGAAGAGTGAAGAGGGGGTAAGGAGGACGAAGATGTTTATCATGACCAATCAGTCCTGTGAGTAATTTTTCTAGTCTGTCCACAAGCCTTAAAGTGGGAGCCGTGGCACAATCATCACATCATTATCTTCAGGATGACAGATGACACCCCCAGCTGTCATTGTTAAAAACCTTTTCATTATGACTACCCAAATCTTATTCATCCTCCATTTTAGCTGTCATTAAATACACAACTTCAGTATACCAATGCTTTACATACAGAACTTTATTTGATTTTTCCCAAACAATATTTCAAAATAGAGATGATCGCTTCCATTTGACAGATGAAGGAATTCAGGCTCAGAGAGGTTAAGTAATTTGCTCAAGGTTACCCAGCTGTGAAAACAGAGTTAGGCTAGGAACCCAGGTAAGTCTAATTTCACTTCTTCTCTCTTTCTACTACCTCCTTGATGTCCCATAGATAACAAATAATTATTTCAAATTTAAGGAGAATTGTCATTTAAAAAATTTAAATCACGCATTTGTTATCAATGGACTCACTTGATGTGAATTTATGACAAAGCTAATGAAGCTTAAGTTTCAAGGATTCCTGACCTATAAAAGTACCTTCCAAGGCTCTCTAATTTTTATTCACAGTTTTGTATTCTTTTTTTTTTTTTCCTAAAAAAATTCAAGACTCATGCCCAATGTGAGTCTTGAATTCACCACCCTGATATCAACAGTCACATGGTCTACCAGCTGAACCAGCTAGGTGCCCTGTTCTTTTTTCTTAAAAAGGGTTCCCTGAACTTAAAAAAATTGGGGCCCCATAAAGCTGAATCTGCTTCTGTTACTATCATATAGAAATCTCTTACAACATTCTTAATGAGTAGTAGTTCAGTACTTGAATTTCTCCAATTAAGAGGAGCTCACCACTCCGCAGGGAGTTTGTTTCGTTTCAGATAGTTCTCATTCCTTGGAAGTTCTTATATCGTGCCAAAATCTACCTCCTGACAGTATCCACTTATTGATCTCAGTTCAGCCTTCTGAAACTACATAAAGTAAATCTAATTCCTCTCCATATAATAGGTCTGACAGTACCTAAAGGCTGTTCTAGTACCCTCTCCCAAGCCATCCTCAAAGTTTACAACCGTTTCTCATCTCTTGCCATCTTGGCCCACCTTCTCTTCTAGTTGTTGATGTCCTTCTTAAAGAGCATTCTAGGTCTGTCTTGACTGACAGAACAAAGCAACTTCCTTGATACTCTTATTTCCTGAAGACTTTGCATTTACCCACTGTGGAAATTTATCTTTGCTGTTATATTTGACTCTTTGTTGTACTTTGCCCAATCATGTTGTACCCTTGGTTTGTTTCTTTCCCCAGGCTTCATCTTCCTCTTTCTCCGCGCCCCCCCCCACCCCGCCCCAGGCTTCATCTTCTCAAAAGATGCTTCCTACTTTTCTCGTGGTGATATTTTTCACATCACATGATCTTTCAGGAGTTGGATTTAGCAGGACTTAGCAAGAAGGCTTCCTGACACATTCCAGACATGTGTTATGGGAAGACAGCACACCTACAGCTATCCCTGTGTATAATACGACCATGTCTGTACCTCTTGGTGGGCATTCCCCCCTCTAAGTTCACACTCTTAATCTAGGTTTTTCTCAAGCCACTTGTCACATTTGGAAAAAATCTTTCTAGGAAGATTGAACAAGACAATTATGATTTTTTTTTCCTCTTAGTTCCATTTGCCATTTATATTATTTTCTACATGAATTTCTCTCATCTTTTTGCACGTTCATTTATTTTTTTTAGGATTCCCTCTGTCCTGTCCTGGTGATGTAGGGATAGAGAAGCCCCCCAGGCCCATGTATCTCCTACACTGAGTGAGCACATCACACTCAGGTGATATGCCCTTTTGGAGGGAAGCCAAACAGTGTATTCCCTGCAGGGTTTCAGCTTTGGTACTCTTGTTGCCCTTTTCCCTGTTTTCTTCCACACTGTTTTATATCTCCCAAAGATTTCTTCCTATCTCTCTCATGCTTTTTATTTTTGCCAGACAGACTCCTCACTGTGTCTTTTAGGTAGAGAAGTTAGAACTTCAGAGGACAGGGTCTTTTGGACATAAGTGAAGATTTTTTTTCCCTATTAAATTTTAATTAAATTGCTCTCTGTAAGTTTTATAGCAAACTGCTTTAAAAAATTAAATACAGGGGCACCTGGGTGGCTCTGTCAGTTAAGCATCCCACTCTTGATTTCGGCTCAGGTGATGATCTCAGGGTTGTGAGATCCAGCCCCGCATGGGGCTCTGTGCTCAGCGGGGAGTCTGCTTGAGATTCTCTCTCTCTCTCTTTTCCTCTGCCCCTGCCCCAACTGCTCTCTCTCTCCCTCTCTCTCCTTTGCTCTCTAGAATAAATAAATCTTCTTTAACAAAATTAAATACATACAGATGCTGAGACCCGAAAAGGCCACTGATGACCCCAGAAGCTACTATTTGCTCATGGAAAACACTTTTTACTCACTTAGATTGCTCACTATATTTTAGAACTAGAATAGCAAAATGAAGCCAACACAAGGCTTAAACTCAAGACCCTGAGATCAAGACCTGAGCTGAGATCAAGAGTTCGAGACTTAACCAACTGAGCCATGCAGGTGTCCCAATATTCTATTTTTAAGTAATCTCTACACTCAGCATGGGGCTTAAAATCACAACCCCGAGATCCAGAGTTGCATGCTCCACCAACCGAGCAGCGAGGCAACCCCCTTCCAAGCATTTTAAATACTTGAAATTGGCAAATTCACAGCCCTAACATGCAGGTGGCGTTTATAAAACAGCTATCAATCTTTGGAGATAGGAAGGGTTTTACTTTCTTGAGAAACTGGCATTTTTCTCTTTTCTGAATGAGAATTGTACACCTAATCATGTTTCTCTATATGCTCTGGCTGCTAGGAAGTTCAATGTCAAAATTAAAGCTCAGATAAAACATATTTGTTGACACTATTAATGATCATATTTGCTTTCTCTTTTTCATTGGCCCTGATTTTTATTTTAATTTATATTTCACTATTTTATTACATATGACTCAGGTCTTTGTGAAAAGAAAAATGTTATCAATGAATATAAACAAGGAAATAGAGCTGAATATTAGTATTGCTAGCTGTCCTAGGGATAGTTGAGAGAATCCATAATCATCACTAAAAATCAACGCTTGCAGCTACCAGGGAGAATAAACGCTTATAATATTTAGGTTGCTCCCAGAGGTATACATATCTCTAACCCCACTCCTGGTGAATTTGATAGTCTGTTTTAATTCAAACCATTCCAAATATCTTCCAAATTTGATGTAAAATAATTCCAGCCATTTTGCTGTGGCAGGGTTACTTTATTTTATTTTTACAGATCATGTACTGAAACTTTAAAGTTCACTGACTGAATAAATATATATTGAATACTTACGATTGTCCAGGCATTATTCTGCACATTTAGGCTTATGTGTACCGGATAGGAGAGGGGTGGGTTATGGAGGTGTAGAGGGTGTGTGGAGAGATAATAATCCATTCCTACTTTAGTGGAGAAAACAACTCTACCTAAATAGTACAAAAGGTATCTTATCCCATGTATAAAGAATATTTTAATGAACTAGGAAAAGCATTCATTTAGTATTATCCTTTCTGAAATAGGGTATAAAATATACAGAATATATGGCGAAGAATCAAAGACATATATTAGCAATATAAATGATAAGCAAAGGCTTAATATTATCATATATATTCAGTTCCTAGGAATTGATAACAGAAAAACAATGCCATCGGAAATTAAAGAGGCAAGGGTAGGAATGGAGTATTTGCTGCAGTGGGACATGCACATGGCCACTAAGCAAACGCAAAGAGGCTCAACGTCTCTAGCAGTCAGGTAAATACTCTTCACCCATTAGAGATGTAGTAATTTACAAGGTCAGGAATAATCAGTGCTGAAGAAATTATAGGGAAACGAGTACTCACACTTAACAGGTGCATTTGTGAAATGAAATAACTTTCTGTACAATGATCTTACTGTATGTATTTTAAATATGCATACACCTAGTGATAGCATTCCCACTGTTGGAAATCTTTCTACTAAAACAAAAATACTAACGTAAGAGACAATCTTTGCAAGTACCAGTACAAGTAAGTTTCTTGCAAATTGTTTATGGTGGGATGAAAATAGTAAACAACTTGAGGATACCAGTAGGAATATTTTTATTGAATAAAATATATTCATACCACAGAGCAGTAAATTCTATGAAAATAGTGATTTTGATTTCTATATTTTGAACTGGAGATATGATCATTATATATTAAGGTAAAAAAGAGCAAGTTTGCATATATATGTATCTATATGTTGCATTCATGCATGAAATTTTACATTAAAAACACACATTATATATGTATAACATATATGTGTAATATATAAAACTCATGTAAGCCAGATAAAAGTGAGAAAGTATTTGCCAATTAGTTATTACTGCTTAGTGTTTGGAATGGAGGTGAATGGAAAGAGGGTTTTACTCTGTGTTTGGCTTGTTGCAAATAATATCTCTTAGGAATAATATTAATAATGATGATTAATATCATAGCTAACATTTAATGAGAGTTTAAGATGTGGCAGAGACTGTCCTAAGAGCTTTTAATCTCTTAGGATGGTAATATTATCATTTCACCATTTTATAGACAAAGGAATGAGGCTCTGAGGGGTTGGTCACTTGTCCAAGGCTGCACTTTTAGTAACAGGCCGACCAGAATTTAAACCCACATAGTTTTTTTTGCAATGCTTATTCTCTTTAAACAAAAATCCAATGAAAGATTTTTTTATTAATAAAAGAATATAAGGGGCGCCTGGCTGGCTCAGTCAGTAGAGCATGTAACTCTTGATCTTGGGGTTGTGAGTTCAAGCCCCACATTGGGTGTGGAGCCTACTTAAAGTAAATAAACAAATACCAAGAAAAAATATAAATTGAGTATATGGACTTGGCATGCTTTGGAAAGTTAACAATTGCAAACATACTGGGCATTTGTGTTGCCATGATGTTTAATCACTAAGTTTATATAAAGGCTTAAGAAAATTAATTTATCTATGTCTTAACTTCCACACTTACCAAATATCTTTCATTTCGTGGCAACAATGGCCTTGTTATACTCCTTTACACATACAACTTGATATAAAAATTGAATACATGTTCATACTATACCCATTAACTACCAATAGCTATTAATTATGTTCTCATATAAATTAACAATAAATGTAACTTGGTTAAAATCACAAACATTACACATTTAAAGATCAAGTTAAATCTGAAATTTTATATGAGCAATCCATGAAATAGTTGTAAGTGCATATGAGGAACAGCAATGCCATCAACTCTTGCTAAAGAAAACACAGTCTGAAGATTTTTTTTTTTTAAGATTTTATTTATTTGAGAGAGAGAGAGAGCATGAGAGGGGGGAGGGTCAGAGGAAGAAGCAGACTCCCCACGGAGCAGGGAGCCCAATGCAGGACTCAATCCCAGGACTCTAGGATCATGACCCAAGCCGAAGGCAGTCACTTAACCAACTGAGCCATCCAGACGCCCCCTGAAGATCTATCTTTATTCACTATTTGACAATGTTAGTTACAACACTACTTATGTCTTTAAAACGCCTACACGTGTATAGTCACCTCTTCTACCCATTCCCCTATAAATGTTCTATATCCAGGTCCCAGTTACATTACAACTAAATTTCCAAACCTTTCTCTGCTTCCTGAAAACAATTATTATTGGTATTTAAGACATTTATTTTTAAATGTTATTTCGTACACTACCAGGGTTTTATCATGATAGCAACTATCCATGGTCTCCTAGATATACTAATGAAGCTACTTGTTCTCAACAAAATATGCTCATTGCATCTATGTCTATTTCCTAATTGACTACATTCTCAGTTAATACACTTTGAAGCAGAGGTGCATGTTAAACTTGGACCTTTTTCTGGTTTGTGGCCTTTCCAAACTTTTGCTTTCTGCTTCCCAAAGACAAAATGAAGCAGTTTAACAATTATTTCAACAAGAAGCGAGACATTTGGAATTGCTCTCTTTCATTCAAGTCACCTGTCATGTCTGGGCCTTGGTTTCTTTTCCGGTAATATTTAAATATCCTCTGGAGCTGCTTCTATCACATTCATCTGTAAGCATACTTATTGAAATTTTACTAAATGTATCCTCAGCATTGTAGGGGCTTAAAGCCTTGGCCTTTGCCCTCAGAGAGCTGAGGGCTACCCTGGGGGCAGTGGGGGAGGGGGCGTGGAGGAGGGTGGTGGTTTCATTGTGATTGTATGAGCATTCGAGGGTTATTGATTGAATGGTCAGTTGAGAAATGCCAGGTCCTAGAAAGTGAGGACCAGGAGATATTTTATATCTGAAAGAGACGTGTTAAAAATTCCAGCAGCATTTTTCCAAATGTAGACTAAGACTTTATTTAGGAATGCAGAGCAATGCACAGGATACCTACCTAGATTCTAGACTTGTTCTGCAGTATAATTGGAAATATGAACTTTCTGCTCCACAAAGGTGATAGGGAAGGGGGAAAAAAGTCTATAGGACACTGTTTTTTCAAATTCTGGAATGCTACTAGAATTTTTTTTTAAGGGGCGAGAGTAGGAAGAACTAAGTATTTTTTTTCTTGAAACTGTTTCAGTTAATATAATTAATTGATATTCAACTAATACATATTAATATGGCTCTAAAAGCTGTTGGCCCCAGACAAATAAAGAGTGTCTAAGTCGCCTCCCCATGCCCAACATTGTTTCTCCACCCTCTGGAGCACTCTACCCAGCAACTGTAGGTAATGCCTGGCAGGGGACCTTGAGGATACTGGTTAGATCATGGAGGCAGTGTTTTATCTGAGTGGTCAGTGCTCAGTGTTATTAAACACTTTTTTTTTTAAATAATCTTTTTTTTTTTTAGATTTTATTTATTTATTTGAGAGAGAGAGAATGAGAGACAGAGAGCATGAGAGGGAGGAGGGTCAGAGGGAGAAGCAGATTCCCTGCCGAGCAGGGAGCCCGATGTGGGACTCGATCCTGGGACTCCAGGATCATGACCTGAGCCGAAGGCAGTCGCTTAACCAACTGAGCCACCCAGGTGCCCCTATTAAACACTTTTATTTATTTATTTATTTATTTTTATTTTTTTAAGATTTTATTTATTTATTTGACAGAGAGAGACACAGCGAGAGAGAGAACACAAGCAGGGGGAGTGGGAGAGGAAGAGGAAGAAGCAGGCTTCTGGCTGAGCAGGGAGCCCAATGCGGGGCTCGATCCCAGAACCCTGGGATCATGACCTGAGCCGAAGGCAGACGCTTAACAACTGAGCCACCCAGGCGGCTCCGTTATTAAACACTTTTAATAAAAATGCTCATTTTTCTCTGTGTGTGTGTGTGTGTATACACATTGGGTCATGATAAAAAAAAAAAAGGTGTGAAAGCAACTGTTCTATAGGCAATATGAGCGTAGGAAGGAACCTTTTATTTTTTAATTTTTTTTTTAAAGATTTTATTTATTTATTTGACAGAGAGAGACATAGCGAGAGCAGGAACACAAGCAGGGGGAGTGGGAGAGGGAGAAGCAGGCTTCCCGCGTAGCAGGGAGCCCGATGTGGGGCTTGATCCCAGGACCCTGGGATCATGACCTGAGCCGAAGGCAGACGCTTAACGACTGAGCCACCCAGGCGCCCGGAAGGAACCTTTTAAACCAACTACTTCCTCCCAAGAAGAGACCACTCTGACAGGCCTAAGGTTGAGAATTATATTGAATTTATATTTATCCTTACCTACATAGAGAATGATACTGGCTTTCCATTTACCATGGTGATATCAACTTCTTTAATTAATTATGTTAAAACTAGAAGTATAACGATTTAAAGGAAAATATTAAGTATATCATAGTATAGGTGTTTCATAGCTTAAATTAGGAAGGTGCTATAAGAATAAACTGTCTCATCTAGCTAAACCTTCAATTAGATAAAATGATGGTACCTGAGAAGTGATTAATTTAGGTCCCCAGCCCCAATGGCTCAGCCGTGGTCTTATGGCTCAGCCGTGGATGAGAAGCTTTTGGTTCACCACAAAAAGCAAGGCTGGTTAACTATTGAAGGGTAGCAGAATATGCCATTCCAAAATACGGCACTTTGGCATATATTGATTATTTTGAGCTGTAGGCACTTGAAAAACAGCAAATGCAGAGAGTTCTCTCAACCCACCTTATCTGTCTAAAGACAGATCCTCTAAAAGGAACTCAATTATTATAAATCTCTCAGGGAGTTTCATCAACCAGGGAAAACAGACTCACAGAAGAGGAGACAACAAGCTAAACCATACCCAGAAAACTTTTTCACAATCATACCTTCCAACTATTTGGCTACTGGCCAATTTGTCCTTCCTAAAAGTTATTTGCTGTCCCCCTAAGAGGTCTACATCCCCTTTTCCTATTAGGATATTTAACCCTAAAAAAAAAAAAATATTTAACACTGAATTTTAAGCCATTTTGGGGAGCTATTCATTTCTTCCTGGGTTTCTCCCATGCATACATGACGTATACATGTTAATAAAATTCTGGGGGGGGGTTTGTTGCTGTCAATTATTACAGAAGCCTTTACTAAGAAACCAGAGGGTTTTTCCTCCTCTACAGTGTGTTTCATGAATACCAGAATTACCACTAATAGAGGGTACAGAATATTTAAAAGACTTTGTAGATCTATACTGAATGGATAAGCATTCTTTTTAAAATCTGTGGTTCAGAGCCAGTGACACTGTCCCTCTGAAGCAGGTTTTGTAAGGTAAGAAAACTGCCAAGGAATGCCCCAATTCATAAGACTGCAAAATGTCTTCCTTCATTTATCATAGTGAATTGAAAAAAAAAAAAAAAGACTCAAGAATAGACGGTTTATCTGTAAATGCAAGAAGCACTTTTGAGCTTCTATATTGCACATGGTGGTGGTCGGGGGGGAAGCAGGTTATTTAAGGATCTTAGTCTCATTTTTTAAAGAAGGGGTAGACAATACTATGTAATTCTTTATTTGAAGTGCTTTGTCTTTCTGCACTGCTGGCTTTGTCATCAGCCAACGTTGCAATTACTTTAACAAGCAAAGGAAATGCCAGTCAAGTGCAGCACCTGGGACCTCCTCACCCTTGCAACACATTAGGCCTCAAGCAGGAGACAAAACTCGCTCAAGGCTGTGTGTGGAGCCCAGGTGAAAAAGGGAGTGGGTGACTGCGAGCCTGGGTGTGTAAGAGCGCCTTGTTCCCAGGGCCAATGTTTATTAGCAATTCACTTCCCCCTTTGGTACACTTAATCAGGCGCTTATTATATTCCATGGTGTCATCCTGACTTCAGGACTTTAAAGGACAGCTTTGAAGACTACTCAAGTGCATTTAACATTAAAATGCTTTGTGCAGCCAGATGTCAATTCCACCTGCCCAGAAGCTTATGCTGAACTGTGACCGGGGCTGACCCAGACGGAGCTGGGCTTTTTTTCTTCGCCTCCAGAATCTTGTGGGACCGGTAAGAGCGAGAGGTCCGCCAACCACAGGGGCTATTTGCCAAAACACGATGCAACCTTAGAAGGTGGGTCACTGCTCGGTTCCAGCAGCCAGCCAGAGACAACAACTAAAATGGAAGATCCTTCTCTGTGGCAAAGCAGGCCTCTTATTTGAAACGGAAGGCCTGAAGGAGGGAGGTGAGCAAAGAAAAGAAAGGCGAAGGCACTGCTCCTAGAAACCGGGTTCATTCAAACCCGGAGGACAGCAAACCCCGCCTCCCCACGCCGCCGCCCGCTCAATCGCCAAGCGCTCCGGGTGTGAGCTCGCCCCGCGGGGAGCGGCTTGGAGCCGAGGAGGCGGTGGCAGAGGTGGTTTGGGCAGCCCCGCGCGGCGGATAGGCCCAGACAAACAACACCCATTCCCCCTCCCCCTCGCTTAGTTCAACTCCCACTCGGCCCCGGCCACGCCCTGCCGCCACCGCCCCCTCGGGCAGCTTTCCGCTCCGCAGCCAGGCCTCGGTCGGGGGCGGGAGGGAAGGCGGTGCCTGGGATGGGCCGCCGCGGCCAGCGGAAACTACAAGGGCCGAGAGCCTTTGCGGCAGCGAACCGCCCCCTTTCTCCCACCACTCAGCGCGCGTCACCAGGGGCTCAGCCAATGGGGACCGAGCCAGGGAAAAAGGGCGCCCGGGTCCGGATGCGCCTCAGGAAAGCCATGCTCCCTGCGCAGGGGCAGCGGGCAGTTCACCCGGCGCGCCGAGTAGTCGGTGGTTCGCAAGCCCGCTTATCCGACCCGCTCGCTTCCCTTGAGCGACAGCCCTACTTTTTTCTTCAGTGGCAATTCCGAGGGATGCTGGAGCAGGTTTTTGAGGGGAGGGCGCTGGGAAATGAGTAGGGGGCGGGATATCCTGAGACAACAAGTTTGGCTGTATGGAGGGCCTACCGGCAGCGAGCCTGAGCTAGAACGCCGAGAGAAGGAGCACCGGAGAAGCCAACGGAGGAAAAGAAAAGCTGCTGAAAAGCTAACCCCGAGAAAGGGGGTGGAGAGGAGGCGGCCCCAGCGCCCCGGCCCCCGGCAGGTCGGCGGCCAATCCGCTGGGGGAAGGGGTGGAGAGTCGGCGGCTCCGCCGGAGAGAGGCCGAGGGGGGTGGGGAGTCGGCCGGGCTCGCACCGCCCTGGCCCCGCCCCCGGCCCGCGCCGCCGCCCGCGCCGCGCGCCGCCGCTGTCAATCAAGGGCGAGTCAGCCGGGCTCGGGCGGAGAGAGGAGCTGCTACGCCACAGCCCAGCGGCGGCCATTCGCGGAAAAAGAGGCAGAGCCTGTGCCAGCTACAGCCTCCTCCGAGCCACCGCGGGCGGGCGGGACCGGCCTCTCCTCCCGCCTCGCCCCCACCCCCACCCACCTCTATCCCTGTGTCTCCGTCTGAGGGTTTGTCCTGTTAATGCGGGATGAGCGGTACGTATTCTCCACCCCCCTCGGTCTCCTTCACCGCCTCCCTCCCTCCCTCCCCAGACCCTGCTCGGTTCTCCCCCCTCCCCCGGGGCCGCTGAGATGCTTTAAGGGGAGGAGGAGAGGAAGGGAGGGTATCAGGGGGTGGGAAGGAGGGTTGTGTTTTGTCTTAATGTCTGAGAGAGAACAACCTTCTGGGTGTTGCTCTGGAGCGGATGGGTCGGGTTTCAAACCACGTTTTGTGATATCCCCCTCCTCCCTTCCCTCCTTCTCCCCCACCCCCTGCCGGTGTGCGTGGATCGCGGGTTTATGGAGATTAATGTTCAGGGGGAGGGGGAGAAGAGGAGGGGAGAAGACGAATAATAATAATCCTAATAACCTGTTGTCGTTGGGGGGGGTTTGTTGCAGATCAGAAGAAGGAGGAGGAGGAGGAGGCGGCGGCGGCGGCGGCGGCAGCAGCGGCGATGGCTACAGAAGGAGGGAAAACCTCTGAGCCAGAGAATAACAATAAAAAACCCAAAACCTCAGGCTCCCAGGTAAAAGCAAACATAAAAAAAATTCATCACGAAACGTTAGGGGAGAGAGGGAGTTTTGTCCTTTAATTGCCCAGAACTGAAGAACAGAATACAAATGTTCATCCACTCAAAGCATCCTTCTGAGAGTGAGGAAGTTAAATTGTAAATTCATAAAGATTTCACATGTTTGAGGTTATAACGTTGTTTAAAATTACATTCGGAACTCAGACTAGTAGAAAACGGTGTGTATTTTCCCAAGGGCATTTTGAATTCATGAGAATGTACTTTAGAAAAGTTTGTTAGACATTTCCTTTTATTTGAACTTTATATTACAGTATCTGCTTCCTTATTCTTCTATCTTACTGCTTTTGTTACTATTTCTTTTTTATTTCTGTCACTTCCTGAGTAAGTTCTGAAACGTAGAGCTGTCAAAATAAATAAATAAATAAACCCCTTCCAACTACTGGCCTCCACTAAATCCGCCCACTTTTTCCCCCCCCCCCTCCTTTACCATCTCATTTTGGGTAGGACTCTCAGCCCTCTCCTCTGGCTTTACTGGCAGCTACTTGCAGCAAAATAGGGACTCCTGGTGAAAATCAAGCAACTGGACAACAACAAATAATTATAGATCCAAGCCAAGGATTGGTGCAACTTCAAAATCAACCACAACAGCTAGAACTGGTAACAACACAACTTGCTGGAAACACTTGGCAACTTGTTGCCTCCACTCCTCCTGCTTCAAAAGAAAATAACGTTTCTCAGCCAGCTTCTAGTTCATCTAGTTCTTCCAGCAGTAATAACGGGAGTGCATCTCCTACAAAAACTAAATCAGGTAGTTCTTCCACCCCTGGTCAATTTCAAGTCATACAAGTACAAAATCCAAGTGGTAGTGTACAGTACCAAGTGATCCCACAACTTCAGACAGTGGAAGGCCAGCAAATTCAAATCAATCCAACTAGTAGTTCATCTCTACAGGATTTGCAGGGTCAAATTCAGCTCATTTCTGCAGGTAATAATCAAGCTATACTCACAGCTGCTAACAGGACAGCTTCTGGGAATATTCTTGCTCAAAACCTGGCAAATCAGACCGTTCCAGTCCAAATTAGACCTGGTGTTTCAATACCACTGCAATTACAGACCCTTCCTGGTACTCAGGCTCAAGTTGTAACAACCCTACCAATTAACATTGGAGGAGTGACTTTAGCTTTGCCAGTGATAAACAACGTGACTGCTGGAGGAGGGACTGGACAGGTTGGCCAGCCTGCTACTACTACTGATAGTGGGACTTCCAATGGGAGTCAGTTAGTTTCCACACCCACCACCACCACTGCTTCTGCCAGTACTATGCCGGAATCTCCCTCCTCCTCCACTACCTGCACAACCACTGCTTCAACATCTCTGACGAGCAGTGACACATTAGTGAGCTCAGCAGACACGGGCCAGTATGCAAGCACATCAGCCAGTAGTTCCGAACGCACTATTGAAGAATCTCAAACACCTGCTGCTACTGAGTCTGAAGCACAGAGCTCCAGTCAGCTTCAGTCTAATGGAATACAGAATACACAGGATCAATCCAATTCTCTTCAGCAGGTGCAAATTGTAGGCCAACCTATCTTACAGCAGATCCAGATCCAACAGCCTCAGCAACAGATCATTCAAGCTATTCCACCGCAGTCATTTCAACTGCAGTCAGGGCAGACAATTCAGACCATCCAGCAGCAGCCTTTGCAGAATGTTCAACTTCAAGCAGTAAATCCGACTCAGGTGCTTATCAGGGCTCCAACTTTAACACCTTCAGGGCAAATCAGTTGGCAAACTCTACAGGTTCAGAATATTCAGAGTCTTTCAAATTTGCAAGTTCAGAATGCTGGGTTATCCCAACAATTAACCATCACCCCAGTGTCTTCAAGTGGTGGCACAACTCTTGCTCAGATTGCTCCTGTGGCTGTTGCTGGTGCCCCCATAACTTTGAATACTGCTCAGCTTGCGTCAGTGCCTAACCTTCAGACAGTGAGTGTTGCCAACCTGGGTGCTGCAGGTGTTCAAGTGCAAGGAGTTCCAGTTACAATCACTAGTGTTGCAGGTAAGTTACTATGGTCTTTTCTCTGTAAGATCCTTTCATGTAGTTTTTAATAACAGTTACTGCTTTTCTTTGCTAACTCTTAGATTTGATGTAGACCTCTGAAATAAACATAATCATAAGGAATCTAAAATCACAGGAATATTATATTAACTGCCATGAATATCGTCATCAGTGTGACCCATTCACATCTGTACATTTTAATATTAGATTTTCCGTGTAAAATTTGCTAGACACTTTTAAAAAGTTATTCTTCCATGGAGCAAAACTTCCTGATTAGAATCATAATTGTCTTCTGTAATTTAGAGATCATATTTGAATACACTTGAACTCTTCAGAAAGAACTCTGATAAAAATGATGTTTATATCTTCTTTAAAAGAAAGTAGATTTAAAGCTGAATTAGTATACAGTTGTGAATCTGTTGAACTTTAAATTCTACTTTGTAATAAGGCTAACTTTTTCTTAAATTGGAAGTTCTGCTTCAGTATCTTGTTGCTCATGCTTTTGCGTTTTGTTATACACTGTTTTAAACTAGATATTGATGCAGTTTAGAGATACAGTTGTAGTTACAAATTGATTAATTTTTATGTGTTTTTCTGCTAAAACCAGGATTTTCCCAGGATTTTGAATAGTTACTTACATATAAAATTATACCTAAATCTTATGGTTGTTATATTATTTTCAGGTATTTTTAGTGTGAAGTTGTTGAAAAACAATTAAAAATGAAATAGAATGTCGCTATTTTGAATTGTAGTAAAAGTTATTTTAAAACCAATTATAAAGCGGTTGTTTGTTATGCATATAAGGAGATTTCTGAAGTATTTGGAAAAGTAGTCTTACTATTTTAAATTTTCTTGATTCATCTTTTTTTTTACCTAATAATACCTTTGTTTTCTAGTAATTAAACACTTTTTACTGATTCTGATTTGGTGAAAACCTAGTTGTGGTTTTAGCGCCTTTGATACTGTCAGATCTGTTTAGTTAAATATTTTTATTTTGATATCTGAAATGAATAAGCACATCACTTTTTAATGATCTTTCTTGAAACAGGTTTCAGAAAAATTATGCTAGGGTTTTTGTTTTACAGTTAATACCTAACGTAAATGTATATATTTATAATTGGATGTTGTCAGATAGAGTTCTGTGATGAAGAACAGAGATTATGTGTTTTATTTAGATGCCCATTACCTCTAAACCAGACCTATCCAGTAGAATTTTCTGTGATGATGAAGTGTTGTATATCCTATCCAGTGTGTTAGCCATGTGCAGCTATTGAGTGTTTAAAATGTGGCTAGTGCAACTGAGGAACTGAATTTTTAATTTATTTAATTTCAATTTAAATAGCCACATGTGATTAGTGGCTTCTGTATTGATAGCACAGTAACCTAATCAAAGTATTTTGAGTGTGGTACTTTTCTCCCCTAAAGCTATTGCAGCACAATTATATAAGTATTTCTCTGGATTACAATCCATAGCATGCTTGCTTTGTTCATACTCTTTTCTAAAAATTGACAATATCTTAAGTATTAAAGAAAAATGTCTTTTTTTGATGGGTTGAATGACAGCTTGCATTATCAAAAGTTACTTTAGTTACATTTTGATTTGCCTTTTAAGCATTAGTGAATTATGATTAAGAGAATTGAATGAGTTATAATTTAGGTTAGGAATAGTTAATTCTTCTGTACTGTAATTGGTATCAGTTACAACCCAGAGTTTCCCCCTTACCCATTGTGAGAGCAAGTCATTGATAAGAGTGTGGTCTTCTGACTACCTAACTCAGATTTACTTGAATGATGCATTATTAGGAAGGCAGGATCCACTTTCTGGAACTATAACTTTTGGGGGTGTGGTCAAGGCATTTGCTTTTCAAATAAACTTTCCAGGTCATTCTAAATCTCATTGAAATTTGAGAACCAAGGATCTAGACATCAGTAGTGAACCGTAAAGCAAAATATGGAAGCAGATGGGTGTTGGAGCTAGTTCATGTGTGCCTCATGGAATGGGTTTTGATGGCAGAGAGAACTCAGAGTTTTTATTTCACAAGCATATTTTGACTAGCCACATGCTGAGCAATCCCAAGAGGTATGTTTAGTCTTCATTTTCAGAGCTAATTTTTTTTATTATTATTTAAGGAGTTTACATGATTTGGGTATCACTTAAGTGTATCAGGAAATTTAAACTTTACCAAGTTGGATTTTTTTTCTCCTGAAACCAAAGATTTAAAATTTCGTTGATGTTAAAGAGTTTATGTTCTAATAGATACGCTCAATCATTTTAAGAAGATAGCCATGTTATAAAGCCCAGAATTGTACTAACTTCTACAAGTCAGTGCAATTAATCTGGGCCTAGATATATAGTGCACATATATCCCTTTTATAAATGAACCCTGTAAGTTCTGATCTTTTACTTTGTATCCCCACCTTTTGGTACTTTTTAATTATTTCATATGTCTGTTCCTTCCCCCTAAATGGTATTATTTAATTTTGTTTAATTAATGGGAAAATTTTTGCTCTAAATATTTATGACAACTATTACTAGGCTTGAAAAAATTATTAATAGTTGGCTTTGACAGAATGTAATGACTAGCTCAGTAACAACGGGCTAAAAGTTATCATCCATCCTCATATCACTCTTCAAGAGACATGGGAAGGGTCTGGATGATAGGAAAAAAAAAATTTATATGATAATCAAATGAAACCAGTTCTTGAAGCTAGGGAGCTTCATACTTGATTTTATGAAATGAGAATGTTAGTGACAACCCAGGGGGAATCTCTTTCCATGATAATGAATTCAGCATAATGTGTTTCTGTGGTTTGGTCTCCTCTCAGAATCCTGACTTCCAGGCTGAGTATCTAGCATTTAATTAGTTGGAATTGTAGTAGGAACTAAGTACATGTTCCTCCTACATACTTAGTGTTTATTTCTTGTTGGAATTGTGAGTTTGACTTTGACGGAAGGAAAAGCAGAATTCCCTCTTTAAGAACAAAGGTAACATCGTACTGCTGGTTTAAGAACATCCTTTGTTTTAACTAAGTGACAAAAGTAAGATTTTTGCTCTAAGAGAACTACCTGTTTGCACAGTGTACTCAGGTAGCCAATGAGCCTTAGATAAAATGAACTTTAGGAGTTACATCTCCTTAGTTAAAAAATTTGGAACATGTAGGGACCGTTGATATCTAAATCTGTAATTAACTTGCATTGACTGGGGATTTGATTTGGTTTTGGCCTTAATCATCCATCTGTTGTAATAGGTCATGTTTTTGCTTGATGGATGGGTATTTCTTTTTTTCATTTTAGTGGCAGTTCACATTATTAGGCTAATTCCTACACAAAGGAAGTTCAAACTCAAAAGATGTTGCTCGCCCTTCAAGAACTTGACTGTCAAACCTTCCTTTACTTTTGGGGGGATTAAAGTATGAAACCTGGGGATGTAGCAGAATCAGGAATGGGAAGGCCAGTTCTTCATAATTAGGGAAAATGGGGGCCAAACAATATAATTGACATTTATATTTAATTTAGAAACCTATCTAGTAGAGTCAACTTCTTACACCAAACTTTTTTACAGAGCTCCTAAAAGTAGAAATTGACTTGAATTTTAATACTGATATGATTTTTCTTAGCTATATATGTTCTGTTAATTTGGATTTTTTTTTAGGCACCTTAAAATAAGATACATGTATCATACATATATACAGATATATAAACATGCACGCATTTGTGTGTGTAACTATACAAATGCCTCCTGTGTTTGGTAATTTTTTTTTTTTAAAGTCAGTTTGCTCTTGTAATTTTATTTCTCTAAAATCTTATAGTACTGTTTATTACATATTGAATTTGTTATGAGGAACTTATATCTTGTACCCTGTACAAGTAATTTAGGTTCTGAATTACCAAGTTGGTTTTACCCATTAGATGATGTATAGCATGACCTTTAAGATTTGTTGATGATGACATAACAGTATCATTACTAATTTTTAAGTTTTTCATGGAAGATGAAAACATATCCGTTGTAAAGCCACATTAATTTTTAGAGGGCATCTTTGAGAAGGATTTCAGGATAGAGAGGGGCGCAAGGGAAAATAGTTTTAATTACCTGTTTTTTGAATCTGAATCAGGGAACATATAATAAGTAATACTTAATATTGGAGCAGGCATAAAAGCAAGTTGGAGAGGAAAAAGAAGGAAGCTTGATTAAGAAGGAAGATGGGAAAGTGCCATACATAGATCTTAAAGAAATAATATGGATTTACAGGATGATAGAATTCTAGTTTGAAAGGATCTTTGAGATTGTCATTCACCAGTTGTAGCCTTTTGGTATCGTTGCTGAAGTATTTATAAAGGAATTTTGTATGTTTCTGGTATAAGTGAGAGCAGAAATATGGGTAAGAGGTTCTAGGGTGCTACATGAAGTACTTGGGGATGACATAGTAATAATTGAGGGGGGACATGTGGGCTCTTCTGTACTTTAAGATTGGATGTTCATAATGCCTGTCAGTTTGCTACTTAATGAATGAGCAAATTGTGGCAAAGGGAAACCTGTTGAACCACAAATTGCTTATGTATGTATGTGGTGAGATAAAGGCCTAATGAAATTGTAGTTAACCAATGTAATTTAAATATAATTGAGTGTCTCTCCCTCTCCCTCATTCCTTAGTGGTATTTTTAAAAATGAAGAAACTGAAGCCCAGAAAGATGAATTTCTTGGACATTTTGGCAGAGTGAGGACTGGAATCTTGACTGGCGCTCCAGTTGTCTTTCTGCTCTATTGCTGGCTTTGTTACCCAAATCTTTTGCTAGTAAATGAGTACATGTAGTTGAAGTTTAGGGACCAGACAAGGAGAGTAGCTTGACTTGGTCTTCTCCAGATGGATTGTGTCTGTTGTCACTGGATATTCAGCTTTAGTATATTGAATATAGTGTTGGTAAAAACACAATTCCCTAGGTCTCCTTGTTATTGAGTTTAATGGTGGAATCTTAGTGGTATTATTTTGTCCTTAAAAGAGCAAATTCAGAACTTAATGAGATTAGTACATTCTGTATGTAGGTAAGCAAATCATTAGGCTGTCCAGATACTGTATCTTTTCTCAAACTATATTTAGAAATGGCTTTTTTTTTTAATGAGACTTGTGGAGGAAGAAAACATTTATTGTTTACCTTAGTGTGTTAGGTGCTAAGATAGGTATTTTTTATGTTATCTCATTAAAACCCATAATATCTTTGTTAGATTTTCTTATTGTGCCTATTTTACAGATAGCCTCATGAGCTTTAATTTAAGAAAGTTTGCCCTCCAGTAAGTGGTAGAACCATGATTTAAAATCATCTGTGATTCTGAGGTTTTTGTTCAGGAGACATAAGGTAAAAGGATGAGTTCACAGGTAAAGGCTATTTTTCACCCTTTTGTGTCTGATCTGTCCTTACATCCCATGAAGGGTAGGTGGTTTTGAAAATTGAAATGCTGACTATGCAGTTAAAGTTTGTTCTAGTCCTAACATTCTGTGGCACTGACAGACAATTATGACTAAAAGTGGTAAAAGAAATGGTGAATAGAAACTATTTTGGCTGCATGGAGATCTCTGTGTTAAACTCACATTTTACAATACTATAAGTGGAAGGTAGAAGGAAGGACATAGGATTAAGAATGAAAACAAAGAGCAGCTTGACATTTTAAGAATAATGTCAGGAAAGCAGAAACTCATAATAAAGTAAGCTTTTAAAATAATTCTAAACAACTCATAAGGCTTCAGATCACAGCAAAAGACACTTAACTGCTTGAGCAAAATGGTGCAATATGAGGAAAAGACAGAGATACTCTACTGTGCCTCTGTTAACCAGCAAGGAAAATGCACTTCTACCTGAAATGACTAGAGCTGTAATTCACTGAGATTCTTTGTTCAAGGTAAGTGAGAAGATAAGGGACATTTAGTTGCTTTTTGGGAGTCAGAATGATCCAGATAAATGCCATCCTCGGGTCTGAAGGAACTTTCAAATTCAGTTTCAGGCCAGTATAAATAACTTAAAAGTTACACAGCATGGAAGAATTGAGCATGAATTAAGTACCTCATTTTCTGAAAACATCCTATATTGCAGACAGATGAGTTGATAACATCTTTAACAGAGTCCCTGAGTGGATTATCCAGAAGTTGGCTTCTGAGCATTTAAAAAAGAATTCAGGGATCACTGGGAACCCGTATGGGTTCACTAAGAAACTAGGTTTATGTATTCTTCCTCTAGGGTGTCCAGGTGAGTATAGAAAAGAAATAATGTTGCCACAATGTATTTTGATATCAGCGTTGGTAGTCATGATTTCTTTAAAGGCCCATACCTGGTTGCTCAATTACATGAAAAATGATTGTCTACTTCAGTGGAAGTCAGTGGTGGTATTGCATAAGGTTCTATCCTTGATATAGTCCATTTGAATATTTTTTACAAATACTATAGTGAAAGATGGCCTATTTAATGAATTTAAAGGTGAGGCAAAGCTGGGAGACTTTGCTAATAATTATGATGGGGATAGACTTGAGATTCAAAGTGATCTTAATACTCTGGAATGCTGGGTCAGAATTATCAAGATAAATACAATAGATCCTCTGTTTAAAGGGGTAGGGGAAATCGTATACCCACAAGATGAAAAACCTAGGTTGGCAGCAGGACATGTGAAGGTGATTTGGGATTTATTGGCTTAATATGAACTAAGTAGAGTAAAGCTCCTCCTTTATTTTGTGTTTGTCAGACCATTTCTGCAATATTGTATGCATTGCTAGGTGTGGCACATTTTAAATGAGACACTGACAAACTGGCAAGCATATCAGGAGGGATTGCTGAGATGCAGAGTGTGGAAAACATTTCATTAGCAATAATTAAAGAGTGGGGGGTTTTATTGTTAAAACAAGAGAAGGTGTGACCACTGTCTTTGGCTTTTTTTTTTTTAAATCTGTTTTGCTTGGCCCTGGGAAGCCAATAGAATATGTATATTTACACACAGGGACTAGTGCTGTAAAATAATGGAATGGTTTGTTTCAGAGAGTAGTGCTCTTCCTGTATTAGAGGCTGGATGTCCATCTCTCAGAGACAATGCAGAATGTAGAAGAATTTCTTGTACAGAAAGTTTGATTAGGTAAACTGTACGTCTTCTAATCTAAAATTGAAGATTCTATGAATATTTGATTATATGGTCCTATTCTGGGTATTTCCATCCAGCATATGGTGAGAGTTCTCTGTCTTAGTTAAACTTAATGACTGACCAAATATTTACGGATTGGGGGGTGGGGATTTTGAGGGTCACATTTACAGTTTTTCTTGGAGTATAATTAAGGTGAATTCTATTAAGTAATAAGTATAATAATTTAATTGATAAATAGATTTCTGTTCTTCACTATTTGTTAGA
The DNA here is from genome assembly GCF_002201575.2 of Neomonachus schauinslandi. NCBI lineage: Eukaryota > Metazoa > Chordata > Mammalia > Carnivora > Phocidae > Neomonachus > Neomonachus schauinslandi. The sequence goes on from NC_058414.1 coordinate 52,855,314, forward strand.
CTTACTGCACTCTTAGATGCTATTTTTCTATGTTACTTGCACTTTTATTTGGTAACTACCAAAGCATTAGTATTTTAAACATACATTTCATTGTCCAACATTGATTTCTAGTTAAGATATTTTATCTCAGTAGCTCTTTAACCATGTTTAGTTATGTTTCTGATACTGTCACTTTAGTATGAACAATGTGATTCCTTTTTCTTTAGTGAAATTGGAGAACATTTGGAAAATCTAGGATTCTTACAGAGTTCAAACTCTGGAAGCACTCACAGCTTCGAATTTGTGAATTTACTCCTTGGAATAAACAGATCCAATATCTCTTTCTTTTTGGCACAGAATATGTAGCACATAGGTGTTTTTTAAAAAATTATGCAGAAAATACTAAACCCATCAGGCAAGATCACCATGCATTGTATTTTCACATCAAGATAAAATCAGTTTTCCACAATCCATTGCTAAAATAAAAAGGAGAAAGGCTTAAAAAAAAGTCATTTGAGACTCGAGACCCTTTTAAATAGAAAGAGTATTAACTGAGATATATGAAGGTTCTCTTTTCCTTAGATATGGTAGTACAATTAGGAGTAGGGACTATCTGCTTTATCAGAGAGGTGCGGTTCAAGTAGTAGGTTTATTCCTTCTGCAGACGTACGTACTGAGAGGCTTCCTAGAGCCCAGGTATTTTGTGTTCTGGGTGATAGTCGGGTGTGGCTGAAAGAGACAGGAGAGGCAGAGGAAAAAGGAAGTTTATTATACTCGCATGTGCTAAAGAGACTGTCACTGTACACTGAGAGAGGGGGTCACATGAGAGGGAATGCCAGGGGATGGCTTAGCTAAGCAGCTGGGGAACAGAGAGAGGGAGGACCCCTGGCCACATGCTTTTATTGGGGGGTCAGGATGCACTACACAAGAAAAGACAGGAGGGGATTTCATTTAAATGTTACTAGGTCATAGGGGAAGATAAGAAGGGAAACTATGCTGCAGGAGGTCCCCTTATCATGCTGGTGCACCTGATTGCATGGGCGGGGTGCTTACAGCTTGCTTGAGAAGATGTATATGCTGTAGGAAAACACTTTAAAATTTATAGTACAACAGGACTAAGAATTAGAACTCCTCTAAGTTTTTGCTCAGGTGCTGCTCCCCATAAGCTTATCCATCCTGGGCAAACATGTTATAATTGGAGTTTTGTCCTTTTCTCATTTGTAAAATAGTATTAATTCCTTCCCTTTTTATCTCATAGAGTAGCAAAGATACATGACATAGTACATACAAAAAAAGTTAGAATATTCTAAAGAAAATTCTACAGTTGACCCTTGAACAGCATGAGGATTAAGGGTGATGACCCTCACATAGTTGAAAATTAGCATGTAACTTTTGACTCCCTCCAGACTTAACTACTAAGAGCCTACTGTTGCCTGGGAGCCTTACTGATAACATAGAATTACTTAACACATTTTTTATGTTGTATGTATTATATACTATATTCTTAAAGTAAACCAGAGAAAAAAATGTTATTAAGAAAATCATAAGGAAGAGAAAATACAGTAGGAGAACGAGTAGTTGTAGATGTGGATATTAGCTTGAGTTAAATATCAGATGCAAAAGAGAAAGTTGTATAAAAGGACTATCAGAAACCTATGAAGTTCAGCTAAGGATGGAGAGAGGTAATCTACAGGTGGGAAAAAAAAGCAGTGTGTTTCACTGTAAAAGAGCTAAGTGTCTGCAGCATGCTCTGTCTGTGTTAGACTCTGAAAGTACTCACTTGTCTTAAAAGGATGCTCATGGTGGGGAGGTGAGGCTTACATGGATGAAACAATTACAGAGCAGCTACAATTGCATATGAGAGTTTATTCTTAAATACTGGGTTTTGAGATATGGAAAACAAGTTAACAAGAGTTCAGAGACAGCTGAGATCAGTGGATTGGAGTAAACAAGGCAGGTTTTCTGTGGTGAAGACTTAAAACAGGCCTCGAAGATTGGTTTGGAAAGTGGACATTTGAGACTGACGATAGAGAGGTGAAGAGAGTGGATGTCTTGAGCCAAGCAGCTGAAGTAAAAAGCATGAAGTCCTCACGAGGAAGCAGGGAGCTAACACAGCAAGCGGCATTCTCTCGCCGGAGCTCCATAGTAGTGCAGTGGTCTTATAGAGTAGCTCAGAGTATCCCAAGTTAGCAGCCTGTCACCTCTGCTTCAGAGAAGTTATGTGTTTATTGGATTGTTTCCTAATGTGTTGTTTGAAGTAGGGACTCTGCCAAAATAATAATAAAAATAAGTTTGAAAAACCTGAATCTAGTGGATAGAAGAGACTGGATGGAAGGATTGGCAGAGCAAATGATATTATTAAAGTGTTTATAGATAAAAGTGTGGAGAAGTTAGAATCAGGAGGCCAGTAAACAAGCATGTTGTTGGAGTAATTTAGTCATGAATTCACAATGGCCTTTAGAAAGGCTATGGCAGTGAACTTGCTTAATACAAAAAACAGGTTGTCAGACTTCCCTTTAGTACCGAGAATGTTGACCTGAAAGAAGTGGTAAGGGATTAGGTAAAAACATCACGTTTGCTGGTTCTTTTCCTCTACTCCATACCAAGTATAGTAACAGGCATTAAGAAACTGAAGATGAAGTGAGACATGTTTGCTGCTTTCACAGAATATATTATCTGTTGCAGAGACATACTGTATTTTATTTCTTTGCTTCTAAGATGTACTTTTTTTTTTTAACATTTTAACATCTTTGAATTTGAAATGCATCTTACAGTCAAAGGCATGTCATAATTTAATTAGCAGAAATTTTTTTGTCCTTACAGTCACTTACATCTTAGACTCAATGGGATATGATGAATATATAGTTAATTAAATTACAGCGTGGCATTTGGTTTATAAAGACTGTGAGTGAGGTGTTATAGAAGCCCACAGGAAAGAAAAACTGGTTCTGCTTCTAGGGTTCCAGAAATGTTTTCATGGAGAGGGTTATAACTGAGCCTCTAAGGGGGCCTTAATGGATTACTAAAGTTTTGCCAGGTCAGGATGAGGAGGGCCATTTTAAATGGTTATGTTGGATTTTACATGCAGTTTGGAGATCCATTTAAGGAGTTTTCTACAAATGTTATAAAATTCGGACTGGGATCAAGAAATATTAACACACATGAAAGGCGAATTGTAAACCTATGGGCAGGGGCTGTGTCTTATCTATTATGGTATTTTTCAACTTGCACATTGATGAATGTTGCTTGGTACCTTATAATCCTGGTACTGAACTAGGGAAAAGGACACAGGTGGAGAACTTTGATTTCATAGGAGAATGGGATCAATAGGTCCTTGGAATAGATTCAAGATGCATACTTAAAAAAGGAATGAGAGAGTTTATGTTCATAAAAGGAAAATTGATTAGTAAAATGAAATAAAAGGAACTTATATCTGATTGTTCCATATGTTGTGGTAGACAGTTACAGGTGAGAATCTTAGCAGTGAGGGGAGTTTTGAGGAGAATCCAAAGGTATTTAAAGTTTACAGGTTGTTTCTGTCCCTCTGAATTTATTATGTAGGTGCCTCATAATGTAGCCAGAGAGGGTTTAGTATAGTTCTGTAAATAATGAGTCAAGTCACCATAGCTTTTTGTTCACAGAAGCGGAGCTGCTTTTGCACAGGAGTATAGGAACCAAATAGTGATCTGTGCTGTGGTAAGTGGGTACCTGTCCCTGGTGTGGGGGTGGGAGGGGTGGAACATCCTTTTTTGGCTGTAGTTGAGGGTGCCTAGGCTGAGGAGTTGAGAAAGAAGAAGGAAGAAGAAAAGAGTAGGTGCATATGGTGACAAGTACTAACTGAATTTATATAGGAGAAATTATTATACTTAAAGTGGTTTGTAAATCCTATACACTTTTGCATATATTTAAATCTACATATGAACCAATTTGAGGTGTTAACGTTTGACAGGTATTTGTCAGAAATGCTACAAATTATGATAATATGCTTGTTGAAGCAGTAATTGGATTATTTTAATTTTATCACAATTGTGGTTTTATTAATATAGTTTTATAAAATTAAAACACATTGTATTTTTATTTCTAGAATTTCTCTCACCCTTTGTTCTCACTGGCAGGATTTCAGTACCTATATTGATTCTAATGGTAGGGCAGGTACATGGTTTTGGTAATCTCTTTATATACTTTTACTCATTTTATGGACTCTGCTGGGAGACTGCATTCATAAATTCAGCAGCTGGGTACTCAGCATCTGTATCATGAGGCTTGATGTGTTCCTTATATGATCAAATAACATGGGATTGAACTTCCTCTTCCATAATGTTTTAATGGGGAAAGAAATTAGTTCATTTTTCTTTTATGAATGAAACAAGTAAAAGGGTTCTTTAACTCTTATATTTGGCTCACATTTACTGCATATTTGTAGTGTGCCAGATACTGTATGCAGCACTTGATATATTAACTCATTTATTCTTCAGAACACTGTGTAAAGTTAAGCATTGTGGTCATGTGCAAAAACTAAGGCCTCGAGTGGTAAATAACTTGCTCAGGGTCACATAATCTAAACACATTTTGTCTCTAGAACCCTGTACTTTGTCCATTACCACTTAAATTGTCTCTCACTATACACTCCCCTTGTGCTACAGTGTGTGTTTCCTGTGATCATTTGTGGAATTAATTCATTGTTTCCTATGTGTCAGGCACTGGGCTTAAACATTTTATGTATATTAACCCATTTAATTTTTGCAATTCTATGTAGAAGGTAAAGGTAATGTCAGTTTATAAAACAGGAAACCAAGGTTATCAGAGGTTAGTATCTTGGCCAAGGTTATACAGCCAAAATGTTATTCGGCTGGTTAGTTAAAGTACTTTTGATAAGGCTGGTCTGGATGAACAGGACTATCACCTACCTTTACAGCTAAGCGATACTATTTTAAGTAACTTATTGTAATTAGTGTAGTATATTCAGTAAGGCATTGATTCCTGTATTTTTAGCTGAGCACTCTACTCTTTATCACCCTTTAGGGGCACAGGGCATAAATGCCACAGAGAGGATTAGGGGGAAAAAAAGATTTTATTACTTTGTGTATCCTGTGTTGATTGGGAATTTGAGGTTAGTAAGAACATTTCCTTTATTAAATATATGTGTACCATAAATCAATTTTGAATGAGTTTTTTAAAACATTCTAAGAATATAAACCATAGAGTAGTCTTACAATATTTATAATACAGTAATATTAATATTTATTATAATATATTAATATTTAATATGTAATATCAGTATTTATATTAAACATTATTAAATACAATTGATATATAGTAATGAGTATGTTATATTAATTTTATATGTCATTTATATTATACTGACACAAAAATTAATAAAATTATCAGGCATGCCAAAAAGTATATGCTTTACGAGGCCTATATTTCATGACTTACTTCTTGATCAGCATGTGACATGTCAGTAGATAGGAATTTACTATCTGAAGGAAATGTTAAGAAATGACTTTTAGGAGAACCCAAAGACAGTAAGAATTTTATGTATAGAATTTATGTTCTTCAGATAATTCTTTAGTCATTTTTGTGTACCATTAGTTCAATTGACAGGTGCTTTAACTTTATTATTGTTGTCTCGTGGATAAATAATAAAAAATATTTGAATATCTGCCACTGTATACCAGACATTGTTCTAGATGCTGGGGAAACAAAACAGACATGTTTTGTAATCATGGGTCCTATTCTTTATTTTAGGTGAATTTTGTTTTATCTCAATCTTAGATTATTGCTCTTTTTAATAGATGAGGAAATCACAGCTCAGGAAGGTTAAATAATTTGTCCAGTGTTAGAGAATTAATACATGGGCATATTGGGAAAAGAACCCAGATTCCATCTGGCTTCAAAACTCTTATTCCAAAAAACAAAACAAAACAAAAACACCAAAAACCTCTTATTCCAGTTTAATCATAAATCCTTGTGGCTGGGAAAATTAGTTTTTATGAAAAGTTTTAAAAGTTTTTTTTTTTTTCTCCTTTTTAAAGTAACTACCAGGGGCACCTGGGTGACTCAGTTGGTTAAGCTTCTGCCTTTGGCTCAGATCATGATCCCAGGGTTCTGGGATTAAGCCTCACATCAGGCTCCCTGCTCAGTGGGGAGTCTGCTTGTCCCTCTCCCTCTGCCCCGCCCCCCCGTGCTTGCGTGTGCGCCCTCTCTCTCTCTCTCACAAATAAATAAGTAAAATCTTTTTAAAAGACTAAAATAAAGTAACTACCAATAAAAATTAAAGACCAGTTTACATTTTAGAAGAGATTGATACACCCGAGTAAATTTATAGTCTATGAGAATGGAGTAAATTTAGTTTAGTCTCTGTATTTTGAAAAGATATGATTGAGTTCATTTCATCTATCTCTAAGTTTGTGTGTATGTACACATTTACATATATATATTTACTCATTGTAAACATTGAGTAAAAACTTCAGGAGATTATATTTTATATTTGTGGGCCTATTCATCATCACCTTCCTTGTTCTCCCAACACTCTTTTTTTTTTTTATTTTTTATTTTTTTAAAGATTTTATTTATTTATTTGACAGAGAGAGAGACAGCAAGAGAGGGAACAGAAGCAGGGGGAGTGGGAGAGGGAGAAGCAGGCTTCCCACCAAGCAGGAAGCCCGATGTGGGGCTCTATCCCAGGACCCAGGGATCATGACCTGAGCCAAAGGCAGATGGTTAACAACTGAGCCACCCGGGCGCCCCCAACACTGTCTTTTAATTAAGGATACCATCTCATTTTGGGGTAATTCTAAAAAATTAACATACTTCCTCACACTCCCACCCCTACCCCAAATCACAAAGAAAACTTGATTCTTGAAAATCAAAATGTTCACAGCTTTCATGTGCTTTTAAAAAGGTTCTCTGGTAGCTATCGGAACAGATAATGATTCCTATGTATAATTTTCAAACTGGAAGGCAAACATGTTTCATTCCATAAGCAGTTTGATGAGCAGAGGTAACCATGATATATTTAAGAAAAGAGCTCTGTTGCTGGGTAGCAGATTAACTCTGCCACTAAATGGAGGTCTTGGTTTTTTCCTTTTGTTACAATGAAATGTTTGTGTATGTATGTATTTTGTAAAGTATGATATGTGAGATTTTTGTTTAGTGTTAAAATTTTAAGCACAAGCATGTGAAAACCAAATTGGACTTAGATTTTATTTTATTTCCATAAGCCAAGAGGAAAACTCAGGAAAAATATCATTTAACCGTGTTTCTCTTTTTTAAGTCAAGTTGATTACTTTTGGGAGTAAAACTGTGAATGAGATATGTCCATATTTCTAAATGTGTAAGGTTTTGTTTTTGTGGCAAATTTTTGAAGCCAAATCTAGTATTGAGTCTAATGCTGTTGTCCTTTAAAAAAAGGTCAGTCATTTAAGTTTGAGTCATTATTAAGGATTTGCAGAATTTATAGAAAATGATAAGCTACCATCCTTTTAAACTAAGCACATGCCTAGCCTTCAGCAACACTAAAAATGAGAGTCAGGGCTCTATACCCTTGGGCATTCATATTGCCATGTGGGAACTCATCTTACTCCTGAAAATGCCCTTGCCAGTGGATACAGACATTGAAGATGCCTGGTCAGAGACCAGCTGCCCTTTAAGCCAGGGAGTATGCTTGCTTAGGCCTGAGCTCCTCTAGCTAACAAGCAGCATAGATTAGCTCTGTGAGAATAAACGTTGCAGCCACAGTAACTTCAGAGAGCTCTCTTACCCAATATTACCTCCTAACTTTTCCAAAAGCTAGATCCTGATCTTCAGACCAATGATTTTACTACAGTCCTTGTTGCCTTCTTGCTCTGCAACTTAACACTGATCATCCAGCCTACCTGTTTTATTACCTTATCACCTCATGACTTAGACTTTTAGTCAGCCTGCCCCAGGGATAATAGAGTCAAATCTAGGAATATAGAAGTAAAAGAGTTAGGTGGATCTTTATATCTCAGTTTCAAAGGAGAAAACTTTTTACTGCTTATTCTGGAAGGTGGAGGATATGACCGCTGATTTGTAGTCCAAAGATGTCTCATGAGAGCAGTAATATCTTCATCTGCTGGAACATTAGAATTTTAAGTTTAAAAGTATTATAGCAGGAAAACACCATTTTCGGCGTCACAACTGCTGGCGCTTGGAGTTTAATAACAGATTCCAGTTGCTACCTTGGGAAGAAAGTACTTTAAATGCTGGATCGTACTAATGTCAAGATGCATTTGTAGAATGTCTTCTGTGGAGATTTTTTTTTTAGGGTGGAGGGGTAGAAGCAGAGGGAGAGAGAATCTCCAGCAGACTCCGCACTGAGCTCAGAGCCCGACGTGGGGCTCCATCTCTCTGAGATCATGACCTTAGCTGAAATCAAGAGTCAGACAATTAACCAAGGGAGCTATCCAGGCACCCCAATTTTTTTTTTTATTAAATAGTGATAAAACGAATTTTTCTTAAACATGAGTTTTAAAAGCACTTATGATATTTGCTTGGATTTCATTTGGTAAGTTAATTTAAATTTATAGAAACACTTTTAAAAGTATTTAGTTACCCCTGATTACTGAGAAATAAAAGCCGTTTTGGAAATCATCTCTTAGGTTATGTGGGGTCTAGCACTCTACTATTATACAGAAATTAAAAAAAAAAACCCCACACAAATTGTGCCCTCAAATACTATTAAAAGTACCCCAGTAAGTTATTTATGTTTCTTTAGTTATTAAGAATCCTACATGCTTTTCTGTGTCTTAGAGGCCATTGAGCAGTCAGTTCTCAGTGGTTAGGAATAGGTAAGTATTCTTTTCTACACAGTAATACTATAGCTTTAACTTAAAATGAAGGAGACCTTGTGATGCTGGTGAAAGTAGCAGTGGACAAGAATCAGGACCAGGCTCCAGTCCCCTGGTCTGCCGGTTACTATATGTGATATGGTGATGTCCTTTAGCTTTCTTGAGCGATTAGTAAGCATCTGTAAAATGAAGATTATACTGCCTATTGCACAGGGTTTTTCTGAGGATTAAATGGAGTAGTATGTGAAAATGTTTTATAAATACCAAAGCACTAAATAGATGTAAAGTATTATTATTATAAATTTACCCTTACTCTTTTCTTCTAAATTAATAGGTGTGTGTATTTAGCATTTTGCAGTCTCATTTTCTATTACATGGTCATTTTTGTATCTGTAGCATATAGTGCAGTGCTGTATATACTGAGTGTCAGTAAATACCCAGCAGAAATGAGACTTCTCTGTTACCACCTTAATTGGATATGTAAACTGTGGCTTTATTTTCTGTCTTCTGATGTTTTGACATCTGGGGCCTTGCTGGCCCTGGAAAGGACTGCCCCTTCCAGGATTCATCATTTCCTAGAGAGAGTAAACAACTCCCCCTTTTGTGTGCTTTTCAAATACAAACCAGCCACTCCCCAGTCTATCCTTTTTAGCCTCTACCATCTACCCGCCCAGACAACCAGGGACACAGCCTCAGTGCCCCAGGACCCTCTGAAATTACTCAAACTATCCAGTCCTAAACCTGTTTGCCCCCGTCTTGTCTTTTCCTTCCTGTGGGAATCTTGTCCACAGTTCCCCCTTCCTCTGCCTTCTGATTAATGCTGGTGCTTCCCTGTGTGGCCCCCTGTGACATGGCTTGCCCCCTCCTCTTGGGAATTGAACAACAGTCTTTTCAAGGCATTCTTCTCATCTGTCAGCCTTACTATACCCACATTTTCTATTAATACATATTTTAAAACAGTAAGTTGCTGATTTCTTTTATAATGCTTATGGCAAAGAATCTTACTAAGAAATAGTATTGGGATTCCTGGGTGGCTCGGTGGGTTAAGTGTCCAACTCTTGATTTCAGCTCAGGTCATGATCTCAGGATCTCAGGATTGTGAGATCCAACCCTGTGTCGGGCTTCTTGCTCAGTGTGGAGCCTGCTTAAGATTCTCTCTCTCCTTCTCACCCCCTGTATGCCCTCCTCCTCCCTTAAAAAAAAAAAAGAAAGAAATAGTATTAAATACTGTTAAATGGGAAGTTTTCTTTAGAAGTAACTTGAATATTCAGGATGATACTGAGCTATGTGTGTGTATAGGTAATTAAATGTATGCATGTGTATGTATGTATATATATACACACATGTATGTATGTGTATACAACTTTTTTTAACCTGATTGAAAGATGACAAATCTGATTTCCAAGCTACCTTTACAGATCATCTTTGGTTCAGCTTTTTATGTTTGTAAGTAAAAAAACCAAGGCCCAAAGTAGATAGTTTACCCAAATCACACCTTTAGTTGGTGGCAAACCCCAGGTAACTTAGGTCTAACTCTTTGAGGCTTAAGTAGACATCCAAGTATTGTAAGTTTTTTTATTAGAAAGAAAATTACAGGCAAATTTTTATTCCTTTCTCAGGGGAATAAGGTCTTAAAGTTAATTTTGTTTTTTTCCTGTCCCAAGTGGCAATGATTTGGTTGCTAAGTAGTTCCTATTGATGCAATTTCTTCATCTAGCAAAACTAAAACTCTATTTAAATTTTATTTCGTAAACTATTTTAATAGATATTTTATGTCCAAATCCAGATGTTTTATGTCCAGAATTCACCCATTTTGTATCTCTGCTCTTTTCTCCCCCCCCCCTTAATTTTATTTTTGGTGTTAGAGTCACAAACTTAGAAACTTGTAATGGCCTTTACGCTAGTAGCTACTTTCTTGTAAACATTTTCCAGTATTTGTACTTTTATGATACATTTGACTGGGTTAAATAATCATACTGTGCATAAAATAGTATGGGGAGAAATTGTTGAGAGTGGTGAATTATAGTTAACAAAGAATGAGTTAGGGCTTTTCATGGGTTTTTCTTAGCGTTTTTTTGTTGTTTCTTTTTTGCTTTTTGGTAGACATAATATTAAGAGGTAAATGAACAAGATTTGGGGTGAAAGAGTTTTTTTTCTGTGTTCTGTTTTACTGGATCTTTATATAAATATTGGATCAAGTTTGGTTTTCCATATCAAAGAAACAGAAAGGAAGGAAAGCATGAGAGGTGGCTTTAAATTGGTTCTCCATGCAGATACTAATGATAGTTCTCTATTTCCTTAGAAAACTGAACAAAGTGTAATTATGTTGGGAGGTGAAATTTAGGTTAAATTAAGGAAGTATATTAAGTAATTGAACAAGGTATAACTTATTGAGGAAGGTTGTTGAATCTCTGCCCATGAAAATCTCATATTCTTACTGCCTTCTAGCTTGTTCTAGAATTGCATGTCAGCTACTCCCCAGGGATCCTCTAATTTTCTGAATAAGAGAAATTATATTTTTTATCATAGAATAAAGCACTTAATAACTTCTTTATAGTATGACCTTAAATCATGGAGGAGTGATGTAGAATAATCTGGTTCATTTGGATTTTCAAAAAAAGTTTTCCATTCCCTGCCAGATTTCCCATCTACCCTTTTCTTGGCAACCCTTGTACCTGATCTAGAGGCCCTGAGATGCTCTTATTGCCATAGCTTTCAGTTTTTGTAATGGAAAACAAACAGTTTTGAATGGGAGGTAACTAAGTTATGGTCCACTCTACTACTTCTGATCGTACAGTGATCATCTTGGCTTCCTCCAGTGTGCCTAGATAGTGCTTTGCATATGGTTGGTACTTGGTAAATATTTATAGCGCTGTTGAAAAAATTGCTTTATATTCAGTGATTTGATTTCATTTTCCCTAAGTATATGGGCATTCTTTAAAATTTATCAGTTATGGGTGCCTGGGTGGCTCAGTCGTTAAGCGTCTGCTGTCGGCTCAGGTCATGATCCCAGGGTCCTGGGATCGAGTCCCACATCGGGCTCCCTCCTCGAGGGGAGGCCTGCTTCTCCCTCTCCCACTCCCGCTGCTTGTGTTCCTGCTCTCGCTATCTCTGTCTCTGTCAAATAAATAAATAAAATCTTTAAAAAAAAAAAAATTTATCAGTTATTTCAAGGACTGATATTTAGTTCACTTGTAGTGTACAGAAACTTTGGATTTCACGTTTTGGACTGCTTTGCCTTTTTTGTTAATTGAATAAAAGATAATTATTCTTTGGTAGTATTAAAAATCTCAGTGTTCTGTTACTGTAAAATCCTCTGATTTTATATAATGGTATCTATTAGTTTTAAATTGACCTTGTGTTTTATAACTGCTAATAAACGTTAACATTACATTAAGTTTTTTCTTGTGTTTTAGCATTTAGTTCCTTTTTGTACTAAAACATTAGATACTCAGCTGGATAGCTGTACTCCAGATATTGTAAATCTAGTCAAAATTTACACTTTCTCGTTGAGGATTTTAAAATCATTCACAATTTTTTGCATATTAATTGAAACTAAAATTTTAATATGATCCAAATCTGGTAGCCTTTGTAAGAACCTAACTTAAGAACTTTTTAGGCTAAGTAATAATTAAATGTAGTTTTGTTTTTTTCAAGCTGTTCTCTTAGTTTATATAATATTTACTAGGTTTAGAAATGTGTATGTTCCTTTCCTTTTCAGAATCATCAAGGGTATTCTTTGATAATGGCAAAGAGTATTCTTTGATAATGAATAGATTATTGCCTGCCCAAGCTGTGATAAAGCACATTGAATTTTTCTAAGGGACAGCAGAATAGAAATATAAAATAATAAACTCCCTTATATAAAGGGGAAAGGGATACAAATGTGATCCACTGTTTTTTCTTTTCAGTAGTTCTTTTGCTTTAAATAATTTGTCTATTGCCATATATCATGGTTAAGGGCACATATGTGGATATAATCTTGAGATCTAATCTTAGCTGTGAGCAATTACTGAAATAAACCACTAATTTAGAAAATAGTAATAGAGGTATTATAAATTCATGGTCTTCTGGAGCTTTATTGTGATGAAGAAACTGAGAGGACAAAGTAGTTAAACTGAAGAGTTCTTATAACTTTTTTAAGATTTTTTATTTCTTGAGAGTGACAATGTGGGGGGGGGGGGGAGGAGCAGAGGGAGAGGGACAAGCAGAGCCTGATGTGGGGCTCAATCTCAGGTGTCTGAGACCAGGACCTGAGCCAAAACCAAGAGTCAGACCCTTAACTGACTGAGCCACCCAGGCGCCCCAAGAGTTCTTATAACTTTTGAAGAGAAACTATAAAGATCATTTGTTAAAAGTATTAGGCTTTGACTGTAATTTTACAATGAAGTGTATTGTTTTCCTTGTCACACATCTTTATTTAAGTTAGTCTCTTCTATCAAATGTACATAGTTGTCTTACCTTAAGGTTTATTTCTATAAATGAGGTTTCTTTTAAATAAGATTATGAATTCATGTAAGTAAATAAAACTTTCTCTTTGCTGGTGTTCTAACCTCCCCCCCCACAAAAAAAAAATATGCCAAAATTTGTATCTAAGAAAGTCAGTATAATTTTAAGAACTCTTTTCCCCACAAAGATGAGCTCATACTTTTCTCATCTACATTGAAAGTGAAAAGAGATGACTAGGACTGAATTCCCCACAACGATAGATGGGTCTGGATTGCATGGCAGACAGTGTATGGTTCTTATATGGTTGGAATGATCCCATCCACATTTTTAGAGACGATCTTTGGCTTGTTCATCTGCATTTGAAAGTAGAAAACTAGTATTTCCTGGTTGCTCAATTTGCTGTTTAGAGATGTAGCTTAAAATAGACATCTGTGGGGTTAGACTGATCCATGACAGCCTAATAGTGTTGGCCCAGCCTCTGTTGGCCCTGAATTCTGTAACTATTTTAAGCTGTGACCTTAAGAACTGACAGGGCATACTATACCCTCATAGCACTGAGTGCCAGTTCTGTATTTCCAGGGGTGGACAGATCAGCTATAAATTTCTATGCAGTTAAGGCTATCATTCTGATATTTTGAGAATTTTCATACCCACCTGCACAAACTGCTAGCTTGCCTTGATATATAGGATTTCATTTAAAAAAAATACCATTGTAGGAAAAAAAACACCGCAAATCCTATGTTTTACCTATTTATTTTGAGCATTGCTTGAGGGAACTGCCTATAAAACAGAAAAACCCAGAGTCATTTAATGATGACCATTATAAGATTTTGCTATTTTTAGGTGGTTATTACACTGATGCCTGATTCTCTGATTGCCTTTGCCCATATTCTCGGCTATTGTGTTAGGTTACTTATTTCCCCTCTTATTTCCTATTTTATCCATTTAGTAGTTAGTGCCCTTGGTTGCTGATTTTCTCTTTGTCTTATTACTTACAACCTTTCAACATCATATTTGTTTTTTTTGTGCTTTTTCCTTAATTCCTACTCAGTGTAGGCACAGGGTTAAGTTCCTAGAACAAAAGGGTGGTATAAGACAGCGTTTGCTTTCTAAAAGCTTCTGTTCTAGTTGAGACAGAATATTCATTAAAATTAAAGATAGTACATAGAAGTAATATGCAGTGTGATATATGCTAAAAGCAGACTGAATGGTAAAAGGTAGCAGTGTTGAAATTAGGAGCAGGAAAAATGAGGGCCAGGGCAGAAATAAAAGGCTTTGTGAAGCCTAGGAAGCATGAAATGATTCTTGAGGGAAAGGAAAGCGCCCCCCGCCGAAAAAAAAAAAACACGAATAAAGAAGGAAGGCATTATAGGCTCAAGAAACAACAGGTACAGAAGAGGAAGCTGAAATATGCTTTACGTATTTAAGAAAGAATTGGTAGGCCGTTTGAGTTAGTAGAGACTTTGAGGGAAATGATAGAAAATGAAGTTGGCAAGGTTGGTAAAAGTCTGATTTTAGAATGACAATGTCAGACGAAAGACAGGTGACAAATCATTGAAGGTGTGTGTGAATGTGTATATTTGTGGAGGGTTAGGGGAAGGGAAGTTTCTTGTATAAAGTTGTGTTTTAGTTTTACTACCTAGCAGACATAGGAGATACAGGAAAGCCAGTTTGGGGACCATAGCGTTAGTTCACATATCAGTGATGGGAAATCTGAACTTGGGTGTAAAGCATGTGACTCAAGAGACTTTAAGAAAATAATCAACAAGATTTAATTCATGAATATAGAGAGGAAAAATAAAGGTAATTCTTAAGAGTTTGAGCCTAGGTCACTGTGAGAGTGATCCCACCATTTCATTAAAAGAAATGACATTGAGAAAAAGAAGGTGATGAACCTGAATTTTATGTTTGTTAAGTTTGACATCCAATAGAGATGCCCAGTTTGTATTTAGAGTGTGAATCTGAGAAGAGGGATCAGAGTCAGCATCTGGATTTGGAAATCTTGTACATACAGGTGGTGATTGAAATTATGGCAGCGTGTGAAATTGATGAGGGAGTTAGTTTTGGGTTTGAAGTGCAGAAGGATGAGACCTAGCCTTAGGTGTTAACACTCAATCATTTGGGGACAAAAGGAGAATGTTGAGTCAAGAAAAGTGAAAACAGAGATAGGAAGAGAACAGGATGGTATATCAACAGCTAAGAGAAATCTCAGAGAGTGTTGAATGTTGGAAAGATGACTTGGAGAGTGAGCATTGGGAAAAGTTCATGGATTTTGTTTGGATCATTTGGTAAGACCTGAGAACAGTGCTGTTCAGTATGAAAGCCACCAGGCACATGTGACTATTTAAGGTAACTAATTATAGTTAAAAATTCATTTCCTCAGTGGCACTGACAGCATTTCTTCCTTCCTTCCTTCCTTCCTTCCTTCCTTCCTTCCTTCCTTCCTTCCTTCCTTCCTTCTTTCCTTCCTTCCTTCCTTCCTCTCTTTTCTTTCTTTCTCTCTTTCTCTCTCTCTCTCTTTGTTTCTTTTATTCTTTCAACATTTTATTTAACTTCAAGTTAGTTAACATATAGTGAATAATCATTTCAGGGGTAGAATTTGGTGTTTAATCACTTCCATGTGACACCCAGTGCTCATCACAACAAGTGTCCTCATTTTTCTTTTTTTATTTAAAGATTTTTATTTATTTATTTGACAGAGAGAGAGACAGCAAGAGAGGGAACACAAGCAGGGGGAGTGGGAGAGGGAGAAGCAGGCTTCCCGCCAAGCAGGGAGCCTGATGCGGGGCTCGATCCCAGGACCCTGGGATCATGACCTGATCCGACGGCAGCCACTTAACGACTGAGCCACCCAGGCACCCCAACAAGTGTCTTCATTAATGCCCATCACCCATTAACTCATCACCCACCCCCCGCCCCTCCAGCAACCCTCAGTTTGTTCCTTATAATTAAGGGTCTCTTATGATTTGCCTCCCTCACTGTTTTTTATCTTATCTTATTTTTCCTTCCCTTCCCCTAAATTCATCTGTTTTGTTTCTTAAATTCCACATGAGGGATGCCTGGGTGGCTCAGTTGGTTAGGCATCTGCCTTCGGCTCTGGTCATGATCCCAGGATCCTGGGATCGAGTCCTGCATCAGGCTCCTTGCTCAGTAGGGAGCCTGCTTCTCCCTCTGCCTGCTTTTCCCTCTCCTCCGCTTGTGCGCGCTCTCTCTCTCTCTCTCTCTGTCTCTCTCGAATGGATAAATAAAAATGTTAAAAAAAAATCCACAGGGGCGCCTGGGTGGCTCGGATGGTTAAGCGTCTGCCTTCGGCTCAGGTCATGATCCCAGGGTTCTGGGATCGAGTCCCGCATCGGGCTCCCTGCTAGGCGGGGAGCCTACTTCTCCCTCTGCCTCTGCCTCTCTCTCTCTCTCTCTGACTTTCATGAATAAATAAATAAAACATTTAAAAAAAAATCCACATATGAGTAAGATCATATGGTATTTGTCTTTCTCTGACTTGTTTTGCTTAGCATAAATGGCAAGATTTCATTCTTTTTGATGGCTGAGTAATATTCCATTGCATATATATAACACATCTTGATACATTCATCAGTCGATGGACATTTGTGCTCTTTCCATATTTTGGCTATAGTGGATAATGCTGCTACAAACATTGGGGTACGTGTGCCTGCTGTTTTTTGTATCCTTTGGATAAATACCTCCTAGTGCAATTGCTGGGTTGTAGGGTAGTTCTATATTTAGCTTTCTGAGGAACCTTCATACTGTTTCCCAGAGTGGCTGCACCAGTTTGCATTCCCACCAACAGTGTAAGAGAGTTCCTTGGCACTGACCACATTTTAATAGCTAATAGCCACATGTGGCTAGAGGCTGCAATATTGGACAGCCCTGATTCAGAATATTTTCATTCTTGTAGAAAGTTCTGTAGGGTAGAACTACTTTATAAAATTTAAGGAATGCTACAGCAAAACTGAAAGCATTTATGTGAATGAATGGTGAAAATACTGACCTAGCAAGTATAGGATACATTTGGAAAAGTTTGATGAAAACAGGAAGAGGATAGTATCTTGGGAGCGGGTAAAGTCTTTGTAAGACTATGATTTATGTTTATTCATACAGTAAGTATTTATTGAGGGCCTATTATTTACCAAGTACTGTGCTAGGTTATAGATACCGCAATGCTTAAGAAGTTACTAAGGAGTATATAGGCATATAATTGGAGCAGGAATGTTGGGGGTTAGAAATCAGATGAGTTATGATATACTGTGATAATGCTTTAAACAGCAGGACCCATCTTCTGTGGAAACATACAAGTGTATTGTATAATCAGAGGGAATTTGTGAGGAAGGTTTCCTTGAGGTGGTGATTGATACAGGATAGCTCAGGTAGGATGACTAGAAATTAGCCAGGTTGGCAGAAAAAGGATATTCTAGGCAAAAGGTCAGAGTCATGTAATAGCAAGATATGATCAGGGAAGGGAACACAGTTTTATGTGTTCAGACCAAGAGTTCATGTGCTGTAGTCATGGTGGCAAGCACCACATGATGGGAGATTCTTCCCTTGCCATGATAAGGAATTTAAATGGTATTCTGAAAGCAATGGGAAACCTTCAAAGGGCCTTAAGAAGTGGAATATCATGGTCAAATCTACATTTTGGATTGCACAGTTTGGACATGGATGAGAGGAAGCTAATCTAGTTTCAAGGAGGTTGGTTGGTGCAGTAGGAGCAGAGAGGAGAGGGAAGGACTAGAGAGAGAGAGTGGAGACTAAGAGAACAACTGAGTATGTTTTCTGAGGCAGTGGTAGGAGATGAAATCGTATTGTTTCCTGAGGCATTTCTGAGGAGAATTGCCACTCGATATGACAAAAGTTCAGACAGGCAAGGGATTAGCAAAGGATGCCAAATGAAGTCAGGAGGGTTGCTGGATTAAGAGTGTGTGTCCAGTCAAATGACAGTAGAACAAAGTGAGGGTGAAGTTCAAGAGTATTGGGAGAAAAGATGGCAGAAGGTTAAATGATAGTCAGAGAGGAGGCAGTGCTGAACTTGACTTCTTGGAGGTGGAGTCTCATTGGTGACGAAGTTTGAGCTGGAGCTCTGCTCTTTGGGAGACATCTTGAGTATAGAACCGATTTTCCTTCCTAACCTGCTTTCCCTCCTGAGTTTCTTTGTCTCAGTTGAAGTGCTTATCCTCTTCTTGTGATCCAGACCAGAATTCTTACAGACTGATTTGATCTTCATAACAATGATTTTAAATGAAATTTTTGGTTTTAGGTCTGAATCCTGCAATTGATTCAAGTCTTGGTTTTGCCACTTAAATCTTGATCAAGTGTTTCTCTAGATATGAGTGTCACTTGTAAAATGGCGATAATCAACGTTGCTTTAGTGGGATAATGTATGTAAAGTGCTTTGCACAGTGCTTAGAACACAGAAAAGTTTTCACTAAGTGTTAGCAGCTATTTATTATTATTATAATTATTATTCTTATATCTAGTTCGTTCTTTCTCTTGTCAGTGTCCTTTCTCAGGGCTTCATTATCTAGAAGGTAGAATAGCTTTCTTTTTTTTTAAGATTTTATTTATTTGACAGAGAGAGACACAGCGAGAGAGGGAACACAAGCAGGGGGAGTGGGAGAGAGAGAAGCAGGCTTCCCGCGGAGCAGGGAGCTGATGTGGGGCTCAAGCCCAGGACCCCAAGGTCATGACCTGAGCCCAAGGCAGACCCTTCACGACTGAGCCACCGAGGCGCCCCAGGTAGAATAGCTTCTTAACTGGCTTCTCTGCCTCTAGCTTTTCTGTCATATACTTGACATTCCAGAGTTTTCCTAAAACCCAGATTTGGTCATGTACTCCTTTTCCCTTCCTCAAAACCTTCCTAGGTTTCCAGTTGTAGACTTTTCAAGTTATTAAACTTTTGTATATTACATTTTCAAGAAGTGAAAGAGCCTGATGTGGAATAAAGTTTGTGATAGAGGCTATATCAGTTCAGGACAATCTATGGTAACTCAGTTTACCTCTGAAGAATTGAAACAGCTTCAAATCTGTAAAAACTCTTAAAATTCCATGTAGAAGGAGTCACATTTTCCTTTGATTTTTTTTTTTTCCTTCTACTTTCTTAAGTGGATATGGTTCAATAATGAATGAATGAGATGCTAGGAAATTGGATTTTTTTTATTATTATTATTGCAATTTTAAAGGAAATCTTCAGAACCTTCTGGATCAATTGCTTGCCTCTTGGGAAGGGTTTCTATAATGTAAACTTTTCCCTGTGTAGACAAAGAGTTGAGAAGAGTTGACCCTTAATCTAGATTAAGGCCAGAATAAACAGAAATAACTTAGGAGTTGAAGACAAGTGTATGTCTTTGTTTTGACTGAGCTTTTCTCCCCAACTCCTGCCTTATTCATCTATGTATTCCTCACCTAGGGGAGGCACTCAGTAAACACTTATTATAATAAGTTGAACTGAATACATGGAGTGGAGCTGCTTTATATGTTGGATTATTTGTGTGTCAACTTTCTAAATTATGAAGAGGGAAAATACAAATTGAGTCCTTTTGTTTGTGTGCCAGTTATTAATTTGTAACCCTAAGAACTGCCTAATATTCTATAATCAAGTAAATTTAGAGGAAAATGTGATTTTTTTTTTTTTGGAAAATGTGAATTTTTATTACAAACTAACATCAGATATTTTTATCATTAAAAAATCATTTCAGTGGTAGATTGTAGGAACAGTACTGCTACAAGTTAAATATAAGAAAATACATAAGGTGTTCTGTGAAACATGGGCTTTAGGAAATGAGTGGGACACACTTAAATACTTAAATTTATTTAAAAGCCAGTGTCATATTTTTTAAATTAGGCATTTAGGGAGGTCTTTTAACTTTCTCATGACACTAGGGTATTGCTAGTCCCTGAGGCATTAATTTGGGGGGTTTCTACCATTGTTTTCCCAGAGTTCTTTTGTTAGGCACATTGAATCCTTTTGACTCAATATGTATTTTGTATATTTCTGCATAATTTGGAGACTATACTTGGCCATATAAACTTTAAAAGTTGTCAGCCTGCTTTTAAACTAATTTATTATTACTGCATTATTGAAGAGTGTGTGTATGTGTGTGTGTGCGCACACGCATGTAATTATTTGTAGTTAAGATGATTAGGTACTTTTCCCCTTTTAGTGTATGGCTTCCTAAAGTGTTCTGTGATAGAGTCAAAATAGTCTATGATTTAGTTTGTGGCTTTGAAATTTCAAGAACTGGTTTTTAGGTTCGGATCCTAGAGAAATTGATTTATAAAATCAGGATTGACAAGAGGCTGACTTATAAAGTACAACACTGTTTTTTCTTTCTAATATAAGCTAAGATAAATCTCTCCAATTACTGGAATGCTGTTAATCTATTTCTGGTGTCAAGGTACCTGAGAAACCAAGTAATAATCAGAATTAATTGGTGAGCATGGAATCAGAGCATTAGGGGGGTAGATAGTCTTTTGGAGTAATAACCTGTCTCAGCAGGTTATGTGTGAAATACGTGGAAGTGCTTAACACAGTGCCTGACGTGGTTATGATTTTCCTCAGGATTGAAGCTGTATCCATCTTTCTACATCTAATAACTAGAATATTGTTGCCTTCCAGTGATAGTCATAAATTCTTCTTACTGTTTTTTCCCATATTCTGTATCAAACATTAAAAATGTCATTAGATTTCCTCAAGAAAAACATCTTAAAATTAAACTTTATTATAATGCTATATATGAAATTCTGTAGGAAAAATTATTTTCACATTGACTCTTCTAATGTTTCTTCTTGTCAGAAGCAGTTTTACATGCTGATGTTTTTTTAGCCAAGTGCCCTCAAATCTTGGTGTGACATTTCTGGGAAATATACAGTCTCCTGTGATGAGTGGGCTGCTTTTATTATTTACTTATTTATTGAGGTATAGCTGACACACAATGTTACATTAGTTTCAGGTGTACAACAAGGTGATTCCTGCAGCTCTCAAGATAACTGTATACATTATACTATGCTCACCACAACTGTAGCTACCATCTGTCACCATACGATGCTATTACAGTGTCATTGACCATATTCCCCTATGCTCTACCTTTATCCCCATGGCTTATTCTATAACTGGAAGCCTGTACCTCCCACTCTCCTTCACCAATTTTGCCAGTCTCTCCACCCCCCCCCCTTCTGGCAACCGCCAGTTTGTTCTCTGTATTCATGGATACACTGCTTTATTTTCCCTAAGCATTTTAGATAGATCTCAAAATCAAATCATAACCATCTCAAACCATATCAGTACAGTTGGTTTTGAGCAAACTTAGCTGTGAGCTTTTAGCAGTTTCCTTGGGTGAACTTTTGCCAGTGTGTGTCTAGTTGGGTTTTGTTTGTTTTTTAATACTTCTCTGTTTATATCTTATTCATGTTGTTTTGAAAGATGTTGATCTCCAAAACAGAAAGTAGGAAGAAAATGCTAGAGTTTATTTTTCTAATCACATAACTGCGAATGTCTGCTGCTTGTGTTTATTTTATAATGTATGCATTGATATGCACTTACTATATGCATGTAATAAATAAATATATTAGGTTGTAAAGTTAAGGTATCTTTACGATAGGGTTATATAGTAAAGAAAGTTTTGAGTCCACTGGTGTTTATTTTCTTAAAATCAGCATTCTCTGTGCTTGCTTCTTAATTCTGCTTAGATGTCCCTTGTAAGTGTATCTATTCTGTTAGGAATATGTTAGTCCTTCCTTAAACTTTCTTGAATTTGATAGGTATCAGATCATTCATGAAGTTTAGGCTACATTTTCAAAAACGTCCACATCTGCTCTTTGTGAATAATGGCAACTTCTCTGGGACTTTAAATGGGAAGAAAAAGCTTAAGTACCACCTACCTCCCCTCATCAGTAGCAGATTCTAAGTGACTGGAATTGCCTTTCCTTCCTGTTCGAGGCTCAATAGAGCAGTATCTTCAAGAATCAGAATTGATAGGCAGGTTTTGCCTATGTATACCTCTGAGATATTTGCTCTAGAAATGCAGCCTACTGTGTATTAGGCATTATTGAATTTCTGATCCTTAATTTTAAGAGATGTTTAGCCTGTAAATCAAGCTTGACCTAGTCACTTTTTTAATAAAAGATAATGAAAATCCCACATCTTAAATTTATGCATATTTTGGTCAAAGCAACTTTCCTATCTAAGTAAAGGTCATATTAGCACACTGATTTAATCATGTCTATAATGTAATGTAGAGGATATGATAGATCTCGTACAGGTTTTATTTAAAAATGATGAATAGAACTTCCATATTCCATTCTATTCAGAGCAATTGGCAGTGTTGTATCTATAATGTGGATTTGAACCCATTAATTTCCTACTTAAAACCATTTATAATTCTATTGCCTCCAAAGCCCAAATAATATCCCTGGTTCCTAGGGAGGGTGGTATAGCCTATAGAAGAGTGGAGGGCTCTGGATTTAGGCTGACCTAGGTTCAGACCTTGGCTTTGCTACGTGATAGTGAAGTTTATATAACCTCTCAGAGCCTTAGGAGAGAGCATTAGATGACAAAGTGTAAGTGTAAAGTAGTTGAGTACAGTTCTGGCCTAATTTAAATTCAGTAAACATAAGTAACTATTATATGGCAGGTATTATCTGAATTGGGGAATGGGAGGGATGAGCATGATACCTTAATAAGAACCCACTCCTCACCTACACGCAAAAGTCACTGCTTTAAGAAATTACTGAATAAGGTCCTTCTTGACCTCTCTCTCCAACTCTGTCTTTAGCTCATTTCCTTGAACTTTAATCTCTGGCAGTATGTTGTCTTAGAGTTACGCCTTTAAATATACTCTTCCCGTGGCCTTCCTATTTGCCTTTACTCTTTCCACCAGTCAGTGGTTTCTTCTCTTCCATGAAGCCTTCATGTTTCTTCTTGACAGTGAATTGCTTTCTTCTCTCCTACTTAAGCATCTTATGCTTTTTGTTGTTGTTGTACATTTTATAATTACTTGCTTGTCTCCCCTATAGGTGAGAGTTTCAGGTCAGATCTTATTCATCTTTATTTACCCAGCAGTGTTAAGCACACAGCGGGTACTCAGGAAATGTTTGTTGAATGAATAAATCTCACTTGTACCCTAAGTTCTTATCCAAAGATCTAAGACTTATAAAAATCTGGATGGCTGTTACTAGTTATTTGTACTTAATAAATTACGCAATTTCAACTGTATTGGAGTTAACATTCCTCTTGAGTGTTCATCTTATTGTAGGCATTGTGCTAAGTGTGTTACATACATTATCTCAGTTAATTCCCACCACTCCCAGGTCCTCAAAAAAAGAAACTGTAGAGAGAATTAAAACTCAAAGACAGGTCTGCCTGACTCCAAAGCTTTGTTAAATTTATATGCTCTGCTAAACTGTCTGTTGTGCCTACTCAGAAACTCAGTATTGGTTTAAAAATTATACATGTTCCATGATGTGTAGTCTCAGAAGTCATTGGCTAATATGGTTCATCTTCATTTAAAGAATGTAGAGAGCACTAAGTTATTAATATTCTCAAGTTATAGTTCTTCTATAGAAAACACTTATTACAGTTCTTGAATAAAGTAAAGAAGCATTTTGTAATTAATGAGCAAAATTACCAAACTTAGGGTATTATTCTTTGTATTGCCACTGTACTATGGAATCTATCCAAGTCATTTGTCAAAGCTGTCAAAGCCCATTCCAAAATTTATATTACTCTCTTTGTAAAGGCTTTAATTCGGTCATGTAGTTTGTTGTTGTTTTTTAAGTGGAGACTCATGTAGTTTTTTATAGTTTTTATGGGTATCATACAAATGTCCCATATTTTACTTTTTTGTAATTCCAATTTTGGTTATAGTTGTTTATAATGATATAAATATATGAGAGCCATGAACATTAGTTATTTGGGAGCTCAGTTTAATTAGAGTTTCTTAACCTCAGCACTATTGACATTTCAGGCTAGATAGTCTTTGATTTGGAGATTTGTCCTGTATATGGTAAAATGTTTAGCAGCATCCCTGGCCTCTACTCACTAAATACCAGTAATGATCCACCAAGTTGCAACAACCAAAAATATCTCCAGACATTGCCAAATATCCCTTAGAAAACAAAATTACCTCCAGTTGAGAACACTATTTTGAAGAGATTTAGAACCAAAAAAAGTACATTTTTTTCTAGTTATTCCCTGTTTAGAATAGTTTTATTGAGGTATGATTCATATACAATACAACCAGTTAAAGATTACATTCATTGGTTTTTAGTATATTTACAGAGTTGTGCAACCATCACCACAATGTAATTTTAGGACATTTTCCTAACCTCATAAAGAAACCCCAAGCATATAAGTAGTCACCTCCCATCTCTCCCTCCTGTCCTCCAGCCCTAGACATACCTGGTTTTCTTTTTATGTTTAGGAATATACATTCTCCTTGTCTGTGTTAAGTCATTATAAAGCAAATCAACTTCTATTTCAGAGTGTATTTAGTGAAAATCATTTGAAAGGTACAGAGACTTCTATTCTTTCCTGTGTATACCTTTAGAGGCCCTTAGATTTATTTAGGTAGACTCCAAGTTTAATCTCTAGAGGAAATAAACCTTAAATAGGCTGAGTTAAGAATCATTTTAGTATTATTCAGAAAAGTAAGAAGTCTCCCTGGCCCTCCATGGCAAGTTTTATGTTATAGAAATAAACAGTTTTGTTTCTCCTGATCAGTTCTAGTAGATAAACATTATTCCTAGTCTATGTGTAAAAAACACAACTATGAAACGCATATACCTAAAATAGCATCGTGAACCTGTTGCTTCACTATTATTAAGTAGATTATTTTCAGTGAATTGGTAATTGGGTTAATTTTTTAAAAAGATAGATCCGTTTGTTTTCCGTATTTGTGGGTCTGTTTTACCTACACAGAAATGTTAACCTGGTACTCACGAGAAAAAAAACATGTAAAACATTTTTTTCCCATAAGAAGTAAGGGCCAGTTGGATTATTTTGAGTCTGTTTCTTATCATTAATGTGGAAATATTAATAAGTGCCCTACTTACCTCAAAGGGTTGGTCTGAAATGCTAAAAGAATCAAATCAGTAATAGTTGAAGGAAGTGGATGGTAAGATTGTACCTTCATTTTTTATTTCTATTTCCCCCTCATTTTCCTATTACGTTTAAATGTTATTAAGGGATCATAATTTTTTAAAATGTCATTTATAGCTGACTTCACAGAGGTTGACCAAGCCACATTTCCTTTGGTTTTCATGTATATGGTTACAACTTACATAAAATATTTTCAACAAATAAGACAAAGGGTCCTTAATAAATAGAACTACACAAAAGGAAAGGCCTGAGTCTTAGTAGATAAATGGCAAAGGTCATGAGCTCTTAATTCAGAAAGAATATTCACATGACCAATAAACATTTCAACTCCATTAGGAATTTTTAAAAATGCAGATAAAACAATAATGAAATGCCATATTGGGTTTATGAATTACCAACTTTTTTTCGTTTTAAAATAAATCTTTAATATGTTAGTAATACATGGAAACATTTTCCTTGTTTTTTTAAAAAAAAGTGCACCTAGTATAAGTAAAGCTAAACAAGCTCCTGCTGATTACATTCCATTCTTCAGATCTCCATTTTGAAGTAAGCCCTCTTAATCAGTTTGTTACATGTCCTTTCAGACCTTTTCCAGTTTGTTACATGTGAATATCATTGTAGGAAATCTATAATGCTTGTAATGTAAACATCAGGAACTTTGATTGTTTCACTCAATCATATTTTTTAGAGGTCTGTCTTAGGTTTGTCTGTAAAGATTTTTCTCATTCTTTTTAACCAGTATACAACATTGCTGTTTCTGGGAACTATGTTAAGAATGAATTTATAGAGTTAGGGCAGTGGTAGCAGTTAACAATAGTAGTCAAGCAGGAGAAAAGCTTGGACTAACTTTAACTTGGACTAAGGTGCAAGTAGTGGAGGTAGTGGAGAAGTGCTCGGATCCTGGCTCTGATTTGAAGGAGCACACTGCAGGGTAGGGAATAAAGTATGAGAGAAAGACAGGAATCAAGAATAAGGATTATTCCACAGGTTTTGATCTAAGCAAAGGTGGAGTTACATAGGTGAAGTTGTATTTTTGTCTTATATAAAACTCTGATAATGATCAAATTTATCAATATTTTCCTTTGTCTTTGTTTTGGAATTTTAAGAAAACCCTGTAGTTCTGTATTTTCTTCTAATATTTTTTGTTTGTAGTTTCGTTTTGCTTTTATATTTAGTTGCTTTTTTTTTAAATACCTGTTTGCAGTTTACTTTTGTCAATGGTGTAAGATTGAGATCTGAACTTCCTCACCCCACCCCACCCCCAAAGCACACCCAGATAGCCAGTAGTGTTTTGTTTCTTAAATTCCACATATGAGTGAGATCATATGGTATTTGTCTTTTTCTAACTGATGTACTTCACTTAGCATAATACCCTCTAGTTCCATCCATGTCATTGCAAATGTCAAGATTTCATTCTTTTTGATGGCTGAGTAATACTCTATTGTATGTATATATGTATGTGTGCGTGTGTGTGTGTATATATACATACATACCACGTCATCTTTATCCATTCATCTGTTGATGGACATCTCAGATTCTTCCACAGTTTGGCTATTGTGGACATTGCTGCTATGAACATTGGGGGGCACATACCCCTTCAGGTCACTACATTTGTATCTTTGGGGTAAATACCCAATAGTGCAATAGGGTAGCTCTATTTTTAGCTTTTTGAGGAACCTCCATTCTGTTTTCCAGAGTGGCTACATCAGCTTGTATTCCCACCAATCGTGTAAGAGGATTCCCCATTCTTTCTCCACATGAAACTTGCACATTTCTAATTAGATTGATTCTTGGGTATTCATGGTTTATTTTTTCTTTTATTTTTTTGAATTGATTATTGCTGTTATAGAGGAAAGCTGTTGATTTTTTATATTGATCTTGTATTTGGCCATCTTGCTGAAATGTCTTATTTGTTCTAATAATTTGTTGATTTTCTAGAGTTTCTTTTCTCATATAGATTTGTTATTTCTTTATCTTATTGCATTGACTTGCACCTTCACAATATATAGAATATTAAAGACAAGAGTAGGAATCACTTCTGTTAAAAACCACAGTGAGATACCAATTTTTTTATATTAAATGTTTTTTTTAAATCTTACTGAATTTCTCTTGTGCATGAGATGCAGAAGTACTCTTGTATACTTCTAGTGGAAATTTAAATGACTGCAGCTCTTTATATATGCTCCTATGATTTTTTAATTTGTATATAAAGTTTTAAGAGTGTTTCCATATCCTTTGACCAAGTAATCTCACTTCTAGGCCTCCGTCTCTTGGAAGTAATAAGAACAAATATTTTTGTTCAAGTTGCTCATTATTTATATTGCTATGGGTTACTTGTGTGTTTCAAAATAACCTTAATGTCTAATAGTAGGGTAATGGTTTTGTAAGTTCTGGTATATGTGTATGATGGAATATTATACAATCATTATACTATTTTAAAAGAATTTATAATAACTTGGAGGCATTTATATTATTAAATAAGTAAAAAAGAACATAATACAACAGAATTTGTATGTAGTAGAGTTGCATCATTATCAAAATGCAGAATAGATTAGAAGCAGATACATCAAAATGGTAATAGTAATAATCTGTGAATAATGAATATATGGATGATTTTATTTTCTTCTTAATATTTTTCTGTGGTGAGTATGCATTGTTAAAATCAGAAGGAAAAACTTAAAGTGTATATATCTGTAATACAAAGCTGTATTTACTCTCTTCAAAATAATGTGGAACGGAAGAAATTTTAGCCCATTTCATTAAATGTCAAGATTGGTTATAATTATTTTTTAAAGTATACTCTTATTATATACTCTTCAAAAAAAAGGTTTTGCTGAATGTGGGTAACACCTATCATAGGGTAAAGCATATATGTGAGAGAAAAGAAACAGTAGTTTCAGTGGCAGGTTGTGACTTATACTTTGGGATATACTCCTAAATGATCTGAATTTTATATCAATGAAGCAGGAGATGATTGTGGTAAATGTACACTTACTCTGTTTCTTACTGTCTTGCCACCCATGTTACAGGTCTTTTGCAAGCTTGGTATCATCTAGTAGCCTTGTGCCCTGATGTTGGCCTACTTTAATAAGAAAGCTTGCTGTGTTTATATGGATTTTAGATTGCCGTCCACTTTATTTAAGAAACATTCATTGAGTACTTCTAGTGTGCCAGGAACTTTGCTAGCCAAAGGACATAAAACCACACAGAGGCCCTATGTCCTGAGCAGCTTTTGTTAGAAATAATTTGTGATTAATACGGTGATGGAATGAGAGGGTATCTGTTAAGAGAAACCAGGAATACTCAGATTCTCATTCAATCCCTAAGGTCTCTTAGGGAGCTAAATATACTGAAACTCAAGTCAGAGTAATACATTACTGTCTTAGGTGTAGGCCCCCCGTCTCAAAATTCAGAGAACTAGGTTAGTCTATATGGAACATGCTGTTTTTCTTTACTCGTTAAATCTCCTTTTTCCTTTCTTCCTCTAAGCTTAAAGTCAAGTCTTTTAGTACCATTTTGAGACAAAAGACCACTCCAGCTGTTGCTAAAGGAAAATGTGCAAGAAACAGAGTTTCTCCTAAATACCCATTCTAGATGTTCTTGAGTATCTAGCGATCTAATATCATGTCACCTACCAACCATCTGGCCCCATTACCCTTGGCCCAGTTTTTGTATTTGAAAAATGGGAGCAGAACAAAAAAGGAAAGAAATAGGAAAGATGGCTTGGTTGTTCCAGGCAGCCTTGAAATGTTTTTTTACCTCTGACAGCATGTAAGGAAAAGAAAAGAAGGGTCATTCTATGTTCCATCATGATGCATAGTTATAGGACCAAGAAATCTTGAGTTATTTGTAAGATTATGTTATAAAACAGTTTAAGTGGTAACACAGAGGTTAGAGACTAGAGTTTCAAAAGAGCATTAATAACTTTTCGTTCAGAATTTTAATAACTGTAAATGTGTAGTTTGTTTCTATAATTACTTGTCTTTCCCATTTTCACCAGCAATATCATCAGCACAGCTTCTTATATTTTTGAGCATCTTTATTATTAACTTTTCCTTGACAAATTGAACACAAAGTCATTGCAACAAACCAACTATTTTTCCTATATAAGAGCTTTTTCCTGTGCTTATTTTTTTATTATAGTCCTAACTTTCCAGATTGAATTATAAGTAAAATAGTGGTCTCATTGATGCAAATTTCATTGTCTCGTTTATAAGTCATCCTATACCCAGCTTACCCTGTAAATGACACTTGAAAAATTTTTGTACTCATAATTTCAACTCAACACAGTGACAGCATCCACTAGCACATGGGCCAAACATCTGTTCTTAAGTCTTAACATACTGAGGCAATCCATTTTTAGGAATGGAAAAAAAAGGGAGGTGTATTTAGCCCCTCAGAGACAAGAGTATATGATCTTTTGGAAAGACAAAACAAGCATTTACAGTATGTGTTCATTATATAGTTTGTCCGTTGATATAATAAAATTATGCACAAGATATCTATGGGAAAAGAAAGAAGAGTTTTCTGACCTAGATTCAGAAAGACACCTTTCAGGAAGACTTTCCAAAGGGAATGACACATGAACTGAGTTCTGTAAGATGAATTGGCTTTTGTCAGACCAACAGAGACGGAGATTTAGAATGGGAAAATATGTTGGATACTGGCTACATTAGTCAAAGGCCCAGAGACAATCAAGCATGGAACATTAGAGGAAGTAGGAGTTCAGTGTAGCTGGTGTTGAGAGTGGGGATGGAGGAGGATTACTGAGATGAAGCTATAGAAGTAAGCAAAAGCTAGATTATGAAGAGCTTTTTACATCCTGTGCCAAGAAATGTTGACTTTACTGTGAATGCTTTGAAGACTTACTGACTTTGGGGGAACCAGATTTGTATCTGCATTATGAGATTGGAAAGGGCAGACTTGGCATAATGGTGAAAAGGACCTGTGCTAATGTATAGGCAATAAGGATGGAGAAAATGGACAAACTTGAGATACTTTGAAGAGATATACTCAACAAGGACTACTGATCAATATAAGTAATACATGCAGTGGAAAGAGAATAGCTTCTGGAGTTAGCTAGACCTGGATTCAAATCCCAGTTCTGTCACTTAGCTATTTTGTGACCTTGGGTGTTTTATGTACCTCTCGGAACTTTAGTTCTCTTTTTTTTTCTTTTTTTTTTTTAAGTTTTTATTTGAGAGAGAGAGCAATAGAGAGAGCACAAACAGGGGAATGGGCAGAGGGGGTGGGAGAAGCAGGCTCCCCACTGAGCAGGGAGCCCAACGTTGGGATTGATCCCAGGACTCCGGGATCACAACCTGAGCCGAGGGCAGATGCCCAACCAACTGAGCCACCCAGGCTCCCCCAGAACTTTAGTTTTCTTAACTTAAAATAGGGACGGCAGTACTCAATCCATAGGGATGTGAGGAATAGGTAAAATAACAGATGTAAGACATCCAGTAGCTAAGTATAAAATGATAGCTGCTATTGTGGGGGCAAAAAGGAGATGGAGGACAGTTAAGAATGGCTTCAAGTTTTCAGCTTGGGCAATGAGAAGGAACTAGTTTAGGAGAGTGGGATAACTGGTCTGATTCCTAGACGAATTGTTAATTCTGTCATGATTTTAGTAGAGTGATGGGTTGGACATACAATTTTAGTAGTTTGAGGAAAGAATGGGAAAGGTGGAGTAAAGGCAACCGGTGTGGATAAATCTTTTAAAAATATGACACAGGGGCTTCTGGCAGGCTGAGTCAGTGGGGCATGTGACTCTTGATCTCGAGGTTGTGAGTTTGAGTTCCATTTTGGGTGTAGAGATGACTTAAAAATAAAATCTTTCAAAAAACTAAAAAT
Organism: Neomonachus schauinslandi; assembly: GCF_002201575.2. NCBI lineage: Eukaryota > Metazoa > Chordata > Mammalia > Carnivora > Phocidae > Neomonachus > Neomonachus schauinslandi. Next base: position 52,886,517 of record NC_058414.1, read on the forward strand.
GTGATACAAGCTTAGATTTAAATGCTGATAATGGCTAACAGAGAGGACGGGGTTTCTCAGAATGTAAGGAGTTATAGCTCATTCAGTCAAGTTTTAGGAAAAACAGAATGGTTGATTGTGTCACATGCAGCAATGAGAAAGTACACATTGGATTTGGCCATAAGGAGGAAGTCTGCGAGTCAGGAGTTAGGTCTTTGTGGTGGAGTTGAATGCTAGACTTTGTCTGATGGGGAATGACTGAAAGTTAGTGAGCATGGAAGTGATATGATCAGAACAGCATTTTAAAATTTTCTGGCAACAGTTTGAAGGATGAGATAGGAGGTGTGGGTCCCATGTAGGCTGTTAGAGGCATGAAGTAATAAGGACCTGGACCAGGGTGATGGTTCTGGCAACAGAAAGATAAGATGAATGCAAGAGCTATTATGCTTTTATGTACCTTTTAACTTGGCTATCATATGGTTGTAATTAATGGGTAAAGGAGAACTTTAGCCGAAAAGTTGACGTTTTAATGTTTCGAGTGTAGTTAATAGGGAGAGTAGTAGTTAGCATTTACCAAAACAGAATCATTAATAGGAGTAAGTTTTGAAGATGAATTAATTTTTAAACATTCCTTTATTAAGCTTATGTTATTGAGTGGCTTCTGTGTGTTGAGTAGTGTTCCACATGCTGGAGACACCAGTGAACATAACAGGCAAGATGCTTGTTCTCATGGAACTTAACATTCAGAAGTGAGGCAAAGACAAAAAAGTTAAAAAGGACAAGATAATTTAATCCAAGTCAGACAAAACTTGGTGATGATACAGAAATGGACTAAAGGGTACCATTTTAGATGATGTGATTAGGAATGGTATTTCTAAAGAGGAGAGTTTTGAACTTAGAATATTACTAAGGAATCAGCTGTGCAAAGATTTGGGTGCCAAGGCATTCCCACCCAGACTGGAGAGGATGTGCAGAGGCCCTAAGAAAGGAATGAGCTTGATTTGTTTGAGGGCTAGGGAAAAAGGCCAGTGTGTCAGGAGCAGCGTGAACAGGGGGGGGGGGGGGACTGATAATACGTGATGAGGTTTGAGGGTGTAGGGTTAAACTTGAGCAGGGCCTGGAAGCCTTGGTAAAGAATTTGGTGATTTAGGGGCGCCTGAGTGGCTCAGTCGATTAAGCGGCTGCCTTCGGCTCAGGTTATGATCCCAGGGTCCTGGGATCAAGCCCCACGTTGGGCTTCCTGCTCAGCTGAGAGCCTGCTTCTCCCTCTCCCTCAGCCTGCCGCTCTGCCTATTTGTGCTCTCTATCTCTCTGCCAAATAAATAAATAAAATCTTTAAAAAAAAATTTTTTTTAATAAAAAAAGAATTTGGTGATTTATACTTGACTGGTAGCAGTGGAAATGAAAGAAAAGTAATACTGAGCTATGTTGAACTGTCTAGGACAGCTAGGTGAAGAAGTCAAGAGAGTTGTCAGGCTTAAATATATAAATTCAAATATGATTGGCTTGGTATTATTCATTGCAATAACTTGCCAAGTTGTTTAGGCATTGAACAAATAAATGTTCATAATGTGAAGGGTTGAGGAGTCTATGAAGGAAATGGTCAAGGGATCTGAGAATGATCAGCCAGTGATCGGGGATTCCTAGCACTTCTTTGACATAATGAAGGACATCTTAAATACCTTTGCAGCCTGAAAGGAATGACCTAGTATTGTATGAACAACAGCTGGAAAAATTAAGTATTCAGAAGATACATAGGGGTATGAGAGTTACACTTTACATGGTGTATTGTTTCACAGTTTACAGAGTCTTTACCCTTTAGGAAATCACCTTGATCTTCATAAAGAACTCTCTGAAGTAGATAGGAGACAGGAATTTTAGGGAAGTCATCATTATTAAGAAGTGAGGAAACTTGAGGATACTCAAGTGCGTGGTCATTGAATGGCACATGAATTCACATCTGACTTTACTTGCATTGCTTTACCTATCACAGTATGTTAATTCAAAGATGATCAGAAATTTAAATTTTAGTAGAAAAACTAAAATATGTATCCTTATTAAAACAGTGCAAAAGACATTTTTTATTTGTATTATAGTTATTCGTGCTATTCCAAAGGTTTCAGAGTGTTTTGAATACACAGAGGAGAATGAGATTGACTTTGGCTGAGACAATCAGAGGTTTAGTTTTGTTTAGAAAATGTGTACCCTTTCCTCACTCGTTAATTTTTTTTCTTTTCTTGGTTGCTCTCCATGTTTAAAGTACTACATATGCAGCTTTGAAATAAGCCCTTTTGTTTTACACCCAGTACTCACGTGTTTATTTCTGCTACCATATTTTATTCTTGTGTTGCCGCCTAACTCAGTGGAGACTCAGCAATAATAGCTAACAAATGAACAATTCTGTACCAGGCACTGTGGTAAGGGGTTTGTAAAAATTAACTTGTTTAATTCTTACATCAACTCTCAGAGGTGGGAGCATTACTTTATAAATTGGTGTTTTCTGCTATTCCATACCTGATGTAGAGAAAGAACCATGTTGAAAGAAAGGATCATTATAAGGCATACTCACTTGCACTTCAGATCAATTTAAACCATAGATAAAGTAGATGGGGTTTTTTGGTTATATTATGTATTATTTATCATAGTTTTCTTTAAGTGAAGATGCCAAGTTGGTATATATACTAACCTGAGAAGTAAAGTAAGTCTAAGCTACATAACATGAGTGAATGAAGTAGTAATACCGTAAATGTCTGTTTTATGATTATAGTGATAGTATGTAATAATCATGGATGGTTTTACATTTTAAAAAACTACTTAACTCACTGTGCATAATTAAAAAAAGATGCCTCAATAAAGAGATGTTTGCTTAATTTTAAAGTATGGAGGAATGAGAAATATCTATAAAACTTAATAATTTGTTTAGTTACTTTTCATTCCTATATATTCTTGAAGTGAATGAGATATGCTGCTTACTGTGGAAGTGGATACAGCATCTTTCATCTGAGGATCTCAGAGTGCTTTTCAATAATATCTCATGAATGCTCACAGCACTTTGGTGAGGTAGGTAGGTGGCAAGTATTACTATCTTCATTTTACAGATGGAGAAATTGAAGCCACCAGAGGTTAAATGATTTATGTATAGTCCCACCAACCCGATATAGAGGCAGCCTGAGCTACTTAAATGAGAATATTATATTTTAGGAGGATTTGCATAGTAAAAATCATTAACCCCTTTGCTATTGTATTTTACACAGATTAACTGTTAGAACAAATATGTTAGCTTTAAAATGTCCACATGGAATTTTTTTTAATCCTTTCTTTAGAAATAGAAAATATTATAATACTCTTTCCCCCTCCCCCCCCCCAATTTTTAGGTCAGCAGCAAGGACAAGATGGAGTAAAGGTCCAACAAGCCACAATAGCTCCTGTAACTGTAGCAGTTGGAGGAATTGCTAACGCAACGATAGGTGCTGTTAGTCCTGACCAACTCACACAAGTGCATTTGCAGCAAGGCCAGCAAGCTTCTGATCAAGAGGTGCAGCCTGGCAAGAGGCTTCGAAGAGTTGCCTGTTCCTGTCCTAATTGTAGGGAAGGAGAAGGAAGGTAAATGCTCTGTTACCACCTTTATCTCTCTGGAAGGCATAAAATAGTTAAAACCAAGCCATTGGCTGGGTACTTTGATCACTAGAATGTCACTAGCTTTGTAGTGCAAAGTTGAGATACAGTGTTGTTTTGACAGGGATTAAATTGAACTAGTCTAGGAATGGAGTTTTAGTGGTCTTCTACCATGTACCTTATACTTTTTTTTAATGGTTTTCTTGTTTCATTTATTATGTAAAAATTTTATTTTTATTGATATAAAATTCATATACCATACAATTCCCTCAATCTACATTTCATTGGTTTTTAGTATGTTCACATAGCTGTGCATTTATCATCACAATTTTAGAACATTTTCATCACCTCAAAAAGAAACCCCTGTATTCTTAGCCATCACTCCCTCGCCCCCAGTCCTCCCAGCTCTAGGCAGCCATTAAACAAATTGCTTTCATTATGCATTTGCCATTCTGGACATGCGTGGAATCATGTAATATGTGATTTTTTTTCATGACTGGTTTTCTTTACATAGCATAGTATTTTTAAGGTTTATCCATATTATAGCATGTATTAGGTATTGGTACTTCATTCTTTTAAATGAACAAATAACATTCCATTGTATAGATATACAGTATTTTACTTAATCCATTTGTCAGTTGATGGACACTTGGAATTTTTCCACCTGTTGGCTTTAAACTTTTTTATACAAATTTTGGTGTGGACATAGGTTTTCCATTTCTCTTGGGTGTATACCTAGGAATGGAATTAATGGTCCATATAGTAACTCTTAAGTCTAACCATTTGAGGAACTGCCAGACTATTTTCCAAAGTAGCTGTACTGTTTTGCATTCCCACCAGCAGTGTATGAGGATTCCAGTTGTTGCCAACACTTGTTATAATTTGGCTTTTTGATTACAGCTTTCCTAGTGTGTATGTGAAGTGGTATCTCAGTATGGTTTTAATTTGCATTTTCCTGATGACTTCATTAGTCAAGTATGTTTTCATGTGCTTATTGGCCATTTGTATATCTTCTTTGGAGAAATGTCTATTAAGATCTTTTGCTCATTTTATCTTAAAAAAAAAAAAAAGAGGGGCACCTGGATGGTTCAGTTGGTTGAGCATCCAACTCTTGTTTCAGCTCAGGTCATCATCTCAGGGTCCAGGGATTGAGCCCCGTGTGGAGCTCCACGCTCAGTGGGGCGTCTGCCTGAGGATTTCGCTTCCTCTCCCCCTCCCCCTGCTTGGGTGCTCTCTCTTTCTCACTAAAATGAATAAATGAATCTTTAAAAAAAAAAAAAGATTTTTTTTGCCCATTTTAAATTAGATTTTTTAAATCAAATTGTAATAGCTCCTTATATATTCTAGATACAAGTCCCTTATCAGTTACATGATTTGCTAATATTTTCTCCCATTCAGAGAGTTGTCTTTTTACTTTCTTGATAGTGACAGAGACACTTATAATTCCATGTGAATTTTAGAATGAGCTTGTCACTTTCTACCAAGAAGGCAGATGGGATCTGATGGGGGTGGTATGGAATCTTTAGATCAGTTTGAGGAATATTGCCAACTCAACACTATTGTCTTCTGATCCTTTTACATGGTATGTGTTTTTCTGTTTATTTAGATCTCTGATTTCCTTTGACACTATTTTGTAGTTTTCGGCTTATAAGTTTTGTACTTGTTTTGTTAAATTTATTCCTAAGTATTTTATTATTTTTGAGGCTATTGTAAATGGAACCTTTTTCTTTATTGTTCATTGCAAGTGTATAGAAATACAGTTAATTTTTGTTTATTGATCTTATATCCTGCAACCTACTGAACTCTTTTTATTAGTTCTAATGGTTTTTAAGTGGATTCATTAGGGTTTTTCTATATGTAAGATCATGTCATCTGCAAATAGGGATAGTTTCACTTCATCCTCTCCACTCTGGATGATTTTTATTTCTTTTTCTTACCTAATTATTCTGTCCAGACCTATAGTATAACGTTGAATAGAAGTGGCAAAAGTGGACATCCTTGTTTTCTTCCTGATCTTAGGGGAAAAGGGTCCAGTCTTTCACCATTAAGTATGATATTAGCTCTGAGCTTTTCATATATGCCCTCGATGAAGAAAGCTCCTTTCCATTCCTACTTCATTGTATTTTTGTCATGAAAGGTTGTTGGATTTTGTCAGATGCTTTTCTGTATCTGTTGAGATGATCACATAGTTTCTGTGTTTTATTCTGTCACTATGGTGTGTTATATTAATTGATTGTCAGATGATAAAGTACTCTTGGATTTGTGGAATAAATCCAACTTAGTCTTGGTACATAATTCTTTATGTATTGCTATATTCGGTTTGCTAGTATTTTGTTAAGGATTTTTTGCATCTGTGTTCATGAGAGATAATTGGTCTGTAGTTTTCTTATAATGTCTTTGTCTGCTTTTGGTAAGGGTAATATGGGCCTCATAGAATGAGTTGGGAAGTGTTCCCTCCAGTTTTATTTTTTGAAAAAGTTTGTGAAGAACTGGTAATAATTCTTTAAATGTTTTGTGGAATTCACCAATGAAACTGTCTAGGTCCTGGGCTTTTCTTACGGGTGTTTTTTTGACTACTAATTTAATCTCTTTACTGGTAAGGGTTTTTTCTGATTGATTGATTGTTCTTGAGTCAGTTTTGGTACTTTGTGTCTTTTGGGGAATTTATCCATCTCATCTAAGTTGTTTAAGTAATTGGCATACAATTATTCTTGGTATTCTTTTATAATTCTTTTTATTTCTGTAAGGTTGGTAATGAGTCTTCTTTCATTTCAGATTCTAGTAATGTGTGTCTTCTCTTTTTTTCTTGGTCAGTCTACCTAAAGGCTTGTTCAATTTTGTTGACCTTTTCAAAAATCAAGTCACATCAGCTTTTGGTTTCATTGATTTTTTTCTGTTGTTTCTGTATTCTCAGTTTCATTAGTTCCTGCTCTATTCTTTATTTCCTTCCGTTTGCTTTATTTTAGATTTAATTTGCTTTTTCCATTGTCTTAAGATGGAAGGTTATTGATTTAAGATCTTTTTTAATGTAGGCATTTACAGGTAAAAATTTCTCTCTAGGTATTGCCTTTACATGTATCCCTTGAATTTTGGTATGATGTATCTTCATTCTTCTCAGAGTATTTCCTGCTTTCCCTTTGGACTTCTTTTACGACCCACTGGTTATTTAGGAGTGTATTTCATTTCTAGATATCTGTAAAGTTTCCAGTTTCCTCCTATAATTGATTTCTACTTTCATGACACTACGGTCAGAAAACATACTGTGCCATTATTTCTGTCTTTTGTTGAGGTTTGTTTCATGACCTGGTGTATGATTTATCTTGAAAGAACATTTTATGTGCACTTGAAAAGAATGTATATTTTGCTACTGTTTGATGGAGTGTTTTATGGATGTCTGTTAGGTCAAGTTTATCAAGTCTTCTGTCTCCTTGTTGCTTTTCTGCCTAATTGATATACTTGAATCTCCCTATATCTTTCTGTCTTTGAATTGGATCTTAGTTTGTTTTTTGTTTTTTTTTTTAAGATTGATTTATTAGAGAGAGAATGAGGATGAGAGTGGGGGGAGGGGCAGAGGGGGAGAACCTTCAAGCAGACTCCCTGCTGAGTGTGGAGCTCCATGTGGGCTTAATCCAATGACCCATGAGATCATGACCTGAGCCAAAACCAAGAGTCGGATGGGCACTTAACTGACTGAGCCACTCAGGTGCTCCTGTTGTTTTTTTTTTTAAATCCAGTCTGACAAAATGTGTTTTTTGATTGGATTGTATAATCCATTTACATTTGATGTTATTGATATGGTTGAATTTATGTCTTTCATTTTGCTTTTTGTTTTTTTGTGTCTCATGTCTTTTTCTCTCTTCCTCCTTTACTGCCCTCTTTTGCGTTAGGTGAATATAATATAACACTTTAATTTGTAAAGTAGCATTTTATTTTTGTTAATGACTTTTTCACTATATTGAGTTATTTCCATAGTAGTTGCTCTTGACCTTACCATATATGTCTTGTCATAATCAGCTTAAGGCTGATAGTAACTTAATTCCAGTGAATTATAGAAAAGTTATTTCTTTATAAGTGTATTCCCTTTTGCTTCTTTTTGTGATGTTATTATATATTATATAATATTATGTATATTGTTATATATTATGTAAGTGTTACAGAACCAACAATATATTGTTATAAATTACTACTTTATATAATGTTGTATCTTTAAAAGGAGTTGAGAGGCCAGAGGGATATAGGATCACCAAGAATAATCTGGAGGTTGCCAAGGACTTGTTTTAAAGTGTTTTCATGCCTGACCAAGAACTCTGATATTGGGGGCGGGGGGGGCAAGAAGTTGAGAAGATGAGCAAGTATATATAACTTTTGCTATGTTAATTTTATCACTAGTTCTTTTTATTTGTTCCTGATATTTGAGTTCCTTTATGGCATCATATTCTTGGCCCACTACAGCTTTGCTCCCATCTCCCTGCTTTGTGCTGTTACTGCAAATACATTAAATATATACATTTTTATAATGTTATGGGCTTGACAATACATTTTACACATATTGTTTTATAAAATTACTTTTTAAATCTGGTAAGACAAGAAATATGCACTACACTGTCCTCTATAATTACTTAATTACCCTTGCTGGTGCTATTTTGTTTCTTTGTGTACATTTGAATTACTTTCTGGGTTCAGTTAATGCAACCTGAAGAACTTCTTTAGTCTAGTTTCTTGCAAAGCAGGTCTGCTCAAAACAAATTCTGTGTTTATCTTTGAGTATCTTTATTTCACCTTCATTTTTTAAAGGTAGTTTTGCTGGGTAGAGTCTTCTTGTTTCAGTTTTTTTTCTCATGAGTACTTTGCACATGTTTTCACCCTGCCTTTTGACCTCCATTGTTCTGCTGAGAAGTCAGTTCTTTTACTGAGGTTCCCTTGTAAATGAGGAGTTATTTCTTCCTTGCTGCTTTCAAGATTTTGTCTTTGGGTTTCAGGATTTTTAGTATATAAAGTGTCTATTTGTGGATCTGTGCAGTTATACTGCTTGGAGTTTGTTGAGCTTCCTGCATGTGTAGATCCACATGCGGGAACACAAGCAGGGGGAGTGGGAGAGGGAGAAGCAGGCTTCCCGCCGAGCAGGGAGCCCGATGCGGGGCTCGATCCCAGGACCCTGAGATCATGACCTGAGGCGAAGGCAGTCGCTATTTCTTTGAATATTTTTTCTGCTGCATTCTCTCTTCCCCCTCTCCCCTCCCCTCCTCTCCTCTCCGTGCCCCTCACTCATTACTTTGGTGTCCCACATTTCTGAGGCACCCTGTTCATTTTCCTTTGTTCTTTTTCTTATCTGTTTTTGGATTGCATAATCTCTATGGATCTATGTTGAATTTTGCTATTTCTTCTTCTTTTGAGTCCCCCTAGTAAATTTTTCATTTCACTTGTACTTCTCGTCTCCACAGTTTCCCTTTTTTTTTTTTTAATAATTTGTAACTCTTCATTGATATTCTCCATTTGATGTGACATTGTCATTATACTTTGCTTTTTCTATCATGGTGTCCTTTAGTTCTTTAAACATATTTATTAATGGCTACTTTGAAGTCTTGTTAAATCTGTTTGCTGTCATAGTTTCACTTGCTTTTTTTTTAGTGTATGGGTCATATTCCCCTCTTTTACTTTTGGCATGTCTCATACTTTTGGTTGGAAACTGTTTGGTTTAATATATTGTAGCAACTTTGTACTGCCTCCCCTGCCTTTCCCGACCCCTGGCTTATTATTACTGTTTGTTTGCTTATTTAGTGACTGGCTGGGTTATTTTGGTGAATGCTCCCTACCGCCCCCCCCCCACCCCCATGAAGCATGTTGCTCCTCAATGGATGCAGAATTGGGTATGCTTAGTGACCCTGGATGACATGGTTTGGGAGGGATCTCTGACTGTCCTGTCCCTGACCACACCCAGCTTTTAAACTCCACTGTCAGCTGATGGCTCTATTGTTTTCCACAGTGCCCTGTAACATATTACTCTACAGACTGATCTATTCAGATTCTTCTTAAGGACTAGATCAACAGGTCTGTGTTTGAGATTTATTCTGACTCTGGAGGGCCACTCCCAGCTGCCTCTTTTCTCCCTTCTTTCTGACACCCTAGTCAGCCTATAGTTTTGCCTATTTCTCCAACATATCTATTAGTCTCCTCCCATTTGTGTTTTGCAACAGTCTTGGCTGTGAGCGCCCTTAGGCTCAAACTTTTTCACACTTTGTTTGCACATGAATTCAGTTCCTTTGGGAAGAGATGTGGAGTTCTGTTTTATGCTGTGCTCTCTCCCTGGCCAAGATCTCTTTGTCATGGCTCCTGAACTTGGGGTTGGGATAGTGGCACATTTCTCTCTGAGCGGCATCCCTGCTCTAGGAGCTGAGTGGTGGCAAGCGAGCAGCAGTAGCCTCGGGTTTTCTTGACTTGCCTCTGCTGACTTGGTAGTTCTACTGTATACACTAAAAATGAGCTGAGTCAAGGATTATCTGTACTGCACTATTCTCATTGTGCCCTATCCAAGGCAGAGCCGAGGTCTCAGGAGTTGGGTTTGGTGGAGAACAGAGTTCCCTACCTGTCAGCCATACTTGCCTGGAACTTAGCCTTAGCAACAGATAACTGGGAGTAGAATGAGAAGTTCTGACATCTTGCCCCTTCCTGGGGAGATAACCCTCCAACTGGGAGGTGAGAAAAGGGAACCCTGCTCTTGGCTGCACCAGTCTAGAGTGTTTCTATGTCGGAGGAGGTGACGGGACAGAGGGCTCAGAGAGGGTTGGGTTTTGGTTCAATTACTACAGACCCTCACTATTCTTACTCTTATTTTCTTGAGTATTTATTTATTTATGTGCTGTATGTTCATAGAACCATTTCCAGAGATTGTATATGGTATTTGTTTTGTTTGTTTTTTATTTTATTTTTTAAATTTTTAAAATTTTTTTTCTTTATTATGTTGTGTTAATCACCATACATTACATCGTTAGTTTTTGATGTAGTGTTTCATGATTCATTGTTTGTTTTGTTTGTTTTTTAATAATTTTCACTGGGGAGTAGGCCCATGAAGCTCTTCAGGCTTGCTGGAAGTGAAACTCTGAACCTTACTTTTTTAAATGGGGATTACCATTTGAGTATTTAGAGAAGAATTTTCAAGTGTCTTGAAAAGCTTAGAGTTTTTTTTTTCCCCGCAAGGGCAGAGCCTATTAGGGAAGGAACATGAAGTCCATGGTAGAACATGAACTCTGTGGGATAAACATGTTTTCATAGCAGTTTTGAGTTTAGTACATAACTCTTCTTTTAATTGAAAATTTTCTGATTTTGAACTACAGTTGTAGCATCATGATTTTAAAAACCCATTCAGAAATGCATCATTTAAGAACCTTGATTCCCTTTTATTTTTTTGCCATAATTACAAGCTTGGTGTTTGGGAGTGTAATTAACGTTTGGTTTTTGTTTTTGTTAGAGGCAGTAATGAACCAGGAAAAAAGAAACAGCATATCTGTCATATTGAAGGATGTGGAAAAGTTTATGGCAAAACATCTCACCTACGAGCACATCTTCGCTGGCATACTGGAGAAAGACCTTTTGTATGCAACTGGATGTTTTGTGGCAAAAGATTCACAAGGAGTGATGAGCTTCAGAGACATAGAAGAACCCATACAGGTTAGTTGTTTTATTTTAGGGCTTGTACATTTTACTTATTTTTTAGTGTTTAAATGAAAATTGTAGGATAGTTTAGCTATCAAATTGGAAATATACAAATTAAAGACAATTCACTTTAGTGATTATATGAAAGATGTTTAAGATCAAATTTTTTTACATTTCTGAGATATATTTTATTCTACTTTTTGTAAGGTTTATCAGCATAATTATGTAACATGAATTATATTCATTTCCATTTGCTTATCTTGTATTAGCAGGTTGAATTCACATATATTTGTTTTTGTCAGTATTTAAAAAGGTTAAGAGAGTTGAATTATAATGTTATTGGTGACCTTTATTAGCTTTGGGGTTTTTTAATAATTTAGAAAATTGACTAAAGTATAAGATTAATATAGCAAATATATACCTCTCACTTAGAACTGAGAGCTGTTAATCTATGTGTTATTTTTTGATAAGGCAAATTATACAAAGTTGACATTATATTTGTCCTCTCAAAGAAAATAGCTACCATGAATTTAAAGTGTAAGTTTTTAGTACAGTTTTTAATACTCTTACATATATGGTTCATAGACATATGTGTAAAATATTATTTTATGTGTTATGAAATTTTACCAAAATGATACAGTATAATTTCACTTACCATTGTATTTTAAGATCTGAGTTCATATATGTGTGTATAAATGAATATATACATGTTTGTAGTACTTTTTTACTGCTATATGGTATGCTATTACATGACTCTACCATACTGTATTAATCCATTCCCTCTACTGCTTAAATTATCATTAGGCTTTTTGCTATCACAAACTTTGCTGCTGTGAACATACAGTGAACATGTATGTGAAGTAGAACTATTGGATCACAGAGAATTTATGTGTTTTGCTAGATAATTGCTAAAGAATCTCTAAAATGACTGTTACCACCTCTGCCTCACTAGCAATGACTGAGAGTTTCCAGTTTGCTGTGTGTTCACCAATACTCAGTAGTGTTAGCTTTGAAAATTGTTGTCTGGGGTACCCGGCTGACTCAGTCGGTAGAGCATGGAACTCTTACGGTGGTGAGTTCAAGCCCCACGTTGGGTGTGGAACCTACTTTAAAAAACAAATAAATGAAAACATGCGCATTGCTTAAAAAAAAAAGTTTTTGTAACTCTAAAATGGTTTCTCATTTTTTAAAGTAGCAGTTTTCCTGGTTATCCATGAGATAAAGCATCTTTTCATGTTTATTGGTCATTTATATATTTTTTTTCTGTTGATTATTTCCTTGCTCACTTTTCTTTTGGGTTGTTTTCCTTTTTCTTACTGATTTACATGTTGTAATTTCCCCCTATATTGCTAGTCTTTTTGCTATTTTTTGCCACATGGAATTTGTACATTTTTTTTAGTCAGATATGTTTTCTTATCCTTTGCTTTTCTTATTTTTAATGAAATCCTCTCTTACCCCAAGATCATAAAGTAGTTTTTTTTTTTTTTTTTTAAAGATTTTATTTATTTATTTAGAGAGAGAAAGAATGTGTGCAGGCAAGAGCACGAGCAGGGAGCCTGACTCGGGGCTAGATCCCGGGACCCTAAGATCATGACCTGAGCTGAAGGCAGATGCTTAACCAACTGATCCCCCAGGTGCCCCTCAAGATCATAAAGTTTTTAAAAACATTTTCTTCTAATGGCTTTAAAGTTTTCTTTTTTGTAAGTTTCGTCTCTTTTTCTAAGTTTTACATAGAACAACTACCTTCTACTTAGAACGTGTCTGATATACATTTGGGTTTCAGTATTTAATTGTTGAATAGATTAATAATTTGGATAAATTTCCTTTTTTTAAATTAACGTATAATGTATTATTTGTTTCAGGGGTACAGGTCTGTGATTCATCAGTCTTACACAATCCACAGCGCTCACCATTAGTACCTATCCTCCCCAGTGTCCATCACCCAGCCACCCCATCCCTCCCACCATGCTCCACTCCAGCAAGCCTCAGTTTGTTTCCTGAGATTAAGAGTCTCTTATGGTTTGTCTCCCTCTCCGGTTTCATCTGGTTTCGTTTTTCCCTCCCTTCCCCTATGATCCTCTGTCTTGTTTCTCAAATTCCTCTTATCAGTGAGATCATATGATACTTGTCTTTATTGACTTATTTTTTTTAGCATAATACCCTCTAGTTCCATCCACATCATTGCAAATGGCAAGATTTCATTTTCTTTTAATTTTTATAAGATTTTATTTATTTATTTGACAGAGAGATAGCGAGAGTAGGAACACAAACAGGGGAGTGGGAGAGGGAGAAGCAGGCTTCCCGCGGAGCAGGGAGCCCAATGTGGGGCTCAGTCCCAGGACCCCAGGATCATGACCTGAGCCAAAGGCAGACACTTAATGACTGAGCCACCCAGGCACCCCCCAAGATTTCATTTTTTTGATGGCTGCATAATATTCCATTGTGTGTGTGTGTGTGTGTATATATATATATATATATATATATACCACATCTTCTTTATCCATTCATCTGTTGATGGACATCTAGGCTCTTTCCATAGTTTGGCTATTGTGGACATTGCTGCTATAAACATTGGGGTACATGTGCCCCTTCGGATTATTACATTTGTATCTTTGGGGTAAATACCTAGTAGTGCAATTGCTGGGTCATAGGGTAGTTCTCTTTTCTTTTCTTTTTTTTTTTTTTAAGATTTTATTTATTCATTTGAGAGAGAATGAGATAGAGCATGAGAGGGGGGAGGGTCAGAGGGAGAAGCAGATTCCCTACCGAGCAGGGAGCCCGATGCGGGACTCGATCCTGGGACTCCAGGATCATGACCTGAGCCGAAGGCAGTCGCTTAACAAACTGAGCCACCCAGGTGCCCGGTAGCTCTCTTCTCAACTTTTTGAGGAACCTCCATACTGTTTTCCGGAGTGGCTGCACCAGTTTGCATTCCCACCAACAGTGTAGGAGGGTTCCCCTTTCTCCATATCCTCTCCAACATCTGTCTTTTCTTGGCTTGTTAATTTTAGCCATTTTGACTAGTGTGAGGTGGTATCTCATTGAGGTTTTGATTTGGAGTTCCCTGATGCCGAGCGACGTTGAGCAGTTTTTCATGTGTCTGTTGGCCATTTGGATGTCTTCTTGGAAAAATGTCTGTTCATGTCTTCTGCCCATTTCTTGATTGGATCATTTGTTCTTTGGGTGTTGAGTTTGATAAGTTCTTTATAGATTTTGGATACTAGTCCTTTATCTGATATGTCATTTGCAAATATCTTCTCCCATTCTGTCGGTTGTCTTTTGGTTTTGTTGATTGTTTCCTTTGCTATGCAAAAGCTTTTTATCTTGTTGAAGTCCCAATAGTTCATTTTTACCCTTGCTTCCCTTGCCTTTGGCGATGTTTCTAGGAAGAAGTTGCTGCAGCTTAGGTCAGAGTTTGCTGCCTATGTTCTCTTCAAGGATTTTGATGGATTCCTGTCTCCCATTTAGGTCTTTCATTCCTTTTGAGTCTATTTTTGTGTGTGGTGTAAGGAAATGGTCCAGTTTCATTCTTCTGCATGTGGCTGTCCAGTTTTCCCAACACCATTTGTTGACGAGACTGTCTTTTTTCCACTGGACATTATTTCCTGCTTTGTTGAAGAGTAGTTGACCGTAGAGTTGAGGGTCCATTTCTGAGCCCTCTATTCTGTTCCATTGATCTATGTGTCTGTATTTGTGCCAGTACCATACTGTCTTGATGATTACAGCTTTATAATAGAGCTTGAAGTCCGGAATTGTGATGCCGCCAGCTTTGCTTTTCTTCAACATTCCTCTGGCTATTCGGGGTGTTTTCTGATTCCATACAAATTTTAGGATTATTTGTTCCGTTTCTTTGAAAAAAGTTGATGGTATTTTGATAGAGATTGCACTAAATGTGTACATTGCTCTAGGTAGCATTGACATTTTCACAGTATTTGTTCTTCCAGTCCATGAGCATGGAACGTTCTTCCATTTCTTTGTGTCTTCCTCATTTTCTTTCATGAGTATTCTATAGTTTTCTGAGTATAGATCCTTTGCCTCTTTGGTTAGATTTATTCCTAGGTATCTTATGGTTCTGGGTGCAGTTGTAAATGGGATCGACTCCTTAATTTTTCTTTCTTCTGTCTTGTTGTTGGTGTATTGAAATGCAACTGATTTCTGTGCATTGATTTTATATCCTGCCACTTTGCTGAATTCTGTATGAGCTCTAGCAGTTTAGGGGTGGAGTCTTTTGGGTTTTCCACATAAAGTATCATATCATCTGCAAAGGGTGAGAGTTTGACTTCTTCTTTGCTGACTCGGATGCCTTTTATTTCTTTTTGTGGTCTGATTGCTGTGGCTAGGACTTCTAGTACTATGTTGAACAGCAGTAGTGATAGTGGACATCCCTGCTGTGTTCCTGACCTTAGGGGAAAAGCTCTCAGTTTTTCCCCATTGAGTATGATATTCACTGTGGGTTTTTCATAGATGGCTTTTATGATACTGAGGTATGTATCCTCTCTCCCTACACTGTGAAGAGTTTTAATCCAGAAAGGATGCTGTACTTTGTCAAGTGCTTTTTCTGCATCTATTGAGAGGATCATATGGTTCTTTTTCTTTCTTTTTTTAATGTATTCTTTCACATTGATTGATTTGCAGATGTTAAATCCCACTTGGTCATGGTGAATAATCTTTCTAATGTACTGTTGGATCCTATTAGCTAGCATTTTGGTGAGAATTTTTGCATCCATGTTCATCAGGGATATTGGTCTGTAGTTCTCCTTTTTCATGGGGTCTTTGTCTGGTTTTGGGATCAAGGTAATGCTGGCCTCATAAAATGAGTTTGGAAGTTTTCCTTCGATTTCTGTTCTTTGAAACAGCTTTAGAAGAATAGATATTGGGCGCCTGGGTGGCTCAGTTGGTTGAGCGACTGCCTTCGGCTCAGGTCATGATCCTGGAGTCCCGGGATCGAGTCCCGCATCGGGCTCCCTGCTCAGCAGGGAGCCTGCTTCTCCCTCTGACCCTCCCCCCTCTCATGTGCTCTGTGTCTCTCTCATTCTCTCTGTCTCAAATAAATAAATAAAATCTTTAAAAAAAAAAAAAAAAAAAGATGGGACACCTGGGTGGCTCAGTCGGTTAGGCGTCTGCCTTCGGCTCAGGTCATGATCCCAGGGTCCTGGGATCGTGTCCCGCATCGGGCTCCCTGCTCCGCGGGGAGCCTGCTTCTCCCTCTGCCTCTGCCTCTCTCTCTCTCTCTCTCTCTCTCATGAATAAATAAATAAAATCTTTAAAAAAAAAAAAAAGAAGAATAGGTATTAATTCCTCTTTAAATGTTTGGTAGAATTCCCCTGGGAAGCCATCTGGCCCTGGGCTTTTGTTGGGAAATTTTTGATGACTGCTTCAATTTCCTTAGTCTGTTCAGGTTTTCTATTTCTTCCTGGTTCAGTTTTAGTAGTTGATACATCTCTAGGAATGCATCCATTTCTTCCAGATTATCTAATTTGTTGGCATATAGTTGCTCATAATATGTTCTTATAATTGTTTGTATTTCTTTGGTGTTGTGATCTCTCCTTTTTCATTCATGATTTTGTTGATTTGGGTCATTTCTCTTTTCTTTTTGATAAGTCTGGCCAGGGGTTTATCAATTTTATTAATTCTTTCAAAGAACCAGCTCCTAGTTTTGTTGATCTGTTCTACTATTCTTTTGGTTTCTATTTCATTGATTTCTGCTCTGATCTTTATTACTTCTCTTCTGCTGGGTTTAGGCTTTATTTGCTGTTCTTTCTCCAGCTCCTTTAGGTGTAGGGTTAGGTTGTGTATATGAGACCTTTCTTGTTTCTTGAGAAAGGCTTGTATTGCTATATACTCTCCTCTTAGGACCACCTTTGCTGCATCCCAAAGATTTTGAGCAGTTGTGTTTTCATTTTCATTGGTTTCCATGAATTTTTTTTAATTTTTCTTTAATTTCCTGGTTGACCCATTCATTCTTTAGTAGGATGCTCTTTAGCCTCCATGTGTTTGAGTTCTTTCCGACTTTCCTCTTATGACTGAATTCTAGTTCAAAGCATTGTGGTCCAAAAATATGCAGGGAATGATCCCAATCTTTTGGTACTGTTTGAGACCTGATTTGTGACCCAGGATGTGATCTATTCTGGAGAATGTTCCATGTGCACTAGAGAAGAATGTGTATTCTGTTGCTTTGGAATGGAATGTTCTGAATATATCTGTGAAGTCCGTCTGGTCCAGTGTGTCATTTAAAGCCTTTATTTCCTTGTTGATCTTTTGCTTAGATGATCTGTCCATTTGTGTGTGGGGCGTGTTAAAGTCCCCTACTATTATTGTATTACTGTCAATGTGTTTCTTTGCTTTTGTTATTAATTGGCTTATATAATTGGCTGCTCCCATGTTCGGGGCATAGATATTTACAATTGTCATATCTTCTTGTTGGATAGACCCTTTAAGTAGGATATAGTGTCCTTCCTCATCTCTTATTATAGTCTTTGGTTTAAAATGTAATTTGTCTGATATAAGGATTGCTACCCCAGCTTTCTTTTGATGTCCATTAGCATAGTAAATGGTTTTCCACCCCTTCCCTTTCAATCTGGAGGTGTCTTTGCGTCTAAAATGCGTCTCTTGCAGACAGCATATTGATGGGTCTTGTTTTTTTATCCAATCTGATAGCCTGTGTCTTTTGATTGGGGCATTTAGCCCATTTACATTTAGGGTAACTATTGAAAGATAGGAATTTAGTGCCATTGTATTGCCTGTAAGGTGACTATTACTGTATATTGTCTCTGTCCCTTTCTGGTCTGTGTTACTTTTAGGCTCTTTCTTTGCTTAGAGGACCCCTTTCAATATTTCTTGTAGGGCTGGTTTCGTGTTCGTAAATTCTTTTAGTTTTTGTTTGTCCTGGAAGCTTTTTTATCTCTCCTTCTATTTTCAATGACAGCCTAGCTGGATATAGTATTCTTGGCTGCATATTTTTCTCATTTAGTGCTCTGAATATATCCTGGCAGTCCTTTCTGGCCTGCCAGGTCTCTGTGGATAGGTCTGCTGCCAATCTAATGTTTCTAATGTTGTAGGTTACCGACCTCTTGTCCTGAGCTGCTTTCAGGATTTTCTCTTTGTCTCTGAGACTCGTAAGTTTTACTGTTAGATGTCGGGTTGTTGACCTATTTTTATTGATTTTGAGGGTTGTTCTCTGTGCCTCCTGGATTTTGATGCCTGTTTCCTTCCCCAAATTAGGAAAGTTCTCTGCTGTGATTTGTTCCAATATACCTTCTGCCCCTCTCTCTTCTTTCTTCTTCTTTTGGGATCCCAGTTATTCTAATGTTGTTTTGCTTTATGGTGTCATTTATCTCTCGAATTCTCCCCTCGTGATCCAGTAGTTTATCTCTCTTTTTCTCAGCTTCTTTATTCTCCGTCATTTGGTCTTCTGTATCACTAATTCTCTCTTCTACCTCATTTATCCTAGCAGTTAGAGCCTCCATGTCTGATTGCACCGCATTAATAGCCTTTTTGATTTTGACTTGGTTAGATTTTAGTTCTTTTATTTCTCCAGATCGGGATTCTCTAGTGTCTTCTATACTTTTTTCAAGCCCAGCTAGTATCTTTATAATCGTTATTCTGAACTCTATTTCCGACATCTTACTAATGTCTGTATTGATTATGTCCTGGGCAGTTGGTACTGCCTCTTATTCTTTTCTTTGAGGTGAGTTTTTCCATCTTGTCATTTTATCCAGAAGGGAATATATGAATGAGAGAACAAAATGCAAAAAAAAAATGCTAAAAGGGTAACAACAACCCCAGAAAAATATACACTAAACAAATCAGAAGAGACCCGAAACAGGGCGTTGGGGGAAGAAAGGGGGAAAAAAAAAGAGAGAATATGATCGGCTGGTGAATAGAACAGAGCCACACACTAGATTTTCGGTGTAGTTTGGTTTGTTAGAAGAAATTGCCTCCCAAAATTTTAAAGAAAGAAAAACTTTTACATATATACAAAAATAAGGGTAAATACGATAAAGAGATGGAATATGACTGTAAAGATGAAAATTAAAAGGAATTTAGAAAAGGAATTGATAAGAAGTTGAAAAAAGAAAAAAAATTTTAAAAAGAGAGGGGCTCCTGTGTGGCTCAGTTGGTTAAGCAACTGCCTTTGGCTCAGGTCATGATTCTGGAGTCCTGGCATCGAGTCCCACATCAGGCTCCCGGCGCAGTGGGGAGCCTGCTTCTCCCTCTGACCCTCTCCCCTCTCATGCTGTTTCTCTCTCTCTAATAAATAAATAAAATCTTTAAAAAAAAAACAAACTTTTTTTTAAAAAAGAATGTGATCAGGCAGGAGACTAGGACAACGTCATACACTAGATTTAGGGTATATTTTGGTCTGTTAGAAGAAACTGTATCCCACAATTTTAAAGAAAGAAAAACTTACATATATACAAAAAGTAAGGTTGAATACAATGAAGAGATATGACTGTAAAAATGAAAAATTAAAGATTTTTAAAAAGGAATTGATAAGATGGTTGAAAAAGGAAAGAAGAAAAATTCAACTAAAAAAATACAGAAAAAGAAAATTTTTAAAATTCACTTTGAAAGACTAAGGCATCATGGGGAAAAAGCCATGAATTCTGTGTGCTATATTCCCCTAGTGCTAGGATTTTGCCATTCTCATTGATCGGTAAATTTGGTCTTGGCTGGATATTTTTGCTGATCTTCTGAGGGAGGGGCCTGTTGCAGTGATTCTCTAATGTCTTTGCTGGAGTCGGAATTGCATTGCCCTTGCCAGGGGCCAGGCTAAGTAATCTGCTCGGGTTTGCTCTCAGTAGCTTTTGTTCCCTGAAAGCTTTCTGTACAGCTTTGGAGGACGAGAGTGAAAATGGTGGCCTCCCAATCTCTGGTCCCGGAGGAGACGACAGCTCCGGGCCCCACTCCTCAGTGTGCCCCTAGAGAAAAGCAGTCCATCACTCCTGTCTCCCTGGTCTCTGGTGGCACTCCATGCTCACCTGGCCTGTGACTGAGTGTTTCTGTCTCTGGCACATGACCCCGTTTGGAGTCTCCAAACCCAGCAGATTCCTACATAGCGCTCCCTCGCTGCTCCTCCCAGGGGAGTCTCCCCAGATCTGCTGCTTGTTGGGTCCCTGCTGGAAGAGCAGTGGCCCGACTGTGCCGTGGATCACAGTTTATGGCAACCCCGAGCTGAGAGCTCGCGCCTTGGCTCCGTCTTTGCAGCCGGCTTCCCCACTCCGATACCTGGGAGCTCTGCCACACTCAGGCACCCCCGGTCTTTCTGTGACCCTGAGGGTCCTGAGACCACACTGTCCCGGGGAATGTTCCACCCCCCCCCCCCCCCTCAGCCACTGGAGCGACGTCCCTCAGTAGAGCAAACTTCTAAAAGTTCCGATTTTGTGCTCTGCTGCTCTGTCACTTGCCAGTAGCTGGAGGCTCCCTCCCCCCACCGTCTGTCTTCCTGAATATCGCCTCGGATTCACTTCTCCGATCGTCCTACCTTCCAGAAACTGGTCGCTTTTCTGTTCAGAGTGGCTCCTATTCTTTTCTTCACTCTCCTGTTGAGTTTGTAGGTGTTCTGAATGGTTTGATACCTATCTAGCTGAGTTCCTGGGACCAGACGAAATTTTGGTCTCCTGCTCCTCCGCCATCTTGCTCCTCCCCTGAGATAAATTTTCTAATTAGACTTTAACCTTTAACTTATACCAAGGTACATGTGGGATAGAAGAGGAAATAGAATTGACATGTATTGATCAGCTACTATGCATTACATGTTTCAAATAAATTATCTCCTTTAATTCTAACAACACTGTGAGGTAGATAATTAGCTTCATTTTACAGATCAGAAAATTGTCTCAGAAAACAAAAAATAGATGTTAAATTTATTAAAAGTTTAGTTTGATATGTAAATAAATTAATAGGCAAATGAGTCTTAGTATACTGGCTGAAGTCCTGAGTTAGCATAATACTAAAACTAAGAATTTTAGTTTTTTGGGTTTTTTTTTTAAGTTTTAAAAGGTTTCCTTATGGTATTGCATTGGGGCTTCTAATAATGCCACCTCACCATTGATATTGGCAAATATAGTGTGATTAATCCCATAACAGTATTGATGTCTGTTTTAAAAAAAATATTCTGCTGTTTATGTCAGTATGTTAGGATGCAGTATTTCCACTTTGGATTAGCAGTGGGACAAGTTAAGGAAGACAGGAAAAATTGCCACTTTCTTTGATTTGGAAACTCACATAGTGATTTCATCATTTTATTTGAGAAATATGAGACTCTAAAGTCTCTCTTATCACCTGTCCACACTCATAGAGATACACAAAACAAATTTATCCAAGGATTTATATACACATATACTTCAAAATCAAATTACTAATGATTTGAAGGCATATTTTCTTTTTTTTTTAATGATTAACACCATTATAATCTTCTACAAGCTGGAATAATTCAGAATTGAATGTATTTTAAGCTTACTTTCAGTGTTTCAAACATCTTGAATACATCATACACAAAATTGTGTAATTAAACATATTACGTTGAAAACTGTTAAGCTTAATACCAGTATACTTAAATTACTTCTAGTGACTGAATACAGTAACTTCTAAGTATTTATTAAAATTTTTGAAGAGAATAGGAAACAGTATCTTTTGAAACAAATAAGTATTGATTAAGCATTTAAATGTTAAATTGAAAGCCTTGGCCATTCATTGCAAGAATGATGTTTTATTTAAAGGCCAACCACTACACTGAGTAAAAACTCAGTACCTACTGTGAATGAAGATATGAATTATTTTTATTCACTTTTGAAAATAATGCCAATTTTTTTGCTTTTGAGAAAAAAAATTTTTTTGAATTTCCAAGTGATACATGTACCTGGTATTTAAAAATCAAATCATTGGGGCACCTGGCTGGCTCATTCAGTAGAGCACAGGACTCTTAATCTCAGGGTCATGAATTCAAGCCCCATGTTGAGTTTACTTCAAAAAATAAAATATACAAAAAAATTTAAATCATAGAGGTTACAATGTTAAGGGGCTTGCTTTTTAAAATTAATTTTTTTATTTGACGTATAGTTGACATTGTATATTAGTTTCAGGTGTACAACACAGTGATCTGTCATTTGTATACATTATGAAATGCTCACCACAATAAGTAGTTACTGTCTGTCACTGTACAGTTATGACTGTATTCTCTGTTCTATACTTTAACATTCCTGTGACTTATTTATTTTATAACTGTAAGTTTGTGCCTTTTAATCCCCTTCACTTATTTTGCCTCCCCTTCACCTATTTCTCTCCACCCCACTTCTTCTGGCAAATACCAGTTTGTTTTCTGGATTTATGATTCTGTTTCTGTTTTGTTTTGTTCTTTAGATTGCACATATAAGTGAAATCCTATGGTATTTGTCTTTGGGCTAACTTACTTCACTTAGTGTAATGTCCTTTAGTTTCATCCATCTTTTGCAAAAGGCAAGATTTCATTCCTTTTTTAGTTGAGTAATATTCCATTGTCAGTCTATACCACATCTTCTTTATTCATTTATCTGTCAGTGGACACTTGGGTTGTTTCCAGATCTTGGCTATTGTAAATAATGCTGTAGTAAATGTAGGGGAGCGTATGTCTTTTCAAGTTAATGTTCCGTTTCTTCCCAGAAGAGGAATTACTGCATTGTATGTTATTTCTATTTTAGTTTGTTAAGGAACCTCCATATTATATTCCACGGTGGCTACACCAGTTTACATTCCCTCCAACAGTGCACGAGGATTCCCTTTTTTCTGCATCCTAACCAAGAATTATTTTTTGTCTTTTTGATGCCAGTCATTCTGACAGTTGTGAGGTGATAACTCATTGGAGTTTCGATCTGCATTTCCTTGATGATTAGTGATACTGAGCATCTTTTCATGTATCTGTTGGCCATTTGTATGTTGTCTTTGGGAAAATGTCTATTCTTGTCCTCTGCCCATTTTTTAAATCAGATTTTTTTTTGATGTTAAATTTTAAGAATTCTTTATATATTTTAGATATGTCATTTATAAATATTTAGGGGACTCTTTGCCCCATCCCTTGTTTTAATACCCAAGAGAACCATATTTAATTTTGTAACTTTTTGCATTTGTGTTCTTCCTGTGATGATTGTTATATAGCTAAATATGCTTATTGTTACTGATCTATCAATAGTAGACACTATCTCTTGACTTCCTGCGTTGCAAATTAAGAATTTACCTCAATTTACACCATCTGACAACATTCAGATTTTTTTAACTGAGTGCAGGCCTAACACTATCTCTTGACTCACCACTCTGTGGTACAGATATTAGCATGTATGTCCTTCATTCCATATTGTTTCACCTCTTAACTTCTCGAGAATTAGATAAATTTTACTATCTCTCTTCTCTTTCTCTTGATGTTAAAATGTTTACTTTCTCTCCAATAAGCACTGTTCCTTTTTTTTAGTGGCTTAGTTCTTTTTTATTTTAAGATTTTATTTGAGAAAGAGAGCATGGGCGGGGGTGGGGGGGTGGGGGGGGACGGAGGGGCAGAGGGAGAGAGAGAAGCAGACTGCCTGCTGAGCAGGGAGCCCCGCTTCTCTTCAGGGCTGGGGCTTGATCCCAGACTCGCCCCGGAGATATGACCTGAGCCGAAGGCGGACCCTTAACTGACTGAGCCACCTAGGCACCCTAGTAGCTTAGTTCTTAAAATGGAAAACCAATAAACAGTAATTACAATATGACTCTGATGTAATGAGTGTGATTACATATCCTTTCCTCTTTTTTCTTGAAGTTTCTAATTGCCTTTTTCCCCCTTGCATTGGCTAACTTTATCACCTCCTTTTGTTATTTCGCCTTTTAAGGAATAAAAACAGCTTCATCCAATTTTTCCTTTTCTTTGGAGGTTCCAGCTTTCTAATCAGTCTGATTCTTTTCTAAGGCTGCTGCATAGGTATAATCTTGAGACTTCTCTTCCCTGCTGTATTGGTTTTGATCCACTGTTCTCAAGATCTCCTGCCTTCATTTTTCTTGGTTTATTTGTTTGCTGGAAAACATTCTGAAATACTTCCTACAGTAAAGCTCTAGGAAGTAAATTGGTCTGAAAGTGGCCTTATATTGCTTTCCAACTTAGTAGATGGCTTGGCTAATACAGAATCTTAGGTTGAAAATGATACTCAAAATATTAGTGGCAGTGCTCTATAATTTTCTTGCAGCTCTTTTACTAATATGAAGTCCATTTCTTCATTTTTTGTAGGTGACCTAATTTTCCCCTGTCAACTTTTAAGAACTTATTTATTTATATTTTTACTTTGAAATAATTTTACATTTACAGAAGAAGTTGTAAAGATAGTATAGAGGGTTCATCTATCCCTTTCACACAGCTTCCTCTAATACTACACCTCTTCCATATCCACATAATTTATGAAAACTAAGAAGTTAACATTGGTATAATACTAGTAATTAAATTATTGACTTTTCCACAAATAATACTTTTTCTCTTCCAGGATTCAATCCAGAATACCACATTGCATTTATTAATCATGGCTGTTTAGTCTCCTGTAATCTGAAATTGCCTTACTCTTTTTTTTACTTATTCTTTTTGTTGTTATTGGTTTTGTTTGTTTTTTCTTACCTTGGCAGTTTTGAAAGTTAGGTACTTTGTAGAATATCCTTCAATTTGGGTTTATTTTCTCATGATTAGACTGACATTATGAATTGTTAGGAAGAATATCACAGACACCATTGCCCTTCTTCATTTCATCATATTAGGAAGTAGACAATGTAGTGTGTCTTACTGCTGGTGAATTGGTTAAGATAATGTGTGCCAGGTATCACCACTGAAGTTATTGATTTTTTTCTTTCCATACACTGTTTATTAGAAGCAAGTCAGTAAGGTCCAGTCTACACTAAAGGGGCAGTGAAGTAAGCTCCACCTCTTGGAGGGAGGAGTGGCAAGGAATTTATGGATGTACTGTAAAACAACCACTGTGATTAGTAAATGTGTGGGGCAGGGTGGAGAGGGTGGATTCTTTGAGTCTATGCAAATATCCTGTTTCTCTGTAAAGATAATTCTAATGTTTCCCTTTTAGCGTTCCTCATTGTTATCCTGCCTACAGCAATTACCTTGTTGTTTTAAAGGTCATTTTCTGTTTCCCTCTTTGCTTGTACAGTTTTTAGTTTTGATTCTTGTGCAGGGAAGATTTATACCTTCTTCCCCAATTATTTGTTTATTTAATCATTTATTTATAATCCATTATGGTCCCATGAGTATTTTATTTTGGGGGTTACAGTTCAATATTGTCATTATTTTCTTGCTCAAATTGTTCCATCTTTGGCCATTTGGAAGTTGTTTTAGATTGCCTCCTCTGTCCATTTGACATACTCTTGGGGTTTTTTTTTGTTTTAACCATAAGAGCTTCTGTTAATCTTTATGTTCTGTTGATTTCATAATTATGTATGTTACATAGTTTTTCATTTATTGTGCAAACTGGTTGGGCTCTTCAACTCTTTCTCCCCCAACCCCTTCCTACCTCCCCATTCTCCCTTTTTTATTCTCTATTCTTTTTGCAGTCTTACTTTGTGTAAGTTGAACTGCTTATATTGATTTTTTTTATATCTTACAGCTTTTCTTTTTTTTTTGTCTTTTTACTTTTTTTATTTTCTGTGAGATTTCTTAACTTTATATTCAGATATTTCTTTTGAACTTTTTCTTAATTTCCAAGAGTGCTTTCTGTTGTTTCCTTTTTTATAGCATACTCTTCTCATTGTAGAGATGCGGGAGCTCACTGAAAATCTCTTGAGTTTTCCAGCTAGATATTTTTTCTTAATACTTATGTTTCTTCCAAGGTAATTTTTTTCTCTGTACCTTGCTTTTTCCTGAAGTTATAGGCTTTCCTGAATTGTGCAGTGGTCCTTGGCTTTTATTCAAGTTGATGATGATGATTGATAACTATGTTTAAGTAAAGGAGAAAGCTTTATGAACTGGCGACTTTCATTTTAGACAATTGGGCAGGGACACTGTGAATTATGCTGCAAGATACCTAATTACCAAAATACAGTAATAAACTGTGGGACCATATTTCTGTGGATACAAATCATCAAATATTCCGACCCAATTTTTTGATAGGATTAATAATCCATGTACAGACTTTAATTTACTATTATATGTTTTACATCTCCCTCTCACCATTTTGAGTCTGAGACGTCTACATAATTCTACCGAAGACAGATTGGCTCTCTTTAGATATATCCTCTTAATAATCTCTGTTCTAGTCTGCAGAAATTTGATGCAATCAAAACTTGTATAACATTGTATAACACAAGTGAGTTTCACAGGATTTTTTTCCTCCTTTGTCTCCTAGCATTGACCCTGTGGGCCCTGAATAACAGGTGTAAACACCATATATATCCAGCCAGAGGACTGAGAAAAGAGGCCCCTTTGCTCTAAGGCCAGCCCTCTTTGTACTTTCCACTGCAGTAGTGGCAGCAGAGACACCTAAAAACCTGAGAAAATACCCATATCTCTGGCCAAAGGAACCAGAACCTTCTTTTCCATTGAATGTGAGGGAATCACTATTATTTTTCTCTTGCCATTTTACTCTAACGGTTATGGCAGTCATATGTATGTGCAGAATGGTATAGGAAGCCTCAAGAATTCTTTCTGGCCAGAGGAACCAAGAAGGGATACCTGGAGGTTGAGAAAGCATGAGGAAAATTTTGCAGAGATCTGTAAAAGGTGATCCCTAATTTCATTAACGGAACAAAAATACAGGGCTCATTCCTGAGCTGCACAGGCACAGAACAGACCCAAAGAACCATAGTAAAGGCTTCAAGAACTCAACTATCTTATAAACCATCACCTGATTGCCAGCATATGCTGAGCAGACATAAACATAACAGAGTCCTTGAAAATGAATTAATATTGGAACTCATCCCCAAAGAAGGCAAGATAGAACTAGTATGAAACTGAATGGGTCAATTACCTGCTAAAACAAAAACTTAACATTTCCCAGAGGATTCTTTAACAGAACCCAGAGTCACCACAACATAATATCCAAAATATCTAGGATACAACCCAAAATTATTCAACATACTATGAACCCAAGTAAATCTGACTGTGTCAGGATGATCCACATGTTGGAATTATCAACCAGTGACTATAAAGCAGCTATTATAACCATCAGCCATGGAGTAAAGGTAAACATGTTTGAAATAAAAAGAAAGGCAGAAATTTTCAGAAGCAAAATTGAGACTCTAAAAATGAACTAAATGGCAATCTTGGAACTGAAAAAAAAAATGCATCATTGCAAAGTTAAGAATTCCTTATGTGTGCTCAAGAGCAAATAGAGATAATAGAAGGGTCACTGAAGTTGAAGACCGATCACTAGAAATTATACAGTCTGAAGACCAAAGAAGAAAATGATCAGGAGGAAAACATTAACTGGGTCTCAGGGAACTGTGGAACTTAAAAAATTAGTGTCATTTGAGTCCAGAAGAAAAGGAGGAAAAGATCGATGTAGAAAAATATTTCACAAAATAATGGCTGAGACTTCCTATATTAGGTGTAAATTATGGATTTAAGAAGTTTATTGAATCCCATACAGGAATTGACAGGAAGTCATGCCCAGATACATGAAAATCAGTCTGCTAAAAATTAAAGGTAAAGAAAAAATTTGGAAAGGAGCCTAAAGATAATGACACATTATGTATAGAGGAATACAAATTTGAATGATGAATCATTTCTCTTCAGAAACTATGGAGGACAGAAAAGGAAAAGAATTGCCAGCTCAGCATTTTATATCCAGTGAGTGTCCTCAATAAGAAAGGCAAAACAAAGGGATTTTCAGATGAAGAGAAACTAAGAATTTCTTGTCATCAGATCTACTCCACAAAAGAAATGCTAAAGAAGTTTTTTAGGCTGAAGGGAAATGATACCAGTGGGAAATTGGGAATTTAATACGGAAGAACAAAATAAATGGTAAATACCTGGGTAAATATAGCAGGCTGTTAATCCTCTGCTTAAGTTTTTAAAAAATACGTTTTTTAAAGTAAAAATTTTAGTAGTGGTGGATTTTCAATGTATGTGAATATAAAATATAAAAAAAAGTGGGGAGGGTAAAGAAACCTGTATGGTTTTAAAGCTGCTTTGTTTTCAGGTGAAAATATAGAACACAGTATATATGTATTGTGAAAAGTTAGCTATGTATATTGTAATCCCTTTATCAATTACCAAAAATACAGAGATTCAGGGGGGAAAGGGGAATAAATTAAAATAGTATGCTAAAAAATATTCAGATAATCCAAAAGAAAGGAGAGAAGGGAAAAACAAAAATGAAAAAAACAGAGGACAAATGGAAAACAGACAACAAAATAATAGACTTAAATCTAAACAAATCAGTAATTATATAATGTTAATGGTCTAAACCTAACAATTAGAAGATATAGGTTGTTGAATTGCATTAAAAAAACACCAGATTATATATTGTGTACAAAAAGCCCACTTTAAATATTATATGGATAAATTAAAAAGGAAAAAAAAAACATACATGCCATACAAAGACTAATAAAAGAAAACCAAAGTTGCTATATTAATATAACAGGCAAAATAGACTTCATAAAACAATGAAAAGTACTAGATATGACAAGACATTCTATAATGATGGAATGGCTCACCTTACATGAAGGGGTAACAATTCTGAATGTAATAGGCACCTAACAACAGAGCTCTAAAATATATAAAGCAAGAACTGACAGAACTAAAAGGTAAAATAAAGCAATCCACAGTTTCTTAGTGATTGATACAAGTAGAAAAGTAGAAAGGGTTTAGAACATTATCAGTTTACCCTAATTGACATTCATAGACTACTCAAGCCAATTGCAACAGAATACTTAATTTTTTTCATAAATACATAGAACATTCTCGAACTTTTGTTCTGTGCCATAAGTTACACCTTAACAAAGTATATTCTCAGATCATTCAATAGAATTAAACTAGAAGTCAGTAACAAAAAAAACTGAGAATTCCGTATTTTGGAAATTAATCACCACATTTCTGATTAACCCTCTGGGTCAAGAAGATATCTTGAGGGAGATTAGAAAATATATTTTCAACTGAATGAAAATACATATCAAAATTTGTGGGATGTAGGTATAACAGTGCTTGGAATTTATGGCAGTAAGTGCTTTTATTAGTAACAAAGGTTTTAGTCAATAATTATTTTTTTAAGATTTTATTTATTTGCCAGGGGGAGAGAGAGAGAGAGCACACAAGCAGGGGGAGCAGCAGGAGAGGGAGAAGCAGGTTCCCCACTGAGCAAGGAGCCCAATGCAGGACTCAGTCCCAGGACCCTGGGATTATGACCTAAGCCAAAGGCAGACACTTAACCAACTGAGGCACCCAGGCATCCCTTAGTCAGTAATTCTTAAGTAGAATAAGTTTCTACCTTAAATACTGGAAAACAAACAAATTAAACCCAAAACAGGAAGTTAGGAAGCAATAAATAGGAAAAATAAGTGAAATTGAAAATAGACAAATGATCTAATAGAGAAAATCAGTCAAACCAAAATCTGTTTTTCTTCGAAAAGATAGAATTAATAAGTCTTTAGCTAGACTGGCCAAGAAAATTTATCAATCAATGCCAGGAATGGAAGAGGGGGATATCACTAGAGCCCCTTTAGACAATATAATAATAAAGGAATGCTATGAATAACTCTACACTCTGAATTAGAGAGCTTAGGTGAAATGGACCAGCTCCTTAAAAGACAAAATTGACCAATACTTGCTCAAGAAGAAATAGATAACACGAATAGTACTATATCTATTAAAGAAATTGAATTTTAGCGAAAAACTTTCAACAAAGAAAACTCTAGGCTCAGATCGAATTATTGGAAAATTCTTTATTAAGTAATAAATGATAGCAATTCTGCACAATCTTTTTTAGAGAATAAATGAAGGAACGCTTGTTAACTATTTTATGAGGCCTTCATTACCATGATACCAAAGCCAGACAAAGACATTCCTAGGGAAAAAGAAAAAAACTTAACAGATCAGTATCCTCAAAAATACAAATTTCAAAATCCCCAACAAAATAGCATACCAAGTCCAGTAATATATTAAAAGAATAATTTATCATGACTGAGTTGTTTTTATTCCAGGAATGGAAGTCTGAACATTCCAAAATCAATCGGTTGATGTAATTTATCATACGAACAAGAGAAGGAAAAAAAATCACATAATTACTTAAATATATATACAAAAAGTATTTGGGAAAATCTGCATTCAGTTTGATAAAAATTCTCACATAACTAAGAATTGAAGGTTATGTCCTTAACCAAGTAAAGGGCATTTGTTAAAATACTACAGTTAGCATCATACTTACTGATGAAGGACCTAATACTTATCCATAGGGTCAGGAACAAGGCAAAGATGTCTGTTTTTTGTTTTTTGTTTTTTAAGTTGGCATGGAGCCAATACACAGCTTGATGTCACAACCCTGAGATCAAGACCTGAGTTGAGATCAAGGGTTCAACACATAACCAGCTGAGCTTCCCAGGTGCCTCAAGATGACTGATTTTTATCACTCTCTTCACACTGGTATGGAAGTCCTACCTAGTGCAATAAAGCAAAAAAAAAAAGACAACACAGATTCTAAAGAAAGCAATAAGTGTCTTTATTTGCAGACAACCTGGTTGTCTATTTAGAAACACCCTGGCATCTACAAGAAAGCTGTTTGTACTAATAAGTGTTTGGTAAGATTACAAGGTTAATATACACAGTGAATTGTCTTACTGCGTACTAGCAATGAACAACTGGATACAAGTAGCTTAATAAATACTGTCATTTTTAATAAGGTGAAAAGAGTAAAACACTTTGCTGTAACTCTGACAAAATATATGCAAGATATGTATACTGAAAACTAAATATTGATGAGAGAATTGAAGATGATTTACATTCATGTAGACATATACCATGTTAGTGGATTCCATGGCCCAATATTGTTTTGATGTCAGTTCTCCCAGATATATATACAAATCCAGTGCAGTTCTTCTCAAAATTACAGCAGTATTTTGTAGATATTAGTAAGCTGATCTAAATTTATATGAAAGGCAAAGCAATTAGGGTGTCAAAACAGTTTTGAAAGAAATACAAAAAGTCAGCCGATTGACATTGATTTTAAGATTTCCTATAAAGCTACAGTATTTCAATGCTATGAGGTTTTGGTGAAAAAAAGGACACATAGATAAGACCAAATAGAGAATTCAGAAATGAACCCACACACATATCATGCAAAAATAATTGTTTGGGGAAATTATTTTCAATAAATGGTTTGGAAGAATTGGACAGCCACATGCAAGAAAAGAACTTTGAGCTACATACCTCATATCTTTTACAAAAACTGACTCAAAATTACTCAGACTAAAACCTGAAAGTATAAAACTTTTTTAATAAAATATAACAATCTTTGTGACCTTGGGTATGTTAGAGTTTTTAATACAACACCAAAAGCACAATCCATAAAAGAAGAACTGATATATTGGACTTGATAAAAACTATAAACTTTTGCTCTGTTAAAGATTCTGTTAAGAAAATGAAAACATAAGACAGAGACAGAAAACATTTCAAAAACATATCTGACAATGTACTTTCATCCAGAATCTATAAAGAATTCTCAAAACTCAACAATTCGTAAACAACCCAATTTTTAAAAAATTGGCAAAGGATTTGGACATTTCACTGAAGAGGATGTACATCTGACAAGCACATGAAAACATGTATCATCTTTATTTGAGGAATGCAAATTAAAATTGCAACGAAATACCAGTACACATCTATTAAAATGGCTAAAATTAAAAACAAGGACACCAAAATCCTGACAATTAGAAGAACCGGCAAGAATGCCAAGCTGGTGGAATGCAAAATGGCACAGCGTTTTTGGAAAACATTTTGGAATTTTCTTGTAAAAGTTAAACATATACTTAGGCTATGATCTAGCAATCCACTCTTGAGTATTCACCCCAAAGAAATAAAAAGTATGTTCACACAAAAAGCAATGAATATATATATAGCACATTTTATTTAATCACCCCAAATTGGAAACAACCCATATATTCTTCAACTGGTTGAATGGCTAAAGAACTGTGGTATATTGCTGGAGGAGGTAATCCAACAAACTTAACTGCTGGTTGACCTGCAGGTTGGACCTGGGTAATCAGAGGCTTCTCACCCCCTCCCCTGTCCTTAGAATATACTTTCTGCCCACTGTTCCCATAATGGGAGCTGTTAGAAGGATGTAGCCTTGAGAGAGAAAGATGTTGAAACCATCTGGACAGTATATATGACTGAACCCAGTTAAGACCTCTTTGTAAACTTTTAAGATTTGGCAGGTGGATGTAGAGACATATTCGTCTGGTGGCCATCCAAAACAAGCCTCATAAGTTTCCTTTTTCTTATAAGTTAAAATTGCCACCTACCAATGTGGAATGGTCTGCCTCTTTTGTTTTCTCCTTACCCTTTGTGTACAGGGCCAGTTGGTGAACCAACATATAGATACATACAACAGAGTATTGCTCTTCAACGTAGAGGAATGAATTATTAATATACACAACCACAGTGATGAAATTCAGATGCGTTGTTAAGTGAATGATCCCAGCGTCAAAAGTCTACCTATTGTATGATTCCATTTATGTATGACAATATATGAAAAAATAAAAACCATAGAGACAGAGAATAGATTATTGTTTTCTAGGGCATAAGGGAGAAAAGAATTCAACTAGAGGCATCGTGAAGGAATTTTTGAAAGTCATAGCAACTTGCATATTTTTATTTTGGTGATGACTAAATGATTTAATATATTTGTCAAAACTCATAGAGCTGTGTCCCAAAAAGAATAATTTTACTTCGTATAAATGAAAACATAAGGTTTTAAAGTGGGAGACAAACTCATTTTTGAGAAATTCTAATGTAAAAAGGGAGAGAGACTTTTCTTTCTTTTTTTTTTTTTTTTTTTTGAGAATCCAAAACCATTTTCTTTTCAGCCTCATACATATGCCTCAGTAACATACAGCACGTCTCTTAACTCTTCCAAGAATGATAGTATTTAGAGCCAGAGGAATACCTAAAAATGATTTTGTGCAGCCCTTCATTTTGTAAATAAGGACTAAACTGAAGTTTTAGGAGGTTAATTGATTTTTTTTTTTTTTAAAGATTTTATTTATTTATTTGAGAGAGAGAATGAGACAGAGAGCATGAGAGAGGGGAGGGTCAGAGGGAGAAGCAGACTCCCCGCTGAGCAGGGAGCCCGATGCGGGACTCGATCTCGGTACTCCAGGATCATGACCTGAGCCGAAGGCAGCCGCTTAACCGACTGAGCCACCCAGGCGCCCCAATTGATTTCTTTACTAAGGCCCAAACTTAGTTCTTGAACTAAGTTGAGTGATTAGTGATGAGTCAGAATGAGCCATTGGATTAGTAGAGTAAACAAATTCAGACAGGCAATAACAGTCACAGATAACATTTCTGAGGGCTTTCATTGTGTGGGGATTTTTCTAAATGCTCTTTTTCATTCATTTTCTCATTTAATCCTTTGAACAGTAACACAAAATAGGTATCCCTGTTATTCCTAGTTAAAAATGTAGAAACTGGGGCACCTGAGTGGCTCATTCATTAAGTGTCTGCCTTTGGCTCAGGTCATGGTCCCAGGGTCCTGGGATCGAGCCCCACATCGGGCTCCCTGCTTGGCGGGACGCCTGTTTCTCCCTCTCCCACTCCCCCTGCTTGTGTTTCCTCTCTCGCTGTGTCTCTCTCTGTCAAATAAATAAATAAAATCTTTTTAAAAAGTAAAAAATAAAAAATAGAAATGAAGAAACTGAGAATTGGAGAGAGAAATTGCCCAAAGTTACATGGCTGGTAGGTAGAGCAGAGTCAAGATTTTTATCCTGAACAAGAATCCAATTCCTACGAAAAACGAAAGTATCATATGTGAGGACCTGCAAGCAGTTCAGTGTTTGGAACCATAATATTTGTGACAATAGATTTAAAAAAAAAAAAAAAATAGGCAGAGGTTAGTTACCATTGTAATTTATAAACTATTTAACTTTGTTTTTTTCACAGCCTTAGGAAATGGGAACCACTGAAAGTTTTCAGCAGTTAATCAGCTTGGTCATCTTTTTATTTTAGACCATTTGGTATATGTAGGAAGAATAGATTTATAGGGAATAATTTTGAGACCATTTAGCCAAAGACAGTAGCTATTGTTGACAAGATCCTAACTAGAACAAAAGTTTTTTTTTCTTTTTTAAAGTTTTAAGAGTATGTGGGACCAGGTCAAGAAATGATTGTGTAATAAAATTGACAGGACTTGGTGATTATTAAATGTGAGAAAAGAGATAATAGGTACCAGTGATAACTGCTTCCAGTTGAAATGGAGACTACAGGAGAAGGATAAGTATATTGTAGAATTGTCTACCTTTCTTCAGTTGTCTGTTCTGTTTCTCATGGTTGTTTGTTTTGGGGCTCTGTTGTTAGGTGCATATATATTTATAATTGCTATATCTTCTTGATGGAGTGAGTCTTTTATCATTGTAAAGTGTCTTTGTCTGTAGTAACTTTTTATCATATTGGTCTGTTATTAATACAACTATTTCAGCTCTCTTTTGCATGCTGTATCTTTTTTCCATCCTTTACTTTTAGCCTATTCATGTCTGAGTTTAAAGTGAACCTCTTTTAGATAGTGTATAGTTGGATCATATTTTTCTGTAATTCTTTCTGGCAGCCTCTTCCTTTTAATTGGAAGGAATTAATACATTCACAGTTAATACATTCACATTTAATACAATTACTGATGAGGACTTAATGCCATTTTGGTATTTATTTTCTACGTATCTTCTTTTTTGTTCCTGTATTCCTCTGTTATTGGCATTTGGTGTTAAATATTCCTTGTGTGTTATTTTAATCCCCTTG
Source organism: Neomonachus schauinslandi (assembly GCF_002201575.2). Lineage (NCBI taxonomy): Eukaryota > Metazoa > Chordata > Mammalia > Carnivora > Phocidae > Neomonachus > Neomonachus schauinslandi. The sequence goes on from NC_058414.1 coordinate 52,921,696, forward strand.
TGATTTCTCTATAATACTAATATAATATTTTATTTTCTTAGTGGTTGCCTGCTTTGGGGATTACAATTCACATCTTAAAATAATCTAGGTGCAAATCTGCTAGCAATAAATTCTTTCAGTTTTTATTAATCTGGAAATGTCTGAATTTCTCTTCATCTCTTTAAAAGATTTATTTCTATGAGAGAGGGAGCATGCTGGGGTAGGGGCAGAAGGAGAGAGAGAATCTCTAGCAGACTCCCTGCTGAGTGAGAAGCCCAATGCAGGGCTTGATCCCATGACCCTGAGATCATGATCTGAGCCAAAATCAAGAGTCAAACACCCAACTGACTGAACCACCGAGGTAACCCCCCCCACCCCATGCTCATTTTTGAAAGATAGTTTTGCTGTATGTAGAATTCTTGGTTGACAAGATTTTCCTTTCATCTGGTATCATCCCACTGCCTCTGGCCTCTATGAACTCCAATAAAAAATAAGTTATTATTTTTTTACAATCCCTTGTAGGTGATGCATCATTTTTCTTGCTGTTTTGTAGATTCTCTTTGGTTTTGACTTTAAGCAGTTTATGATATGTCTCAGTGTTAATCTCATTGCATTTAACCTACTTGGGGTTTATTGAGCTTCTTGGATGTGCACATTAATGTTTTTCATCGATTTGAGAAGTATTCAGCTATCCTTTCTGCAAATATTCGTAAATATTCCGCAGATATTCTTAAATATCTTGGATCAATAAATATCTCTCTCTTGCTGAGAGGTTTTGTGTGTATGTTGGAATGCCCTTCAGCCCTCAATTGACAACTTTGCCTTAGCTTTCACTTCCTGCCTATGCAGACCCTCAACAGTTAAGCACACATGAGAGTTTGGGCCTTCTCAGGTCTTTCCTGAGCATGCTCACAGCTTTAAAGCATGTATATTGCATCTAGATTCCAGGGAGTATGCCAGCACTTTTCAGAGCCACTATGGATATTTTTATCTCCCAGTTTTTCCTTTTAAGCTTTTTGTTAAGTCTTTTTATTGTTTGTCCCAAGTATTATCCATTGCCCTGGGATTCCATGAAGTTAAAACACTTACCTACAATTGTTTTAGACAAACACACATTCCTTTCCATCCCTGGAAAAAGACTTTTTACATTGGGCTGTCTCCAAGTCAGGGTCAATACAGTAGGTTTTTAAGTGAGGTCTTCTGAAGAACCACAGACAGATCCCATTATCATTTCCTTGGAAATGAGGTTTTGAAAGAGTTCCAGCTCTGTTCTCCCTTTGGTAGCTGCTAGGCTTCTGGGGAATTTAAAATGGAATTAGGGAAGTTAAAATACCATAAAATTTGCTGTTCTAATCAAGATTCAGCCATTTTCCTTTAATAAACAGTGGTGAATTTTGTTTGTGACACATTGAATGATGTGTATGGCACATCTAAGAGATGTGGAATTCACAGTTTGATTTAGGAATCTGAATCTTGATGCCATTATCCATTTTATAGATCATAGTTAAAACTACTAGAGTAGATAAGATTACTTTTAAAAAGCATTTGTGATAAAATTGATCAAATGATTTGTGTATTCAAATAGATAATTGCTTAAGAAGTAAATGAAAAATTACTCATTATGCAAATTGATGTCCCTATAAAGTCATAGTCTCACATCTCAGCCCATCAATCAGAATAGCATTGCATTCTTATTTTTTTGGTCAGATTCCTCATTATTTTAATAATTATCTAAATTTTGTTGGGGCACCTGGCTAGCTAGCTCAGTTGGTGGAGTATGTGACTCTTGATCTTGGGGTTGTAAATTTGAGCTTTGTGTTGGGTGGAGATTACTTAAAAATATTTAAGTCTTATGTCCATTGTCCTTCCCACTCAATCTCCCTTTACTCCCATTTCTTCTACGTCAAGAATATAAGCCATGTAACTTCTTGGAAATTATCATTGCTCCCCCTTTTAATTTACTTTTATCCACAGGTAAAGATAGAATTGAGGGTACTCGTGAGAAGATTCATTTAGATATTCTAGGCTGGGTAGGTATAAGAAGAGTGTCCAGGAGAGACTAATAAGTTGAAGGTGTTGGAGGGGAGGGTTTGAGGGATCCAACAAGCCTCACAGTTTGAGTAACTAGGCTTCTTAGAACAAATAAAAAAAATTATTTAATGTGGATTATAAAAGTTGTTATTGTTACTTAAAAATTGTATAGTTGACCCTTGAACAGCACAGGTTTGAACTGTTCAGGTCCACTAATACGTGGATTTGTTTGTTTTTTTTTTAAATAAAGTACTGCAAATGCATTTTCTCTTCCTTATGATTTTCTTAGTTATGTTTCCTTTCCTCTGATTTACTTTATTGTTAGAATATAGTATATAATATATGTAACACAAAGTATGTGTTAATTAACTGTGCTGTTGGTAAGGCTTCCAGTCAACAATAGGCTATTTAGTAGTTAAGTTTTGGGGCAGTGAAAAGTTACACACAAATTTTCAACTGTGCTGCAGATATAGGGGGTCAGTGCTTCTAACCCCTTGTTGTTCCAAGGTCACCTGTATATACTACACATGGATATTTGGTGAAAGTTATTCATGAGCCAAGGGGTATGTTTTTTACTTAGCTGTAACAAATGCGAGATATTTAAAAGTGTTCCTGTGTAGTGAGTTGAATTGTGTCTCTTAGAGATGTTCAAAGTCCTAATCCCTGATGAATATGACTTTATTTGGAAATAGGTTTTTTGCAGATAAAATTAAAGATGAGGTCTTACCATGCCTAGTGCCTAAAATTTAGGACCTGTGGGCCCTAAATCCAATGGCTGATACCTCTGTAAGAAGGGAAGAAGACACAGAGACATGGGGAAAGGCTATGTGAAGACAGAGGCAGAGATTGGAGAGATGCAGCTGCAAGCCACTGAATGCCAAGGATTGCCCAGAAGTCACCAAAGCTAGGATGAGGCATGGAAAGATTCTTCTCTAGAGTCTGGTGGGAGCATTGTCCTACTGACACCTTCATTTTGGACATCTAGCATACAGAACTGTGAGAGAATAAATATCTGTTGTTAGAAGCCACCCAATTTGTGTTACTTTCTTAAAAAAAAAAAAACCCAGGGAAATTAATACAGTCATTTAGCTTGCTCCTGAAATTAATTTTAGTTTGTATGTTTTAATTATAAATATATTAAAAATTAATTTTAATTTATAAATATGTTACCATGACAAACAGAAATAACATTAATTCATAAGGTATGTTTTATACATTGTATTAGCTTTATTTGAGGGCAACATGTTGAAAACCAGATTACAGGCAGAACTGTGACAGCAAGATAGTTGGCTCTTGATGGTACTTCAAATAAAGCTTAAAAGATCTCATTTATTGCATTTATTCAAATCTGTGATTCCACTGACAATCTCAGCTTTTCTGAGAGAAATTACTCTTAATATTATGCTAGGAAGTAATCTAAAATAGTTTCTAAATATGAGTCTTCTATTTACGTCCTTTTAAAAGACTACTATATTTTATTTATTTTTAAAGATTTTATTTATTTGTTTGACAGAGACACAGAGAGAGAGGGAACACAAGCAGGGGGGTGGGAGAGAGAGAAGCACGCTTCTCGCGGAGCAGGGAGCCGGATGCGGGGCTCGATCCCAGGACCCCGGAATCATGACCTGAGCGGTAGGCAGACGCCTAACGACTGAGCCACCCAGGGCGCCTCAGGACTACTGTATTTTAACAGTCATGTAATACAACATGGCATTCTCTTGATAACCTAGGTCAAAGTAGCAATTCTCTTTTCTTTTTCTTAAAGATTTATTTATTCATTTATTTATTTATTTATTTATTTTAGAGAGAGAGAAGGAGAGAAAGCATGAGTGGGAGGGACAAAGGGAGAGGGAGAGAATCTCAAGCAGACTCCGCGTTGAGCACAGAGCCCAGCTTGGGCCTCAATCCCACAACGCTGAGATCACGACTTGAGCTCAGATCAAGAGTCAGACGCTTAACTGACTGTGCCACCCAGGCACCCCAAGCAGTTCTTTTTTTCTATACTCAGTTTATTAAACCAAAATTGTTTGGGTTATGTTCTTGATATTTTCTTACAGAAGTAAAATTTGGGATTTGTCCTTGACATGCTTTGGATACTTGTAATGAAAATACTTCACAGATTTTGGATCATGTGATAGATCATTTATCATTTATTTCCTTATTAGGCCTTACTTTTTTCAAGATTATAGCTTATATATCTCTTAGTTTTCTGTTGCTGCCATAACAATAACAAACTATCTCAAATTTAACAGCTTAAAAGAACACACATTTATTATATCACAATTTCTTTAAGTCAGAAATCTGAGTAGGCTTGGCCTGGGTCCTCCACCTAGCATCTCACAAAGTCAAAATCAAGGTATCAGCTGGGCTATTCCTTATCAAAGGCTCTAGGGGAGAATCTGCTTCCAAACTCATCGACACTGTCAACCAAATTGTTTTTGCTGTTGTAGGACACAGGTCCCTGTTTCCTTGCTGGCCTTCACCTGGGGGCTGTTGTTTGCTCCTGGAAGCTGTCCATATTCTTTGTCATATTCTCCATGTGGCACCCTCCCAGCAATAGCAGGTCAAGTCCCTTTCAGTTCTAATCTCTCTGATTTTTCCTGCTGCAGCTCTGACTCCAGCTGAAGAAAACTCAGCTTTTAAGAGCTCATGTGATTAGATTGGGCCCACTCAGATAAATCAGAATAATCTCTCTGTATTAACACCTGAAATCTGCATTACATCCCTTTGCCATGTAATAAAACGTATTCACAAATTCCAAGGATTAAGGCATGGCCATTCTTGCTTATCATAAGTAACTAATACCAAGTTTCAATAATTAGTTATACTAATTACGGAAGTATTAACCTGAGAATAATTATAAAATAATTAAGATAATTATAAATATAAGGAAGATACTCTATTAGTATAAGAATTCTGACCTCCTTGAGATAAAGGATAATAATGTTTGCTAACAGTAAGAAATTTAGAAATTGTCTGACACTACAGAAAACACACTTCTTTGGGCGCCTGGGTGGCTCAGTTGGTTAAGCGACTGCCTTCGGCTCAGGTCATGATCCTGGAGTCCCGGGATCGAGTCCCGCATGGGGCTCCCTGCTCGGCAGGGAGTCTGCTTCTCCCTCTGACCCTCCTCTCTCTCATGCTCTCTGTATCTCATTCTCTCTGTCTCAAATAAATAAATAAAATCTTAAAAAAGAAAACACACTTCTTTGTGGAAAAGGGTAGCAAACTGAAATGTCATTTCCATAATGTTAGTTTAATTGTGCAATGTAATTTACTTAATTTAAGATTCTAGCCATCTTTTTTTTTTTTTTTTTAAAGATTTATTTATTTGACAGAGATAGCGAGAGAAGGAACACAAGCAGGGCGGGTGGGAGAGGGAGAAGCAGGCTTCCCGCGGAGCAGGGAGCCTGACGCGGGGCTCGATCCCAGGACCCTGGGATCACGACCTGAGCCGAAGGCAGACGCTTAACGACTGAGCCACCCAGGCGCCCCTCTAGCCAGCTTTTATTGCTTAAAATTAATTGACACCCACATCAGTTAGGAATAGACAGACTAAAAGGTCCACATACACACCCTGTCACCATGATATCCCACACAGTTTGCCACTAGATTGGCTGGGACTTAAATTTCTTAATTGGTACTGATAGCTCCACATGGTTGCAAATGACTATCACAAGATAATAGAATCCTCTTAAAGTGTCAGACTCTCACTTGTTCATTTTTGTATCACTGGTGCCTGGTACATTGTAGATGTTGCACAAATATTTGTTCAGAATGATTGAGTTCATGAGCATCACAGCTAACGAAGACTTACTAAACAGCTACTATGTGCAGGTTGATCATCCAGTTGATTCAGTGCTTACTAAATGATGTGTCTTCGAGCCATCACCACCTGATTTTTTTCTGATTATTCCTGGCCATTGTTGCTAGACAGGCGCTTTAACCAACTAAGCCACGGCGCCCACCTGGCCATTGTTGCTATAAAGAAAGGAGGTCTATAATTGCACTTTGATGATTAGAATAAAAAGCCCAAACCACAAGTACAGTGCCTTGAATCCCGCTGTGATATTAATAAGTTGTATGATTCCCAAGATTAATTAATTTCTGAGCCTCAGCTTACTCATTTATAAAATGAAAAATGTAAAATAAGATCTTTAAGATTTCTTTTAACTTTAAAATTTGTAAGCTGTGAATTTTTCTTTTGTAATAAAATGGGAGACTTGAAAGGTTGGAGGAATTCAAGATTATCTTAACCTTAAAACCCTCATTTAATCATTTTTTGCCCTTGTCTAAGTATCAGCATTCAGAAAATGCGCAAATGTTTTTGAGAATTTTGCTTAAACCATATATTTATCCTTTCATTTAATTTTTCAAGACTGAAAAAGAAAAGTTTAATGAAATACTGTCAGTGTAATTTTTTTAAAATAAAAGCAAACACGAAGAGGGGATTATCTGATACAAAGTTGAGCCTATAGATTTTCTACTGATAAGTCAAAAGTAGGGCTAAGAAAAGAAGTCAGCCAAACTCAATTTTCTTAGGATTCAAATTCTAGTATTAGATGGAAAACATTTCTTTCCCTTAAGTAACAAGTTTTAGAGGGAAGGACTAAAGCTAATGGTTGATCTGTTGTGAACATGATGGTATACCACTTAACCAAACTTTTGTGCACTCCACCCGTTACACACAGAAGTGAAATGCATTTTTTCTTTTTAGTTAACATTTAGTTTTTATTCCAAAATAGCGAAGTAGTTAGTTCCAGTGGAATTATCTTACATCTTAAGGAGAGCATATTTAAGGATCAATTTGTATACAAGAACCTAACCGCCTTATTCTGTGACACCTCAGAACTCTGTTAAATCTGAAATGGAGTATTTGCCCAACTTGTTTTTGCCTTGTGAAGAAACTTGGTACAGTATTAAATTGTTAACTGATTTTATTTTAAGTAGTTCTAAGATAGTTTATGCCTCTAGGTATTATACTTAAAATGGAGACAATAGCTTGTTTTTTGTTTTGTTTTAAGATTTTATTTTATTTATTTGAGAGAGTGAGAGAGCACAAGAGGGGGTAGGATCAGAGGGAGAAGCAGACTCCCCGCTGAGCAGGGAGCCCGATGTGGGACTCGATCCCAGGACTCCGGGATCATGACCTGAGCTGAAGGCAGTCGCTTAACCAGCTGAGCCACCCAGGTGCCCTGGAGACAGTAGTTTTTAAGGAAGAGTGGACATAAGCCTCGAACATTATATATTATTATACCTGGAAGAGATTTTTGGGATCATCTGTTAGAAATCCCCTAGTATCGTAGATGGGGAAACTGAGTGGTACTTAACTTGCTCCAGCCTTTACTTCCAGGCCTTAGTAGAATCAGGACTTTAACTCAGGTCATTTATTCCCCATCACATGCTCTTCTATACTGCACTGCTTGTTTGATAGCATTTTATTTATTTTTAATTTTTTTAAGATTTATTTATTTGAGAGAGAGAGAGCAGGGAGCACAGTGGGGAAAGGGAGAGAGAAACCCTGATATCATGACCTGAGCCGGAGCCAAGAGTGGACACTTAACTGACTGTGCCACCCAGGTGCCCCTTGTTTGATGGCATTTTCAAATAAAAACAGAAAGAAGGTATTTTGCAACTAGTCAAAAGTTAAACAAAAGCAAAGTATGATCCGAAGAGAAATTATTTAAAATTATAATTTCATTTAAATAAAATGTGTATGACTTCATTTACTATTTTTTTTGTTTAGGTGAAAAGAGATTTGAATGCCCAGAATGTTCCAAAAGGTTTATGCGGAGTGATCATCTCTCCAAACATGTGAAAACGCACCAGAATAAGAAAGGTGGTGGGACAGCTCTTGCCATTGTTACCTCGGGAGAACTGGACTCATCTGTTACAGAGGTGCTTGGCTCCCCAAGAATTGTCACAGTTGCAGCCATTTCTCAAGATTCAAACCCAGCAACTCCCAATGTTTCAACCAACATGGAAGAATTCTGAAAAGTTATTTATAACAGAGACCTCTAGTGCTGCACTTAAGTTTACACACCTTTGAAAATCTGGAAATGGGCTGGTCAAGTGGATTACAGAGTAGGAAATCATGTTTTCATTCTTGGCTTCTTTAAGTATTCCAAGATTTTGGGTCAACACATAAAATGTTGAATTTTTAAAAATACAAAAAGCAAACTGATATACTAGAAACAGAAAAGTATTTCCTCCATACTATAAGTTGTAGTTATTTGGAAATAGATCACATAATCCTTAAACTGAATCTTCCCCCTCTCTTAACATTATGTGTTAATATGTTTAAAAAGACAGACCTCAGTGTTTGCAGGCTGGACCTTAATTGGACTTGTTTTCTTTGGAAGTACTTTGTTACAAATTCAGTCAGTAATATTTTTATGTAGGTTTTTTCCCCCCCCCTGTAGCACAGAAAACAGTTAACTAATGATAGGGATAATACTTTATTTCCTTAGCTTGTTTTTGGAAAGTCAACTGAAAATAGTTTTGGCCGTCTTTTCTAAATGTTAGAAATTCTTCAACATTTGAATTAGAGTAAGTTCCAAAAAAGTAATCTGAGATGCAGCTCAGATCTTTATTACCACTACATTATAGTAGTGTGTATGCAGACAATCAGTGAAGTCCAATTACTTTCTCCATTTGGAGACACAAGAGGAACTTAGAGCTAAACTTTAGGTTAAATTTTAGATTGAGACCTTAGAAAAATACTGGGGTGGGGAGGGTGGTTAAAACAAAACTCATAATAGCTTCAGAAAAGTAAAATGAGGCAACTTAACATGTAAGGTTTTGAAGTTAGGATTGATTATATTCCTAACCCTAGGTTAAACCACAAAATTCATTTTAAATGTTTATAGTGGAAATATTTGCATAGAGTATAAATCATTCTGTAGTTTCATATTCTGTAAATATGATTTATGTTGACAATGTGCAGAATTCTTTATGCTTTGACTTGGTAGCCAAAGAAGGAATTATCACACCTTTTTTTAAGGCCAGCAGAAAATTATCTTTTAACTACATTACAAATTCCGTTTTCCTCTCTACTAAAATTTAGCCAATCTCATTTATTTCTAGAACTCTGTTAGAAGGCTGGTTACGAATTTATAACATAGAAATGTCTTTATGTTATGCCGATAACTGAATTTTCCCTAAAAAGACAGCCTAACAAATATATAACAATGTGATATTACGAAGCAGGTTATTTTTTAAAAATCAGAATAATGTTCAAATAAGTGACTAAAGGAAAAAATTGTATTTTATTGTTTATGCAAGGATCTTATAGGAAAGATGGCCAAAAGTCTCATGAAAAAAATTTGGATTATACCAACAGCTTACGTATTAGTAAGATATCTCTTACTTTAAAAGTGTATTTACGTGGAAACATTAATGGAATTGGAATTGACAATTGGAAAACTAAAATTTTTAACTGCCTGGTTTATTAACATTTGTTTGGGAACCGTTTGAATAAAGGTACGTGTTTTCTTGTGCATTCTCTATTATTTCAGGAAAAGTACTACTCATGCGAATTCTCTTCCAAAATTGTAATGTTTCTTGTATTTTTGATGAAGGAGAAATACTGTAATGATCACTGTTTACACTATGTACACTTTAGGCCAGCCCTTTGTAGCGTTATATAAAACTGAAGGTCTTTTGTGCTTTCAGTTTGTATAAAAAAGCTTTGAGATTAAAGGAAAAAAAATTTTTACACTGTGGTTATAAATTTCAAGTTTCTTAAAGCTTTTGTAGACTTGTAACAAAGTCTTTAATTTTAGTTGGATTTTGTAAATTGTTTTGTATATTTTATTTAATGTACTCTTAACAACTGATGTATCTGGCTTTAAAACATCAGAATCAGTTTGTTGTTTTGTTTGGTACAGAGGAGCATTTGGTAGTGTTAATTTTAATTTTATTATATAGGAGCTGAAACATCAAATATATATTTTATCTATCATTATGCTACACAATCAGTGCTATAAATTTTTTTATGCAAAGAAACTTTCCTAACGTTTGAATCATGTTTCCTCAAAGTGACACTTTTTGTTGTTGTTAATACCAAGTATGAGCTCTCTGCACCGTTATTCCATGAACCAGTTTTAATGCATACCTGTGTATGCTCATCAGAAATGGAAGTTATTTTTTAATCAACAATGAGGCCTATTATAAATTTAACAAACTGAATCTGGATAGCTTTATAGCATATAAAATATATTAATTTGTGTTAGCAGGTGCACATTTCACCACTGAAATTAGAAATATTTTGACAGTCTGTTCTGCATACCATTCTGAATCCACTTTTCTGTCTTATAAGAATCGTAAATTTCAGTGTCCTTTATTTGACTCAGTGGGATATAGCTGTTATAAGTAATAGGGCACAGATGTGCAGTAGAGTCATATTTAATGGCATTTCACTGTTCATTCCCTTTGCCACCGTTATAAAACTTTTCTTTATTGTAATTATCAGTGCAAAGATATGTATTTATCATGGTAGAACTCCAGTGTTAGAATAGTTTTTTCTTACAGTATACTTTCTTTGGTTAGGTTTGTGTATGTGTTGCTGATTACATTAGAACTTGATGTTAAGTCATTATTTATCACACTCATGAGAGCAGTAATAAAAGTGTGTAATCTAGGAGAAAAAGTTAATTTGTCAAACTTAGATAAGCATGATGTTTAGGTCCTATTTTTCAATTTTATAACTGTTTTATTGCAACAATATTTGTATTTAAGTCTTCATTTTAATGCCTTGTGGTGTTTTTTTATGCATGTCACTAAGTTGTCATCCCACATAAATTGATGTGCAGCATAGGGTATTAAATCTACATAATGATTTTAAAACAAATAGTTGATGGTAAAATGTAAATGTTTTACAAAAATTCCTTATAAAAAGTTTTGTAGTAACATTTCACTTGTAAATTTTTTTTGTAAAAAAAATGAAAATGAAAAAAAAAAAGGATGAATCCAGAAAAAACCTGTTCCCCATATCCTAGAATTTAGACAATTATTCTGCCAGCAAAGCCTCTGGGGCTGTAATTGACATTTTTACAGTGCTGATTTGTATAAAATTTGTTTTTTGTGGATTTGGAAATAAAATCATGTACAAGTTGTTGCCTGCAATAACAATTGCAAGTAACTATTAAAAATTCCCTTGAGTTTAACATGTTTCTTCATTTAATTATGTATACTATAAAGCAGCAATAAATTATTTGAAGTATCAACCTTCTTATCACGATGAACACTAGGAAGTAAATGCTTCTCACTAGAAAATGTATTGGCAACTCTTCATAATTCCTGGTATTAAGATCTGGTCACCATTTCTCTGAACATACTGCCAAAGAACACCAATGCAGATTTCATGTTAATTTGTATAGCCATTGCTCTAGACATTTATGGAAATTAAAATTTGATTTAGGGACTTTTTTTTTTTTTTTTTTTTTTTTTAAAGATTTTATTTATTTATTTGAGTGAGAGAGAATGAGAGACAGAGAGCATGAGAGGGAGGAGGGTCAGAGGGAGAAACAGACTCCCTGCCGAGCAGGGAGCCTGATGTGGGACTCGATCCCGGGACTCCAGGATCATGACCTGAGCCGAAGGCAGTCGCTTAACCAACTGAGCCACCCAGGCGCCCCGATTTAGGGACATTTTTTACTTAAATATTTTTAAGCAATAAATGTTAGGACATTGTAGGAAGAGCTAAAAATGAAAACATAATTAAAATATTTAAGCTCACAGAAACACTGAGAAGCAGAGTGTGCCACATAAATGCCACAAAATCTGTAAGCAAAAGCTGTTGTCTTTTCCTCAGGGGAGAACCCAGCAAATACCATGAAGAACCTTGCTAACGTAATGAATACATTATTGTAACAACTTTAGTTATCAGATTTCTAAGCCCAGGCCAGATTAGATGATACAGCCACACGAGGGGCTGGGGATGTTATGCAGCAGGGGAAGTACACTGACTCACTGATAGAAGATTCCACAGAGTCTTTTTACATCTATAGTAATCAGGAGCTAAATAGTGTGTGGGGAGATTGCCTTGTACAGGAAAGCCCGAAGGTAAACGTTATGTTTATGTCAGAACTCCGTGTCGTGTAATATGTGTTCATAACAATGACTGAATCGAGAAACAGTTAAATTATGCTATTCTGCCAAACAAGACCATTAAGAAATTTTTCAAAAAATTGATATCAAGACGAAAGATGATAGAATTACCAGAAAAATTCACATTTGGAAGCTTCAGGATACTACATAAAAGAGGTGATAATGAAAGAGAATTAAAATTTTGTTGTGTTTTTTAAATTATTAATATGATTGTACCAGTTTGATTCTTGGGACTTCTAGGAACTTCAGCCACATAACTATGAACAAGACTGAGTGAAAGAAAAGACCACGAAAGTAATGCTTTTTACTTTCTCCTAGATTGTGGACATGAGTATAATAAGCTGGGGAAGTTGAAGCAGTGCTGAGAGCAAGACCGTACTATAATATGGTGTGGTTCACAGTGCTGTTGGGGAGGATAACCTCAAGGCAGGGAAAGAGATAGTATCATTTGTTTAGTATTTAAAAGTTCACATGCTTGGGGCGCCTGGGTGGCTCAGTCGTTAAGCGTCTGCCTTCGGCTCAGGTCATGATCCCAGGGTCCTGGGTTCGAGCCCCGCATCGGGCTCCCTGCTCAGCGGGAGGCCTGCTTCTCCCTCTCCCACTCCCCCTGCTTGTGTTCCCTCTCTCGCTGTGTCTCTCTCTGTCAAATAAATAAAATCTTTAAAAAAAAAAAAAAAAGTTCACATGCTTAAGGGGTGCAGAGACTTAAGGTGTGTGCAAGAAACGCGAAAGTTTATTCTTGAATACATCTGAATCGTGTTAACTGTATTTATTACCCAAGCAATAATATCTGTTTGATATACACACAACCAACTTGTAATTGTGTAGCAGGATTTTTAAGGTACGTATTTTCATTCTTTTCAGATTTGCTAATTAGCATCTTGGGCTGTGTTCCTCCTAATAGGTGGCAATGAAATAATTTATTTTTGGATACCTGCGAGTAATCTCAAGTACAAATAAAAGGAGAGGGGAAGAGAGGAAAGAGGATAGATCTTGTAAACCTCTATTTTTGTCTAAGGTAATAGTTTGGATAATTTCTCCAGGAAGAAAAAATGTTCCAATTGGATTAGGTTACTAGATTTCAGAATTTTAATAATACCCCCAAGTTTTCATGTATTTAAAAATATATATATGCTGCTTGTAATACTTTGGCCCAGAAAAGCAATTTAAGTATGCATGTACATACAGTGCAACTATTTACAATAAGGATTTGAATTAGCAGTACATGTACTAGACCATACAGACGTAAAAATCTGTTCTCTTTAAACAGAAAAGGTAGTTTTATGATAAATCATGTATCACTATTCTGCCCACAATCAAGTGCAGATACTGAAGCCTTAAGTACATTGTACATTGCTTAGTGAAGTCAACCAGGAAAATTGGGTGACAGTCAAGCAAAATTTTCATGTAACCTTATGTGTGAAATATTCCAAAACAAAGTACCATAATAAAAAATTTTATTCAGGGAAACAGTAGCTGGGTTTTCCCCAATTAACAATACTGTCATTGCATAGCTGGCGCTGTTTAAAATTTTTGTTCAATGTAAACATAATTCATAGGGGTTTTTTGTTCTCTATATATACTTTAAAAGGTTTATTTATTTATTAAAGAGCAGGGGCAGAGGGAGAAGGAGAGAAAAACTTAAGCAGACTCCATGCTGAGCGTGGAGCCCGACCTGGGGCTCAGTCCCACAACCCTGAGGTCATGACCTGAGCCGACTGCCCCACCCAGGTGTCCCGATGTTCCCTATATTTTAATAAAAAGTACATGTATATAGATTATGCTATGTGTAACATTGTAGAGATATAACATTTGGGTTGGATTAAGAAGTTAAAACTTCAGGAATGCCTGGGTGGCTCAGATGGTTAAGCGTCCGCCTTCAGCTCAGGTCATGATCCCGGGGTCCTGGGATCGAGTCCCACGTCGGGCTCCCTGCTCAGCAGGGAGCCTGCTTCTCCCTCTGCCTGCTGCTCCCCCTGCTTGTGCGCACGCTCTCTCGCTAATAAAATCTTTTTTAAAAAAAAAAGTTAAAACTTCAGAATAAAACTTTTGTTTTTAAAGATGCTTTAGGAAAAACCATAAGAAATTACAGTTAGGCCTAAACGCACACACATGGCCTAAAATGAATGCTATATGAAGATTTGCACCAACAGTTTCCATGAACCTACCTTTTTATCTAGTCCCCGTATTTCTGAACATTAATTTGCTATACGACTTAACAATAGCAAAGGCTAATAGGTTAAGTTTTTGAGTCTCCACTCGTTGAACCCATGTTGTCTACTTTGTGCCAGGCACTAATGCCGGTGGCAGAGAGAGACCAAGAGCAACCAGAAGCCCTATCACCGCCCTCCTGGAGACCACACATATTGCAGAGTGGTAAGGGTGAGGGAGGACCAGCAGAATAAAGGTGAGGAGCGCTAAGGCTGCAGTTGTAACTAGGGTAGTCAGCAAAGCCTTCCTGAAGTGATGTCAGAGCAAAACCAAGTGAGGAAGCGAGTCTTGCAAATGAGCATGTGAGGAGAAGTTGGGGGAAGAGGACTCCAGCCGGAGGGATGAACCCTAAGATTGGACTGTGGCGAAAGCACGGCAGTCCAGAGGGGCCAAAAGGTAGCAGGAGAGAGAGAAGACACGTCAGAACAGCAGCATCCTGCAGGGCCCGAGTGTAAAGGCCTGTTGACAATCAAGTGGGTTGATGACCCTGGTCCTAGCAAAGCCCTGTGCTCCAGAGATCACCAACTGGGAGCCAGACGGGCGTGGGCTTCATTCCCGCTTTGGCCGCTTACTCGCTGCACCACCTTGGGCAAACTAACCTTTCTGCATCCTCTTTTCCTCCTTTGCACAATGGGGATAATACCTCACAGATCTGTTAAAGGATCAAATAAGGTAATTGTACCAAGCCCCTGAGACGATAGTGTTCAATAGAAGTTATCGTTAATTATAAATTAATCCAAAAGGTGGGGGAGGGGACATGGACTATTTCTCAGTTGGACCAATACTGAAAAGCTTTGGAAGTGGACAATAATATGTTATAAAGTTAATTCTCAATATCCCACAAAGGAAAGAGGGAAAAAATTCAGTGGGATTTCTTTTTTTTTTTAAGATTTTATTTATTTGACAGAGACAGCAAGAGCAGGAACACAAGCAGGGGGAGTGGGAGAGGTAGAAGAAGGCTTCCTGCTGAGGAGGGAGCCCGATGCGGGGCTTGATCACAGGACCCAGGCATCATGACCTGGGCCGAAGGCAAACACTTAATGACTCAGCCACCCAGGTGCCCCTCAGTGGGAATTTCTTGATTCAATTGTATATTTTTCTCAAACTGTCTGCCTATGAGCTAGTTTGGGATGCTCTATCTCAAAATTAGAGGATAGTCATGTTTTCCCAATGTAAACAAAATTAAAGTTTCAAGTCGTTTTTTCCTAATTTTAAGATTTATTAATTTATTTGAGAGAAAAAGAGCGAGCGGGGAGAGGGGCAGAGAGAGAGAAGCAGACTCCCTGCTGAGCACAGAGCCTGACGTGGGGCTCGATCCCACGACCCTGAGACCGTGTCCTGAGCCGAAACTAAGAGTCAGACACCCCTAGTTTTTTCCTAATTTTAAAATGTTAATTCCAACTACAATTTGCCTACCTCCAAAGTGATAGCAGACAACCAAACAAGTGAACAGAAGCGAACCAATTAGTGAAAAACAAAAGCAGCTGCCCATGTATTCAATAACCATTTTGTAGACATGTATGGAAAATGCTCTATATTTAAAATCATTCCCTACGTTTATTAAATAGACAAAATGAATCCGAGCTTACAGGGCAAAAGTACTCCTGTGTTTTCAGCTCCCTACCAAATTACAGCCACAAAAAGAAAATGTGCAATTTGGTGTCCAAAGGTTTTCTATCCTAGACAACTACATTTCAGACTTGACTCAGAAAAAGAATAATAGGATGCTCTACATTTATGAGCTCCAAGCTACTTTCACTTAGCTGTTCAGATTATTTGTGGAATAAGATAGGATATAGATAAATAAATTGTCCAAACTGGCTTAGTGTCCTGCCAGGCTCAGGGGGCACCTCGGGCTATTTCCTGCTCTCCATTTCCCCTGCCTTGTTCTTTTACTGTCTTACCTTGACTTCAGATCCTGTTCTTAATTCTGACTTGCCCCTTCCATTCCCAAGCTGACTTTTGGAGATGCTTTTTCCAATCAGCCAGTACTTTATTGAGCACCTATTGCATGCCACGTTCAGGCACAAGGAATGCTATTCGTCTTTTCTGCACTAACCCTGTCTCGTTGGATCCGTACCTCAGCTAGATTTCTAGAGCACCTCAAGATCCTCTTGCCACAATCCTAGGGACCTGCTGGCAGCACTTGCAGAAATGGGAGTGTATTAAAATAGCCTGCATCTTCAGGGAGGAGCCAAGGTTCAGATCATGTTGGGCCAGGTTAAGATGAACAGGTTTCAAGTCAGAGTCAGCCAAGAAATCAGACCCTGGAAGCAAAGATCAGAAAAAAAGCAAATTACAGGGAAGAGGAAGAAATTAAGCATAAGCAGTTGTCTCAATCACCCATCTGTCTTTGAATCATGCATTTCTAGATGGTTGGCTTGGCTCAAATTGTGTTATTTATTATCTTGCTATGAAATGTGGTTTAATAAATATTTTATTGGTAGTAGTATCATTTTTGAGATGTGAGAGCCATTATAAAGGTTATATCTTCTGCTGGTAAAATCGTTCCCAGCTTGTATAATTTTATGCTAGAATTAAGTACATCAGTAATTCATGGTGCTATGTAAAGGGCATCATGGCTTCCAAGAGTTTGGTCACCCTAACAAGTTTGGAAAACATGTTGAGGAAAATAATTTGAAGGCAAACAATAAGCTAACTGGAAAAAAGATTCCACCTCAGTTCAGGAATATTGTAAATGGTTACAACTGTAACTTAACTGTTTGACATCTTTGAAGCTCCCTTTATGTCAGCTTATTCTTTGTCGAATTTATATATGTATATACAAAATGTGTGTGTGTGCATGCATGTTTGGTGAAGCATCATGTCTATTTCTAAATACAGTCAGAAGTCAGAAGTAAATTTATAAGTTCCTGTGGTTTTGTATTATAGCTGCTTACTCTCACTTTCTATAATTATGTGGACAAAAAGATTGTGAGAAAAAATAAGCCCTCTTCTGATGATAATATATAACCTTATTTTAATCCTCACTTTTATGGAATAAATCATGACTAGAAAGGGGTTTTGGGACCTATGAAAGAGCCTCAGTTCTTCATATGTTTTCTTGTTTGTTTTGTTTTTCAGAACAGTGGGGATGCCAATTTGTATTAAAATTCTTTGTAAGTATGTCCACCAAGTCCTTTTATTTTACTTTTATCCTTGCATCAGATTGTAAATGTAGACTTTGACATAAAAAAAGGAAAAGGGGGCATCTGGCTGGCTCAGTCAGTGAAGTGTGCAACTCTTAATCTTACCGTTGTGGCTTCAAGCCCCACATTAGATGTAGAGATTTCTTAGGGATAAAATCTATTAAAAAATGGGGGGGAAGGGCAAACCTACCTAAAGAATTTTTATTAAATTGGCCATTTTGCAGATATAAAATACATTTTCTGTATGTTTAGGAGAAGTGTTACCTTGTTTGTAAAATGTTTTTTAAATATTTATTTTCTTTTAAATATTATCCTTATTTGAATCCATGATCTTGAAAGATTCTCTAAGGAATTATTGGTATGAGAAAAGAGCTGAGAATCACCAAAGAATATATTCAAATAAAATATTCGTCTTGAGTTTATATATTGCATTCTAATAGAAATGCTGGTCAGATTTATGATTTAAGTACTTATATCTCTTACTTAGAAAATTATAAGATGTTTTTAAACTCTGGCTTTGTTCAGAATACTTCCAAAATAATTATGATCTGTAAAAACATCAAGTAACCCTCCTGCTTTAATTTTTTGTAGCTGAGCTATAATTTGACCTAAAGTACATCCAGCTAGTGAATCCAGAGGACAGTGCTTTGTTTTCAGGGATCTACAACATCGAATTAAAATTCAGACATATTTAGATGTCAGACTAAGAATTACCCTGTTCCAAGTTCAGTGCATTCCTCTTAAACACAAATACAAAAGTAATTATTGGTTCTCATTACCATAGGTACTGGTTTGATGGTCCAAGTATTTATAACAGTCACAGCACAGCATGCATCAGTCAGAAAAGATGCTAGACATAGTAATGGAGGAAGGTTCCAGAGTCCCTCCTGTCCCTCCATCCCCCATACCCCTACCCGACCCCTTGGTGCCAGGCAGTACTCTTTCGGTTGCTGGATCCTAGGGAGGTCATGGGACGGTAAGAGAGGGATCAGGAACCATAGTGCCTATGTACTTCTTGGTGTGGAATTATCTCAATTTCTTAATAACCATTGTGGCTATACCACTGAATGTGAGCCCTGGACAGTGCATTTATCCTCCGAACTTTAAATGTATGGATAGAAAACCCAGTCCCAAAATTATCCTTTTAATTGCTGAATTCATGAAAAAGCTCAAGCAGTTACATAAGCATTTTACTAAGACACATGAAAATCAAAGAGGAATGCAAGTGGAAAAGTCATTTCACTTAAAGATAAGACTGATTTAAAAACTTGCTGTAATATTTGTGTAAGATAGAGCTTCTGGGGGTTATGACGACTTAAATAATTTTAAAAGGCAAGTCAGAGAAAGGGTTTGTTACAGCAACAAAGGCGATTGCTTCCTAAACTTTATTTTCACTGGTTTTTAAAAGCCTGTTAACTATCTTGAATCTGAGACACATCGGTTATTTTATGTATATTAATTTATATATCACAAAAAATCCCTGCCAATAACACTACAACACAATGCTTTAATATGACTTAGAAGTTTCATTTGACACTTATGAAAGAGCTCTCTTAGACTATTTAGATATTTTCTCATATATCACTCCTGTACATACTTTAAGAATCTCAATGAGGGGCTCCTGGCTGGATCTGTCTGTGGAGCATGTGACTCTCGTTCTCAGGGTTGCGAGTGCGAGTCCCACATTTGGTGTAGAAATTACTTTAAAAAATTAAGTCTTTAAAAAAAAATAAAGAATCTAAATGAAAGTTTCTTCATATGCAGGGACTCACTTTTCAATCACGTTTGTGCCCAAGAGTGGTAGTTTTAAAACTATGTCCATAAATTCTTTGATATTCCTTCCTTCAGTAAATGGAGCCTACTTCCCTCCCCTTGAGTGTGGGCTGGACTCTGTGACTTGCTTCTAATGAACAGACTAAAGTGGATGTGACAGTGTGGGGCTTCCAAGACTGGGACATAGAAAATCACTGTGGCTTCCTTCTTAGTTTTTCTCTTGGATTATTCACTTCAGAGGAAACCAGCTGCCATGTTGTAAGCAGCCCTAGGGAGGGGCCCACACTGTCAGGAACTGAGACCTCTGGACAACCGCCATGTAAGTGAGCCTGAAGTGGATCTTCCAGCACAGTCAAGCATTCAGATGACTACCGGCCCCGACGCCATCTTGACTACACCTCATGAGAGACTCTGAGCCGCAGCACCCAGCTAAACTCCTTTCAGATTCTTGACCAACAGGAACTGCATGAGCTAACAAGTGTTTGTTGTTTCGAGCTGCTACACTGGGGAGTTGTTTTGCAGCCATAGATAACTAATACACCAAGAATCATGAATTTTCAACCAATATCATTTTCTGTGACATTAACAGCATCAATGATGCAGCATTCTATAAAAGAAGGCTTCACTTTTATCTCCAGGAATTTCTCTGCAAGCTTTGCTGCAGATGGATGGTAGGGGCACTAATAACAACAGACATGGTTCTCGGCAGTCCACAAATTCACACACCCCAATTTCAGAGACGTGAAAACATATGCACCACACAATTGATGAAATACACTTGAAGCTATGTTTGTGATTTGCCTTCTGCTCTCATCCACCCCCTTTCTTCTCGAAGACCTTGATCTTGCCAATGGCAGTTTTATTGACCATTTCAGGACAAAAGTACTGAGCTTCACGGTGGGGGGTTGCTGTATTTGCACCATTGTTTACATGGGAAACGAAGGGCTTGGGTGGCTGAGAAAGGGGCTGCTGGTGTGACCTGGAAGAACACTTTATGAACTCTAACCTGTCCCAGCAACCCTTGGAGAGTCACAGAGGATGCCCTTTTTGTAAGAGGCAGGAATTGCTGGGAAAGTGATAGGGGCTTTTTGGTGCTGGCAAAATTTGGGCACTTTAAGAGGGCATGACCATCCTTGGAGATTTGGGAATATTCTAGTTTTACGAGGAATTCTGTATCCTGGAACAATTCACTACTAACCTATTAGGAATATAAATATTTATTTAGGGAGAAAAGCAAACAATTGCTTACTGGTTCAGAGAGAAACCTCAGCAACATTACAAACCTTAGGTACATCAGCAATGTAAATATGAAAAGAAAAAGGAGATTTATCTGACCTAAGCACAGTGCTCTCCTCCTTAAATCTCTCTCCACTAAATAGGATATCTTATATGAGAGGGCTTTGTAAACTGCTGAGCGCTAAACTTGAGCGTAAGGCTTAATTAATACATGTCTGCTGCCTCCACGCCGGGAGGGATCACCAATCTTCATTTAATTCCCACCTGCGCCCTAAGCTGAGCACTTTCTCGGGGCTTTCTCCTTATTCTGTTTTCAAGGAAAGATTAACTAACAGGAATAGAAATAATAATGTTTAATATGATTTAGAAGATATTCAGAAATAATTGTGTTTATACCCCCTGCAACTTCACTGCCTTTCATATTCTTTTGATGAGCTTATTTAATCTCTAAATCTTCTTCCTCCTCTGGAACTAGTGCTCCTCACATAAAGCTGCTTTCTTGTTCTGATCACCTGTAATTGAATTAATCTCTTTTTACAGATTTATTTTTTTCTTCAAAGACTAACGTTTTCTCTGACTAAAATTTCTTAGGGAACAGAAGTCCTCCCTTTGCTGGCTTTTTTTTTTTTTGAAGGGCTTGTTTCAAGTCAACAAATATTTGAACAATAGTATTGCTAGAAGGTCTATGCTAGATGCTGTAAGGGATAAAATAAATTAATAAATGGCCCCTCCCTGATAGTTCCTGCCCTCAAAGGGCTTAGTTGCTAACAAGAAAAAAAATAAGAAACCTCCACAGATAACTATAATGTCAAGTGGAGCGCATGATCAATGGTACAGGAAGAGATTACACCAAGTACTGGGTGAGGATTTCCTCTCCTGAGAGACTTGTGGTTCTTGTTTGCTTCCTCACTTGCTTTTGTCAGTCATTTCCAGTACAACTCAGTATTTTCTAAGTATTATGAAATTATTCTTTCTGTAAATCCTTTTGTTTTCTACTGTTATTTCTGCCTTTAGCTCTTATTTTCAGGCTTATATTCTGGAAAGATGCCTTAAGTGGTTTTGTGTTTTTGTTTTTTTTTTTCAATCAAACCCAACAGTGGTAAGAAAATAAACTGTTGGTTTTTTTTTTTTAAGATTATATTTATTTATTTGACAGAGAGAGACACAGCAAGAGCAGGAACACAAGCAGGGGGAGTGGGAGAGGGAGAAGCAGGCTTCCAGCGGAGCAGGGAGCCCGACGTGGGACCCAACCCAGGACCCTGGGATCGTGACCTGAGCCGAAGGCAGACGCCCAACGACTGAGCCACCCAGGCGCCCTGAACTGTTGGTTTAGATCTGCTTTGAATGATCTTGACTGTATGAGTTTCTGTTCCTGTCTGATTTGCATGTCTCTTCACCCACGAGTCACCATTCTCTATGCCTATGTTACATATGTTAGGGCTGAGACGGCAGCTCCCTGTTAGAGTTTTCTCTCACCAGCTTGTTTTAATGTTGCGATATCTCTGAAAACCCAGATAATAGAATTCCTCAAATTGCATGGTTTTCTCAGTTTTACCCTGTTTTTCTTTTTCTCCTTCCAAAATCTTAAGATGGCCTCAGTCAAGGAATTCTAGAAGAATTAATTTCATTAAATGTTTAGCTGCACTTAAAAAAAAAAAGGTGATAACATCTCTGTAATTCATGAGAAACTGTGTTAGCGTAAGGTGGTATTTCTCATGATGTTTTAGGTGATTAGTGGCTTCTGAGGAAAAAAAACACCTTCAATACCTCTCTTGGTTAACTACCAAACGGACACTTACTTTTCCCTTTTACCTCGCCAACAGAACCCAGATTTTGCTCAGGCTCCTCCTAGTGGCCAAATCCTTGAGAGGAGACTGGAGTTAGATCTTCATTAGCTAAACTAACTGAGGAGTTCTCATTTCCCTTGAGAAGTGCAAGGTTGAGACGTGGGCATGAGATGTAATTCTAGCTGATTTGATGTAAAGGGAAGTCTTCTGGGAGACTCTGGAAAGTTTTCTCCACTCAGAAATGAAGATGTTCCCTTTGCTTTCCTTTGGATATTGTCACCTACACGGAGTGCTAAAAAGCCCAGTTGCCACCTAGCAGTGTGCTAGGAGAATCACTGACCTGTTGGAGACCACAGAAAAGAGTGACGAGCAAAGTCTCATCCCTGAGTCCCTGAACTAACCAACCAACGACGTCACTACAATGAGACTTCTGTGAGGTTACAAATGTCCTTATTATGTGCCACTACCAGCTGGGGTTTTGGTTAACTGCAGTTGGAAGTGAGGCATCCTCCCTGACATATCGCTTGTGACGGGATCGTTAAATTGTTTTTCATTTTCACTGTCATTCTCCTCTACTCTTCTCCTCAGGACACTCTTTTCTCCTTCATTTGTTGGGTATCCTCCTGCTCTTTTAAATACTCTATTCATCACGCTTGAAAAAAGTTGTGAAATTGGATCACTTACCCTCACAGAATGATTGTGTGATTGGAGCAAATGGGTTGAGGGGATTTAGGGCATTAGCAAACAGTAGAGGAGAACTTTTTGAGACACTGAAAATAGTCGCATACTATTACTTATGAGGCTGGTCCTGAAGGCTAAGTCTGAATTCATCCTTGGACGTATTTAGCAGAAATCCTACTTTCCCAGAGGAGAAACTGAATATTTACACGCTTTAGGCAAGTTATTCATGTTTCTCCCCATCAGAATCCATTGATTCTGTTACCTTTTTACTGCCCCATCACCCCTCATTTCTCGCCTTACTCAGCTTAGGTACCATAATAAAATAGTTTTTCCACCTTTATTGACACATAACATTGTGTAAGTTTAAGATGTACAATGTCATGGTTTGATACACGTATGTATTGTGAAATGATTACCACAACAAGGTTAGATAACACCTCCAGCACCTCACATAATTACCTTTTTTGTTGTTGTTTTAGGTGTGGTGAGAACATTTAAGATCTACTCTCTTAGCCCAGGATTACAACACAGTATTGTTAACCATGCTCATCATGCCCAATCCTCAGAACTGATTCATCTTTTTTTTTTTTAAGATTTATTTATTTATTTATTAGAGAGAGAGAGCATGAGAGGGGGGAAGGGCAGAGGGAGAAGTAGACTCCCCGCCGAGCAAGGAGCCCGACGTGGGACTCGATCCCGGGACTCCAGGATCATGACCTGAGCCGAAGGCAGTCGCTTAACCAACTGAGCCACCCAGGCGCCCGAACTGATTCATCTTATAAGTGGAAATTTATACCCTTTGACCACATCTCGTCATATCTCCCAACCCCCAGCCCTGGTAATCACTATTCGACTCTCCATTTCTATGCGTTCAGCTTTTTTAGATTCTACATTCAAGTGGTATTATACAGTATTTATCTTTCTCTGTCTGACTTATTTCACTCAGCATAATGCCCTCGTGGTCTATTCATGTTGTCTCAGAAGGCAGGATTTCCTTCTGTGTGTGTGTGTGTGTGTGTGTGTTTATAAATATATATATACATCTGAGATTTTTTTTCCATTCATCCATAGATGGACATTTAGGTTGTTTCCATGTCTTGGCTACTGTGAATAATGCTGCAGTGAACATGAGGGTGCAGATATCTCTTCAAGATAGTGAGACGGTGGTTGCATTTCCTTCAGATATATACCCAGAAGTAGGATTTCAGGATCATATGGTGGTTCTATTTTTAATTTTCTGAGGAACTTCCATACTGTTTTCCATAGTGGCTGCATCAATTTACATTCCCACCAACAGCGCCCAAGGATTCTCCTTCCTGCACATTCTCCCAAATACTTGTTATCTTGTCTTTTTTACAATAGACTTTCTAACAGATATAAGGTGATACTGCATTCGTAGTAAAATATTAATGACTAATTTCCATACACCCTCAACTGTCCTGCCCCAGTCTCCTTCATCAAACTATCCTGGCAAAAACCAACCAATTAAGATTAAGTCCAGCCAACTTAGTTTCACAAACCATGCAGCTGAATATGGCTGAAGAAAAACCCCCAAACTGATACCAGTTAAACTCAAGTGGGCCTTCAGTGCTGCTCTGCAAACCCTCTATACTTGGATAGTTTATTCACTTTTCCAGTCTCCCGAGCCACTCTTTCACACCTTCACTGATCTCAAACCTTGAACACCTCCTCCCTATTTGCCATTCTCCAATAACGACTTTGCTCCTACTTCATCAGAAGATAGGCACAATCAGAAGACAACCTCTATCAATTCCTGTCCCTACATGTATCAGGCTACGTCTGCCTTTTCTTCTGCTTCTGTGGATGAAATCTCTGTGTTACTCTTTAAGGCAAACCCCTGTTTAAAGCTAGAATCCATCCTCTACTTACCTGCTCAAAGACAGCAATCCTTTCCTTTTCTCTCCAGCATCAGCAACTTTTCCCTTTCTATTATACCATTCTCATCAGGAAAAAAAATGCATTGATATATTTAGAAAACAAGAAAACATCTAGAAAAAGAAAATTCTTCCCACACCTACTTCCTACTCCGTTTCTCTGCTTCTCCTAAACAGAGTTTTCCATACTCACTGTCTCCAAATTTTCTTCTTCCATTCTCTTTTAAACTCATTCCAACCAGGTTTTTGACTTTACCACTCTTTTGACAAACCTCTTTTCAAGGTCTTTAATGACCCGTTTGTGTGACTAAGTCCAACAGCTGATTCTCAGTCTTCACCTCAACCTCTCAGAAACATTTTGTACAGTTGGCTACTCCCTTTTTCTGGAAACATTTTTTTTTTCTGTCTTGGCTCCTAAAACTCTGCTTTCTGTAGGTTTTACTCTTACATTGTTAGATTCTCCTTCTCAGTCTCCTTTGCTGGTTCCTCCTCAGTCCCGGGGTTTGTTCCTCAGATAACCCCAGGTGATATCCTCTAGTCTCATAACGTTATTTATTTGTCAATGATTTATTTGTTTATTTTAGAGAGAGAGAAAGCACAAGAGCGAGTGTGGGGAGGGGCAGAGGGAGAGAATCTGAAGTAGACTCCCTGCTGGACATGGAGCTTGACCCAGGGTTCGATCCTGTGACCCTGAGATCATGACCTAAGCCAAAACCAAGAGTCAGATGCTCAACTGACTGAACTACCCAGGTTCCCCAGTCTCATAACTTTAAATATTATCTCTATGCCAATAATTCTAAAGTTTATTTCTCTAGCTTCACCTCTCCCCTGAACCTAGACTATATATCCAACTGACATTTCATTATCTCCAGTGGGACATTTATTAGACATCCCACATTTAACATGTCCAAAGCCAGTCTTCTGGTTTCCTTCCTCAAATGTGTTTTATCTCCGGGCTTCTTTATCTCAGCACATCTCAAATCCATCTCTCATCTTCTCAGACAAAAAAAAAATTCTATTAATCCATAATTATTTCTTTTCATATATTCCACATCCAAATTTTCAAGAAATCCTGTTGGCTTCACCTTGATACTCAAAAATCTAACCACTTCTCATAACTTCTCACCACTTCCACTACTAAATATCACCACCAATATCCCTCATCTGGGTTATTGCTGTAATCCTGATTCTTTATTGTATCATCACAGCAAACAGCTAGAATCATCCTTTTAATTTTTTAAAAAAGATTTTATGTATTTATTCATCAGAGACAGGGAGAGGGAGGCAGAGGGAGAAGCAGGCTCCCCACTGAGCGGGGAGCCCAATGTAGGACTCAATCCCAGGATCCTGAGATCATGACCTGAGCCGAAGGCAGACGCTTAATGACTGAGCCACCCAGGCGCCCTGAGATCATGTCACTCTTTTGCTTAAAGAACCGCCTAGCTGGCTCTCATCTGTACAAATTAGAATATAGGCTAAAATGCTTTAACAGAGACCCAAATACAGTAAAAAAAAAAAAAAGTTATTTCTCTTTTTTGTAGAAGTTCAAAGCCATGAGGGAAGTCCAGAAGGATGAGCAGCGCTGCTCCATCAATTGATCCTGAAAGCCAGGTTTCGTCTATCTTGTTCTGCCACCTTCCTGTAGTGAAGATCTGCTGATAATGAATCCTCTTGGTTTTTGTTTATCGGAGAAAGTTTTTTATTTCTCCTTCATTTTAGAAAGATATTGTTGCCAGCTATAGAAATCTGATTTAACTCTTTTTTCTCCCCTGTCCTTTAAGATGTCACTCCACTATCTTATGGCTTGAAAATAAATCTGTTGTACTTCTTTCCTTTATACCACGTGTGTATTTTCCCCCTCTGGTTGCCTCTAAGATTTCTCTTTTTATCTTTTGTTTAAAACAGTTTGAATAGTATATGCCTAGGTGTGTATGTGGGATTTTGTTTGTTTTGTTTTGCTTTGTTTGGTATCTATTCTGCTTGGTGTTCTCTGAGTTTCCTGCCACTGTGGTTGGTATTGTTCATTAATTTTGAAAAATAAGTTTCAGCCATGATTTAAAACATATTTATTTGACCTCATTCTCTCTCTTTTTCTGCGATTCCCACTACATGTTTGAGACTCTTTGATAATGGCCCACAGCTTTTGGATGTCTGTCCTCTTTTTGGGGGGGGGGAGGTTAAGATTTATTTATTTATTTAAGAGAGAGGCAGAGGGAGAGAATCCTTAAGCGGACTCCCAATGAGTGCAGGGCCCAATGTGGGGCTCCATCCCAGGATCCTGAGATTATGACCTGAGCCAAAATCAAGAGCTGGATGCTTAATCAACTAAGCCACCCAGGCGCCCAGTCCTCCTTTTTATACTCTTTTCTCTTCATGTTTCATTTTGGGTAATTTATATTGACCTATCTTCAAGTTTACTGATTCTTTGCTCAGATGTGTTGAGTCTTCTGATGCACTTATAAGCATTCTTCATCTCTGTTATGGTGTGTGTGATTGACCTGGTTTGAGATTTATTGTTGCTATGGTTACGCTTAGGGCACCCCAAGCTTCAAATTCCTATAACGTTAGTTTGTGTTTACGATGGAGCTGATTTGCCAGAAAGTATTTTTCAATGTCTGCTTCACCTTTAGGTCTTTCTGCCATATTCCATTCAATAGAAGAGTGACTAAATCCAGTCTTACCTTCAAGGAGAGGGGAATTAGGCTACATGTTCTGGACAGAAGGGGTGTTGATTGATCACTTAATTAATTATTTGTGGAGGGTCAAGAGAGGGTACTTATTTATTTACTTATTTGTTCCATCAATAATAATCTCATTTTAAGAATATAGAGACAGATACAAGGGGAATGTGTACCCACCCACTCATAGGCTTTTTTCTATGGACATGGCAGAATTCTTACTAAA
This sequence comes from Neomonachus schauinslandi, assembly GCF_002201575.2. Lineage (NCBI taxonomy): Eukaryota > Metazoa > Chordata > Mammalia > Carnivora > Phocidae > Neomonachus > Neomonachus schauinslandi. Next base: position 52,949,452 of record NC_058414.1, read on the forward strand.
AACATTTGGTGAGAGTCCTGTTGAAGCATCATGCTGAGAATTTCCCCAGGAATTGCCCTCAGCCAGAGGATGTTGACTTGGCCAAGATTATACCTCCTCCCCGTACAATATGGGGCTACAAAGGTGTGGTTCTCTTGCCTCAATCTGGGACATCTCTAAAGAGCCAGTTTAAGAGCTCCCCGTGGTGGTGGGGGGGGGGGGGGGGGCAGTGCCTGGGGGGCTCAGTTGGTTAAGCGTCTGCCTTCAGCTCAAGTCATGATCCCGGGGCCCTGCGATAGAGCCCTGTGTTGAGCTCCCTGCTCAGTGGGGAGCCTGCTTCTCCCTCTCCCTCTGCCCTTCCTCCCCACTTATGTTTTGTCTCTCTTTCTCTCAAAAAAAAAAAAAAAGAGCTCCCCATGGGGGGTGCCTGGGTAGTTCGGTTGGTTAGGTATCCAACCCTTGATTTTGGCTCAGGTCATGATCTTAGGCTCATGGGACTGAGCTGCGCATTGAGCTCTGTGCTCAGCAGGAAGTCTGCTTCTCTCCCTCTCTCTCTGACCCCCACCCTCTACTCTCTCTCTCTCAAATAAATAAATAAATCTAAAAAAAAAAAAAAAAAAGCTCCCCATGGGATCAACCAAAGCTTCTCTTGCAACTGCCTGACAATTCAACTGCTCCCTCTGCCCAGTCCTGCTGCTTCTATTCCCTTACAGGTATTTTTTTTTCCTGAGCACACGCCCTAGTAAATGATCTGCATGCAAATTCCACAGAGTCTTAGAATCTATTTATCTAAGAATCCAGTCTATGGCAGCTTTGTACTCACAATGCACAGTCATTTTTACAGTAATATTACCCATACTATTACTAGCAACATACTTACTGAAAACAATTTAAAATGATTTGTTTATATCATTTTTATTTTATCTTGTGTACTTCTTTTTGTTCTTAGGTTTTATCTTTTTAGGGATATGCTAATTACTATTTTAAAATCACTTGAAATAGTTCCTCTCTGTATGGTTATGACAAGAACTCAATAATTAGGTAAGTTCATTTGGTTCATTGTTTTTTTTTATTTTCAAGGTTTAAGTTTAAACTTATTTTTTAATGTGTAAAATATTTACATGAGTCCCATTAACTATAGAAAATGGTGTATATTTTCAGAAGTCTAGCTTCTGTCCCTGTTTTTTCCACCCTTTCTCATGTGTAAACATTTAAAAAGTTTTTTGGCTTATTCTCCCATTGTGGTAATTATATTTTTTTTTCTTTTTTTTTTTTCTTCAAGATGTTCTTTATTTATTTGACAGAGAGAGACAGAGCCAGAGAGGGAACACAAGCAGGGGGAGTGGGAGAGGGAGAAGCAGGCTTCCCGCTAAGCAGGGAGCCTGATGTGGGGCTGGATCCCAGGACCCTGGGATCATGACCTGAGCCGAAGGCAGACGCTTAATGCCTGAGCCACCCAGGCGCCCCTGTGGTAATTATATTTTCACATAAACAAATACTGTGGGGAGAGCAGGGATGTACCATCTCCACTTTCATAGATGAATTGTGGCAAAACATACACATTTTTCTCTCCCTTTCATATTTCACTTAATATATCTTGGAAGGGCTCCTGGGTGGCTCAGTCAGTTAAGCCTCTGACTCTTGGTTTTTGCTCAGGTCATGATCTCAGGATTGTGAGATCAAGCCCCGAGTCGGGCTCCATGCTCAGTGGGGAGTCTGCTTGAGATTCTCTCTTTCCCTTTCCCTCAGCTCCTCCCACTCGTGATCTCTTGCTCTCTCTCTCAAATAAATAAATAAATCTTAAAAAAAAAAAAAAAGAAAATATGTCTTGGAAATCATTCCACTAAAGCGTATAGAGGTATCCTCATTCTTTTTGTAGCTGCATATTACTCCATTATTTGGATGTTCTGTAGTTTATTTAACCAGTCAACTATTCCTGGGCATTTAGGTAGCTTCTAGTCTTTTCTACTTAAAATGTAGTGCTGTGATAACTAGCTTTGTATATAGATTCCTGGAGGAAAGATTGCTGGGTCAAAGGGCAAATGCATAGATAATTTTTCTAGAAACTGACTAATTCTCTGGGATTGTATCATTTTGAATTCCCAGGAGTGATGTGAGTGCCTGTTTCCCTACTCATACCAAGAATATGTCAATCTTAAAGCTAGTAACCAAAAAAAAATATAGTATTGTACTATAGTTTGAACTTGTATTTTTCTTTTGTGAGGGAGGTTGAGCATCTTTTCATATGCTTAAGGATCATTTGTGTGAATGAATATGACTCAGTATACCATGTTCAGATACTAGTGAGCAAGCTGGAGAGACAAAAGAAATGGAGGGTTGGCAGATTCTTTTTAAGAACATGACACATGAGTTGTACCTCGTAACTTTCACTTTCTATTAGTTACAAGAGAAACTAGGAAGTGAAATTTCCAGTTGGGTGACCATGAGTTCCATTAAAACCTGGAATGGGGTAAGTGTTCTATTACCTGAAGGAATAAAGGGTGAGTGGACGGTGGGGACAGTTCTACCACACCATCTCATTTTAAGAAAAACCCAGCCATCACCATTGCCCTACATGATTTGGTCACATGTTTCTTCTTCTCCTTCTCCTTCTCCTTCTTCTTTTTAGTTTTTTTTTTTAGAGAGGGAGCAGGGGCGGGGGTAGAAGGACAGAGGGAGAGAGAGAGAATCTTAAGCAGACTCCGTGCCCATGTGGAGCCTGATGTGGGACCACCAAGGGGCTCAATCTCACAACCCTGAGATCATGACCTGAGCCGAAATCAAGAGTCGGACACAACCAACTGAGCCACCCAGGCGCCCCAACATGTTTCTTCTTTATCCTCATCTGCTACTATTTTCCTTCTTACTGGTCTTGCTGTTTCTCTAAAAACCAAGCATCATCTCTATGATTCTATTTGCTTTTTCCTCTACCTGGAACAGTCTTCTCCCAGAATCCATGGCTCACTTCCTCACTTAAATTTCTGCTTTCTTGAGCATTGATACTAATTAGCATTGTCCTTCCCAACTCTTGCCTCTCCTTTGCTTTTCTTCTTAGAACCTATCATTATCTGACGTAATAAACATATTCCACCTTTGCTTGTTCAGTTTCTCATGTTTTGCACTCCCTAATTAATGATAAACTCTTTGTAATGTTTAAGTGTACCAGGCACTGACCTAAGTGCTCATGCTTTCTATATATTTAAACTGAGTTAATTCTCAGGACAACCCCCTCATTGACTCTTGCCATGCTATTGCTACATAATGAACCTCCCACAATTATGACGCTTAAAACAATTATCATTTATTATCGTTCCTGTATCTGTAAGTTGACCAAGGGTAGATTGATTGAGAGCAGGTTTAGCTGGACTTGCCTCTGAGCTCAAATTGGGTCCAAGTTGGTTCCTTGCACCAGAGAACTAGCTGAGGATGTTCTGCTCATGACAATGGCAGGGGCACAAGGGGGCAAGCCCCACCATGCAAACGCATTTCAAGCCTTTGTGTCATGTCTGCTAACATCCCATTGGCCAAAGCAAGTCATGTGGCCAAATACAACTTGAAAGGAACCGAAAAGTATACTCAGTCATGAAGGTGGGGGAAGGAGATGTTTACTGAAAAATCATCAAATCTGCCATTTTATTATTCCTATTTTAGATGACGAAACTGAGACCCCTAGGAAGGTAGGTAGCTGATCAAGGTCACATACTCAATACTGGTGGAATAGTTCTCGTCTAGCCAATATAACTCTAGTTTATACCACTGATATGAGAGCAAGAACTTAGTCTGTTTTATTCTCAGCACCTAGAACAGTGTTTAGCACTTAGAAGGCATTCAATAAATATTTGTGGAGCAAATAAATGAACTCAGCACAGTACATAGCCCTTGATTGGTTGGTACTTGATAAATGTTAGCTATTATTAAGAAAAATTATTCAAAACTTGGGAAGAAGGTAAAGGAAAGGCAGCCTGTCTTTTCAGTGTCACATTGGAACATCATTTAACCAGAAGATTACTTAATTATCTATGGAAATGTACCTCTTTTGACTCTTTTTTTTTTTTTTTTAAGATTTATTTGTTTATTTGAGGGGTGGGGGCCGAGGAAGAGGGAGAGAGAATCTTAAGCAGACTCCGTGGAACCCGGTGGGGCTTGATCTAAAGACCCTGAGATCATTGACTCACTATTTACTACTGATTACAGATCTGAACTCTATGAAGTTATATTTTTATTTACAGATTTTTGTTCATTACAGATTTAAATATTTCTAAAATCAAATTATTTTTTAAAAAGCCCCCAAACAAAAGTTAATGTTATAGTGTTCTGAAGGACATTAAGGAGTATTGTATCTAACCTAGTAATCTAACAGTCTTCCTCCACGGACGAGAAATCTTTTTCTCTAATTCCCTGTGGAACAACTTCACCATTTTGTTCCCTCAATAATGAGTTGAGTATATCTTTGACATGTCTTCATTCTCTGTATTGAGTTATTTAACTTCTTGAAATTTGTACTTTAATATTAGCACTGTAATCGAGTTTTGTTTTTTTCCCTGAATCTGAAAGTGGGTTTTCACTTTTAATTTAAGTCAACTCTTATTTACAGAATTTCTGTTTCTCTGGGGTAGGGGATGCAAAGCTGGACTGCAGGGGTGAGAGTAGAGATGAAGAAGCCCATTGTAAGGTGTTTGCTGTGATTCCCAGACTTGCACCCTAGCCACTGGAGGATCAAGGATTGCTGTGGCCCATACCCAGCACCCTTGATGGCCTGAAGTTGTTATAAAGGCTTTCCAGGAGCCTGTGTTAATTCAAGAATCTGATCATGTCACTAGAAAAGCTTACAGATTGTCATCAGACTCAGATCCCCAAAAAGAGAAATTATTGAGGCTTCAAATCTTGCTAGAAATAACTATTTATCAATAATCAGTTATTATAATGGATTATTGAGGGCAACCCTCCTTCAGAGCTACTATGAGAGAATTGGGGTTTTAAGATTTTATTTTGAAATGAACAAGTAAAGGGGACCCATTAAAAAAAGTTTAGTTTGAGGAACCCCCCTCAAAATTCTGGCTACTTCAGTCATCGGAGTTTCCTTAATAGTCTCAACAGATGTCATTAATAGGCCATACTGAAATCCCATTGCAATATCACGGAGACTGTCTTTAATCTGGAACTTTTCTCCCCAAACCTTTTACTCTTGGATTGCGTGATAATTCTAAGTACTACGTTGTAGTGTACAAAGAGCGGTATGCATTTCCTTATTGGGCATATTAACATTCTAGTTAAGCGGCCGGTGAGGATCAGAATCAGGACTTTGAATACCTAGATCTTCTATTTCCACAACCGGGAAAGTTGCATTGCCCGGTTAGCTCTTTTCTGGTAATATTTGGACAACCTTCAGCAAGGTGAATAAAAGCCCGTAGCGCTGGGCCTGAATTCCTGTTCCACTTTCTCCTTGTTAGGCAGCCACTTTGTGACTCAGTTCCCTTGCCCATAAAACAAGCTGACCAGTTGGAGCCCTGACTTTTTAGGGATTATATGAAATAATCAAGGTGAAGGATTTAGCATGGAGCTCGGCACCAGACAGCACTCTTAAGCCAAGATTAATCAATGCTGGGCTGTTACTCTCGCTTGCTGGGAGCCTCATGGAATATCCAGTAGGCCAAGCAGCCGGAGGGCGGAAGCGGCGGCCCCCACCCAGCGGCTCAGACCCACAGAGGACAGGCCCTTTCTCCCGCGGGGTTCGGAGCCCGGAGCCCGAAGGCCCCACCCCCGGCGCTGACTCCGCCCTCAGCAGGCTGGGGCGGGGACGCCGTCTCCCGGGAAACAGGACGCGCAGCTCCTCTCCCGCCAGCGCCTCCGCCCGCAGGTCTCGCACTGCGAGCAAAGCCCTCAAGCCAAGTAGCAGCAGGTGGGGGAGAGGGGCCACGCTGCTTGCAATCGCCGGAGGAGGTGGGCGCCTCTCGCGACGCGTGTGGGAGGGAAGAGGCGTCCTCGCCCACCCCAGGTTGGGCAGGGGCGAGTGCGTGGAGCCGACCGGTCCCGCATCCTGTCGGACCTGCGGGATGGCTGCCCCGGAGGCGCGCCGCTTTCCAGAAGTCCCGGGCCTTCGCCTAACCTCGGTCGCTGGCCTGGAGGTGGCGGGCGTGATGGAGCTGGAGGAGGAAGAGGAGGAAGAGGAGGAGGCGGCGGCTGCCAGAAGAGTGCGGAGTTTCGCCCGAGACGCGCGGGTGCGCTTTCTCGGCGACCGCCTGGAGCTGATGCTGGGGCTCCCGGCGGAGAAATGGAGCCAGTATTTGGAGAGCGAGGACCACCGGCAGGTGCTGGGGGAGTTCCTGGAGAGCCCTAGCCCCGCCTGCCTTGTGTTCAGAGTCGCCACCGCAGGGCCGCTCGCGGTCTCCCGGGAGGTAAGGGGCGGCAGGCAAAGGGACCCGTTCTCGCCGCCTGCCCTGCATAGCGGGGACAGACCAGTCGCGCCTTCTTGGATTCCCGTGGGGCACGCACTCGGGCGCTTTAAAAAACTCTCTTTGGAGCTCTTGCCCTGGAGTCTGCAAAATCCCCCACGTGCGCCCACTCTGCAGTTAAGCAGCTGTAGTTTAGTTTTCTAGAAGGTCGGCTTGTTCGACCGGGATAAAGGAGGAAAAGCTGTGCTTTCTTTAGCTGCCTGGGCCTTAGGTGCAAGGTGGGTTCTCGGTTCCCGATAACTTCCGTTTCAGTCGCTCTTGGATCAGTCTGGGGGCCTGTCTTTAAAAAATGTTTAGCAGAGTCTGAATAATTGGTTCTGTCCTCATTCTGACTGCTTTGTCACATTTCATCTCGAGTAAAATAGTCCTTAAAGGAGTTCCCCGGGCAGTCTGCGCATACATGGTATTTAGCAACCATGGTAAATTTTTTTTTTCTTTCCATCTTTTTCCCTTTTTCTTTGCCCTCCTTCCTTCCTTCCCCCCCCCCTTTTTTAAAATTTTTAAAAAAAATTTAGACTGCTCCTCCGCTTGAAGGTTAAGGTATCACAAGTACAGCATTTGTATTCAGTTTTTTTTTTTTTAAGTGAAAAGTTTGGAACATGATTTACAGTCTTCAGTGTTGTACCGTGCCTCAGTGTAATGTTATACAAGTGTTTTTCATCATCACTAGATGTGGTCACTTTAATAGTTGGGAAATGGAATCCCAGAGAACAGGAGTCTGCCTTAGGATTTTGAGTTTTGAAATTTTTTGTTCTCCTACTTTTGCAGTTATAACTAATTAAAAAATTTGTCAAGGAAGTAGGACACTTAACTCCAATATTACCCAAGTTAAATGATTATATCTGAAGAAATAACGCAGTAGTTGTGGAAATGGTAGAATATCTTCATTAACCACTTTATCTTGAGAATAGAAATAAAAATTAACCTCCTGTGCCTGGTCTTCATTTCAGTTTGGCTTATTTCCAAACAACAACAACAAAAAGATTAAAAAAGGATTAAACCTTTCCTGAGATAGAGAACTTCTAAATTCTCCTTGAATTTGTTTTTAATTACTAGATGTTATGGGATGTAATGATCTTGGGTAACTGACATGCCCTTTAAAGGCAATACTTCCACACCAATAATGCCATTAAATTAGCATTATAAAAGAACAAAGAAAACTGTATACATTTTGTAGAAAGGGGGGAAGGGAAGCAGAACTACCTTATTTATAAAGGTAGGCAAGATGCCAGGGTTTTTTCTTTTTCTAGCGATGGAGCTACAAGTTAGATACAGCAAATCCTGTTTGTTAACATGGAAACTATACTGTGAACTTAAACTAATTATCTTGCTCTTGTTTCAGATTCCAAGAGATGCAAAACATAAACTTGTTTATATTGCCAAGAAGATTACCGAAAACATTGGAGTAAATGATTTTTCTCAGACGGTTTTATTTGGAGAGTTAACTGCGTCATCATTTGGACATGTAACTGCTTTCCTAGATGAGGTGCTAGTCTTTAATATTTGAGTCTTTATCTCTATGACGCTTGGCATTATTCAGAAAAACTCTGGCTATTAAAAAACTGTAGAAGCCAGTAGTCTCTTTAGCCAAGTAGATGGAATGTGATAACAGACTGTTCCTGAAATGAGATGATACTGGTGCTGATATTCAACGGACGGTAATTTGTAGGATCATCCTTCTTCTCTGTTTCTAAATAACAGAAGTAAAAAGCAGCTTGAATAGGCTTTTGTAATTAGCTGTAGTTTTAGATTTCACGTTGATTAGAGACAAACTGACACTTTGGAAATGAGTATTATAAGTTTTTCAGATTTCCCTTAGTTTCTGTGTCACTCAGGTCAGATAAGGGGGAAAAGGTAATGGAAACACAGTTTTTGAAATGATTGTGTTAAAATTCCTCTTTCCTCTCCCCTTAAATCAGAGAAAAGCTCTCTAAACCCAGGTTACTTACACTTTTAATGTAGGGTTTTTTAATGTGGGGTTTTTAAAGTGGGATTTAATGTGGGATGCGGGGGGATTTTATTAAAGGCAGGCTGCTCCAGGAGGTCTGGGGTGGGGCCAGTCTTCTTCCTGTCTAACCTCCTACTTCTGGTGTTCGTTCACAGACCAGCTTTGAGAAAAGATGTACCAGATGATCAGGTTCTATAGAACTAGAGCAGTGGTTCTCAAACTTTGCTGAACATGAGAATCACCTGGGGAACTTTTCTAACCGACCCTTGCCCCGGTCACTCCTAATACCAATTAAATGAGAATGGATTTGGAGCCCGGTGGAAGTTAAAGATCCCCAGGTGATTCTCATGTGTCCCCAATTTTGGGAAACGCTGGATTAGAAATCACACCTCTGTCATCAGTTCAGTCCTGCCAAAGCCAATGCTTAAGGTAGGAATAATTACCAGCATATTTATTACTAATGATTTGCCATTCTCCCTATTTCAAGCCCAAATTCATGTGTTGGTTGGAAGATGGTTGTGGTAATGCACATTCTAGGAAAGTTTTTATCAGAGCAGGCTTAATTAGGAAGTTGTAGAGTCAAATGGAATGTCAGTGGTCCCTCATGACTTGCATTCCAAGCTAATCAACTTGTAACTTTCTGATTTGTACATTAACGAGAAACACACACTACATACAAGGACTGGTGGATTGGTGATTCTGTTGAATTGAGAGACTGATACAGTGCTTGCTTTGAAAGGTACTGAGGGAGTTTTCCAGTGTTTGGCTGCTTTTTTTTTTTAAGATTTTATTTATTTGATAGAGACATAGCGAGAGAGGGAACACAAGCAGGGGGAGTGGGAGAGGGAGAAGCAGGCTTCCCTCTGAGCAGGGAGCCCGATGCGGGGCTCCATCCCAGGACCCTGGGATCATGACCTGAGCCGAAGGCAGACGCTTAACGACTGAGCCACCCAGGTGCCCCCCAGTGTTTGGCTTCTTAAATGGGGATGGAATAAGGAAGGGATGGACCAAGTGTTTGAACTGAAGGTGGGGAAGGTCATTTGTGCCTTCATATTTACTTTTTTCTCATTTAAATGATACTTATGTTGAACAGTTTTTGGAGTTTGACTCCGCCCCACAGAGTAATGGGAATTGACGCTGATGTGCTTGGGGCCTCCCAAACTTCTCTCTCCAGCCTGGATCTCTCTTCTAAATTCCAAGCTCAGATGTCCCCCTTCCTTGTGGACATGGCCACTTAGTGTGTAATGTCTCAAACCTAACCTATCCAAAGTTGAACTCCCAATCTTCTCTACATTATAATTTGTTCCCATACAGTATGGTTTGTAGCTGTATTGTATTTAGCCAAACTGTTTAAAATGTTATATAGCTATTTCTTTATTATAGTGACCCTAATCCTTAAAGAAACAGTAGTTGTGAATTATCATTATTACTCATTTGGCTTATCGAGCCCATATGGAAGTCTGATTTGGTTTTTGTAGTGTCTAGGTCCCATCCTTGGGCATTACAATTTAAGAAGTCTGGGAGAGGCCCTGGCTCCTACAATTTTGAAAGTATTGACCAGGTATTAGTCTCTACTTAAGAACCATTGTAAAAAGAAAATCCCCAGTTTAAAGAAGGATTAAAGAGGTGGGCACTTGGGTGGCTCAGTCAGTTGGGCTTTTGACTCTGGATTTCAGCTCATGAGGTGGTGTCCGGGTTGTGGGATGGAGCCCTTGCTTGGGCCTCTGCAGTTGGTTTGGAATCTGCTTGTCACTCTCCCTCTGCTCCTCCTTCCACTCATATTCTCTCTCTCTCTTTCTCAAATGAATAAAATAAAATCTTAAAAAAAGATCAAAGAAGGTAAGTAGAGAAAACCATAGCCAAGGCCCTATAGTTCTTTAATTTGTAGTTATACATTGTACATCAATTGAATATGTAAACATTCAAATTATTTTAATTCTCAGAAGAAGTTTGGAATTTTTCCTCTAAACCACAAAAAGTAGGCAAAAAAACTTCCCAACAGAAACAAAACAAAACCCCCAACTAATTGAATTACTTTGTATATAGTTTAACAAATTGTTTTGTAATTAAACAGCACATCCCAGGTCTATTTGTTTTAAATGAGGTTTGCAGTGATGCTCTAGCTCTTTGACTAATCACTCTGCAAAGCACATGGCTCAGAATTTCACAGTTTTATCTACAGTGTGACAGAAATACTTTAAAAGAAGTTGGCTTCGTCATAGAATCATAAATGGAGTGAAAGTTTGAAACCGTACCCAGTGAATTAGCTATGCCGAATAATCAGAATTTTCCTCACGCCTGATGTTCAGAAATAGTTTTTGAGATCTGGGATTTAGTCGAGAAGGAAGTTTTCCAGTGGGTCAGTGCATGTTCCAAGCCCAACAAACTTTAACTCTTCAGTGTAGTTTCCAAAGTTCTTCGTGAACTACCCTGCCTTTCCCAAAGCTAATTCCGGGCAGGCCAGACTGGCAGTTTTGCAGAAGCCTTCTACTTCTAGAGCCCTGAATGATTTTTATGTATCAGTGTGTTTATCTTGTGTCTCCACTCGGCATCCTGAATATGCCTCGAATGATGGCCGTTCTTAGAGCAAAGGACCTAACCCACTGAGCTCATCGCAGGCAGAGACTATTTCTTACTCTGCTGTTTTCCTAGCTTGACACGTAGTGGGCGCTATGCAGGAAAATGTAATAATAAAATTTGGAGAGATTTGTTTCAACACTGTCAGAAAACAAAAGTGATTGTATTGTCGAAATAGACTTTGAAAAGGTGGAGTAATTATATTCTGAGCATTTTAGCTAATGGCAATTTTATGGAAAAATGCCAGTACACCTGGCGGATTATCAGAAAAATGAAAAGTGTTGAGAATTAGGAGATACTAGAAAGGGGTGGGAAAGCAAGAAGAGGCTAATAACTTCATTCACTCAACAAATTCTTAACATATGCTGGGCCCTGGGAATACAAAAATAATTGTTGAAGGCTTTCACATACATGGTGTCACATATATGATGCTCCCAATTTAATGGTAGAGGGAGTTCCAAAAAAGGGCCATATGATTAATAAACAAGTTTTTGACTGTGAAACTGAATCCACTGGTATGCCACTCAGGGCTTGAGAAGATTAATTTACTTTTGCCTCGATGTGATTCAAAAAGATTTTTTTCATTTATGTACCTGCCATTGTGTTCAGTTTGCATGAAGAAAGCCGTTTGCTTACCTGACATGGTTGTGCTTAGTTTATGCGTGTTTGAGTCATTGGGAACCTCCTCGAATGCCTGATGAATGGGTACATGAATGAACAAGCCGCATTGTATTTCCACTTTGAAAGATTTTGTCTAATTGATGAAGTCTAAATGGGATACTGATTTTTGTCCTCTTTGTAAATTTGATATCCTAGGAAAATATTTAAGAAATTGAGTGGTTTTTGTGGCCGATTTTGTGTGACAAGAAAATCTTTGAAGGAGTAAATTGTCTGTAAATTAATTTCTTTTGAAAATGTTTCTCTTTCTGTAGATTTTAGTGCCAATTCTTTCTAATAGGAACAACCATAAATCCTGGTCCTGTTTCATTTCACAAGACATGGAATGCCACTTAGAAGTCATGAAAAGTAAAATGCATGTCTTTCGGGGCAAAATGTTGAGAAGAACTCTTCTACCAATTCCCACGATAGCAGGGAAAATGGACCCGGGTCGGAAATACTCTGAGACCAAGTATGTAATGCTATGATTTATATAGGATATTAAAATGGAAAGCCCACATACCCAATTGGTATCATATCCCCAGAAAACTATTAGTAAGAGAATTATTAGAACTATATTATTTTTTTAAAAGTTGTGCAGAGCACCTATATATTATTTCCTTACAAAGTATCCTTCTTATAAGCAGACTGCCCAAAAAGCAAGCTGTAACAATTGCCATGATGTCAACAAAATTATTTTGGCAATAATGGTTTGAGGATATGATCATTTGTTTTATAATGTTTATGCCACAACTGAAATTGAGGCTATAAAAATAAAGGATCTGATTTTGAAATATTTATATTTGGAAAACTAGTTCATGGAAAAAATACTGCTTACCATCCAAGTCCTATCTTCCTTTGGATGAGGTAATTGGTTTTTGAATTATTTTATTGATCATTTCAGTGTTTGTACGCTAGAGGTAAATGAAAGGACACTACTCCATGCGATTGAGTCTGTGGTTATTAAATGGTCACATCAAATCCAAGAGATTGTAGAGAAAGATTCAGGGCAGCCTTTGCTGAATGGTCTTCACTCGAATCCTCAAACTGAACTGGATTTCTGGATGATGAGGAGAGAGAATCTATCATGCGTTTATGACCAAGTAAGTAGATAGCCTTACAAATTGCTTGTAAGCTAAATTAGCAAAGTCAGTTGTAGAATTTGGCTTCTGGAGCAACGATTTCACTTGAAAGGTTCAACATACTGTCTTTGATGACTTAATAGTTTGTTCTCATTCCAAAATTCCATATGGTGTGCACTTAAAAAATGAATGGGGATTGGGTGCCTGGGTGGCTCAGTCAGTTAAGCGTCTGCCTTCAGCTCAGGTCATGATCACAGGGTCCTAGGATCGAGTCCCGTATCGGGCTCCCTGCTCAGCGGGGAGCCTGCTTCTTCCTCTGCCTCTCTCTCTCTCTGTCTCTTATGAATAAATAAATAAAATCTTTAAAAAAAAAAAATTCTCTCTAAAAAAAAAAAAAAAAGTGAATGGGGATTGGGGCACCTGGGTGGCTCAGTCGATTAAGCCTCTGACTCTTGATTTCTGCTCAGGTCATGACCTTCAGGGGCGTGAGATTGGAGCCCAGCATCAGGCTCGGAGCTGGACATGGAGCCTGCTGGGGATTCTCTCTCTCCTCTCCCTCGGCCCCTTACCCCCCAACTTGTGCGTGCTCTCTCTCTCTTTCAAAAAAAAAAAAAAAGTAAAAATGGGGATTAAAAGTAATTTTGCCTTTTTGAGAATATTTTGCCAGCGTTTGATAATTGGAAACACTGTGGCATAGAGTGGTTCCCCAGGGAAATGTTGAAGATGGTAAAATTTAATTTAGTTGATTGAACTGATTTAGGAAGGAGTAGAGTCTTGCTTGGGAGAGATACAGCTTTGGAAAAGCTAACTTTGCTTCCTCTTGTGTTTGCCTTACGTATTACTTGATTTAATGTTCTGAAAATTAAGACATTTGCATGTTCACATGTCTCAGATTTTCTGAAACAGCAAGAAATTTTATGTGGAAAATTTAACATTTTACACGAAGTGTAAATTGACACACTTTTTGAAAACTCAAGAGCTATAAATGTAAAATAAAATTCAAGCTTAAGGAAGAAATGCTGTTAAAAAAATTTCAACCTGAAACCAGATATGTCTTTGTGTATGAAATGCTGTGTGTATTGTGCATGAGTGGAATAGAACTGAAATATTTTATTACCGAATGCATCTATTTAGTCATTAATCCAGCTTCTACTACATTTTCTTTTTCAATTTAGCTTCAAGCTCCTGTTGTCCTCAACATGGTTAGGATCCTGAAAATTAAACAAAGCAGCTATTTTCCAACTTTGAAGGACATTTTCACGGCTGTGAAAAATGGTAAGATTCTTGTTTTTTTGGCCTGGTGTTGGTGTCCTGCCTGATCTGACCCCTGCCTGCCCGCCCAGCCTCTTCTACCCTTCTGCTGTTAACATGTTCATGAAGTGATGTCCCTTGACTCTTTTAAGGATAAATTCATCTTCATTAGTACTTCATTCTCCAGTTATATTGCACTATTTCTAGAATAGATTGTGGGGACGTAGCAAATGGGCTCCAGATGGAAGTTCTAATGCGAATGTGTGTGTGTGTGTTTGTAGGGGCAAGACCTTTGCAGGGGGTGAGTGGAAGCCCAACATGGGGGTTTCCTAGTCAACAGTGTGGCTACATTTAATCCCATAGCTCTCTGGTAGAGTCTCTCGTGCTTGGCATCCACCGCTTACTTAGCTTAAAAGAGCTCAAAGTCTTCATCGAAGTTTTGGTGAGGATTAAACATAGAGGAGGTTTGTTTGCTGAATTTGGAACAAGTGCATGCATACGGTTAAAAACCAGAATTTCCAGTGAAAAGTCTCCTTGTCTCCTCACTGTCCAGTGTCCGCTCCACCCAGAGGTGACAGCCCTCTTGTTTCTTGGTTTCTCTTCATGTTTCTTGAGGCATATTCAAGCAAAAAGGCATACAATGAGACTGAAGTTTTAAATGTTGAAAATGTAAGCTATTTGGGGGTATAGCTTTTTTGGTTTCTAACATTAGAAAATGAGTTCTTAATTTCTTTCTAATATAACTATGTAAGGTTAGGAAATACTTAAAATACACTTCATTGTTATCTCTTCAGGGTTTTCCCCAGGAGCTCTGTTGGGAAAGGGATCATGAGGGGGAATATTTGGGTTTGAAGGTCTGTCAGATCAGGATTCCTGTCCCAGATCCACTTAGTACATCCTAAATTTGCTGAGCCTCCGGTTTTCATTGGCCAGACTGGCATATTAACACCTTCCTTGCAGAATTATTCTGAGGATTAGAGTAATATTTCAAAACATGGTCATTTTCTTTTCAATCTTGTCAGTGTTTATCACCATTGACATTTTGGGCAGGGTGATTGTTGTAGGGAGCTGCTCCATGCATTGCTGGATGTTGAGCAGCGTCCCTGGCTCCCACCCACTCCCCCTGTTGCAGTTGTGACCATCAAAAATGTCACCAGACCTTGCCAGATGACCCCTGGGGGCAAAACCTTTCCTGGCTGAGAACCATTGGATTGAAGATAAAATATACAGGGTACATAGTACTAGGCACCCAGTGAGCATGTCCTCAGTAAGTAGAAGCTGCTTGAATTTTTTATCTGTTAGTATAAGATGAACATTTTCTGTGGGTAAAGCTTCTGCAGGAACAAATCCCAGGGGTACTCAGGGCCTTAGGAGCACATGGACTTCGAGATTCAGACATAAGCACTTTCAGTAGAACAAGTGGCCCAAAGCCATTGTCAGTTAGAGGTGGAAGGCCCCTCTCAAGGATGTCCTTGAGGACTTGTGAAATCACCACATGTGCTTATCGTATTTTAAAGGCACTTAGCAGATGTGATTATTTAATTTTGAAATAAACATGATTAAAAACACACTAATTTGAAAACAGGAATACAACCAGGGAAGAAAATACTTCCTGGATGCTCTCTCTCTTCCGAGGTCTTTATTGTTTAGGTGGACAGATAAATGGGTTATATGTTAAGTGGAGTAATAGCAGTGGGTGCATTCCTGACTCTGACAGCCAAAAAAAAGTTGGCAGGTTTGTTTGCGTTGCTTTGTTTTTTTTTCCCCTCCTCTGGACAGGAGTCTTTTGGCATAACACCAGAAAATAAGAATTTACTTCATTCCCTACCTTCATAAGTAAATCCTGTTTTCAGTTAATCAAAGGTATTTGCAGTTTCAGGAACAAAATGCAGTTTGATTTAGGGTACATTAAAATGACTTTTTTTTTTTTTTTGAGGGAGCAGGTTGAGGGGTGGAGGGGAGGGGAAGAGGGAGAGCAAAAATCTCAAGCAGGCTCGATGCCCAGCACGGAGCCTGATGTGGGGCTCGATCTCACAAGCCTGAGATCATGACCTGAGCTGAAATAGAGTCAGGTGCTTAACCAACTGAGCCACCCAGGCGCCCCAATTTTTTTAAGTAAGCTCTGCACCCAGTGTAGGGTTTGAACTCACCATCCTGAGATTGAGTTGCATGCTCTACTGACTGAGCCAGGAGTCCCTAAAATGACTAATTTTAATGAAGAGAAAATTTGGATTGCATTAAGCAGTAATAATATTTTTCTTCATATATATATATACATACATATATGGGGCAATGAGTACACGGATTTTTGGGGGGAGATATTCCTTATTCACCCTGCTTAATGATTTTTTTAAATTTATTTTTAAAGATTTTATTTATTTATCTGACAGAGACACAGGGAGAGAGGGAACACAAGCAGGGGGAGTGGGAGAGGGAGAAGCAGGCTCCCAGCTGAGCAGGGAGCCCGGTGCGGGGCTCGATCCCAGGAACTTGGGATCATGACCTGAGCCGAAGGCAGACGCTTAACGACTGAGCCACCCAGGTGCCCCTGCGTAATGATTTTTAATATGGAGATAAAATTCATTTCACATCAAGATAACTATTTTGAATTGTAGAGTTGAATGACATTTATTACATTCACAATGTCTTACAACCTTTATCTCTAGTTCCAAAACATTTTTTATCACCTGTACTTAACAATTTTAGTAGTTGTATTTTGAATAATCTAGAATTCCACCGTCATTGCCTGAGTTACTCTCCTACGACACTGGGATGAGACGCTAAAATTGTGCTGGTACCAAGTGCCTAAGAGGAATTAACATCCTAGGGATGAGCTTGTAACCCCAACCATAAAGTCACAACCACTTTGCAGACCTGTTTTATTCCTGCGGTTTCATGGAGTTGAGTGAAGTTCCTTAGATCTTAAAGATATGTTTTCCCATGGAGTCTTGCGTCATGATTTACTTGGGCTGTGTAGGTAACTACACCAGGGCTCTCTTGAATGGCTGCTCCACACGGACTGTGAATAAAGCCTTCCAAACCCATAGTAGCTCAGTTGTGGGATAAGCCATATAAAAAGAAAGATGACGGGGCGCCTGGGTGGCTCAGTTGTTAAGCATCTGCCTTCGGCTCAGGTCATGATCCCAGGGTCCTGGGATTGAGCCCCGCTTCGGGCTCCCTGCTCAGCAGGAAGCCTGCTTCTCCCCCTCCCACTCCCCCTGCTTGTGTTCCCTCTCTCGCTGTCTCTCTCTGTATTAAATAAATAAAATCTTTGGGTGCCTGGGTGGCTCAGTTGGTTAAGCGACTGCCTTCGGCTCAGGTCATGATCCTGGAGTTCCAGAATCGAGTCCCACATCGGGCTCCCTGCTCAGCAGGGAGTCTGCTTCTCCCTCTGACCCTCCTCCCTCTCATGCTCTCTGTCTCGCAAATAAATAAAATCTAAAATAAATAAATAAATAAATAAATAAATAAATAAAATCTTTAAAAAAAAAAAAAAGATGACTGCATAAGAATAGCCATGTTCTTTTGCATTGTTTTGTTGAACTTGTGAAGTGAATTTAGAAAAAGAGACTGCATCACATTCATGGTGGTTTTCTTTCCTTTCAGCGCTCCTGGAAGCCCAGGATGTAGAGCTTTACCTGAGACCCCTGAGGAGACATGTTCAGTGTCTCCAGGAGACGGAATTCCCGCAGATCCGTGTACTTATTGCCCCATTATTTCATACCATCTGCCTCATCTGGAGTCATTCCAAGTTTTATAATACTCCTGCTCGGATTATAGTTTTATTGCAAGAGTTTGGTAATCTCTTCATTGACCAGGTATGTAGTATTAAAAAAAAGGAAGAACAATCAGTGCCATGTGGTAGGTTTTAATAAACCAAGGGAGAGCAAATAAATCTAATCTATAGTAAGAACACCATTTTCCTTTTTTCAGAAAGGACTTTTATGGTAACAAAGACCAGGTGATTTTTTTTTTTTTTAAGATTTTATTTATTTATTTGACAGAGACACAGCGAGAGAGGGAACACAAGCAGGGGGAGCGGGAGAGGGAGAAGCAGGCTTCTGCCGAGCAGGGAGCCCAATGCGGGACTCGATCCCAGGACTCTGGGATCGTGACCTGAGCTGAAGGCAGTCGCTTAACCAACTGAGCCACCCAGGCGCCCAGACCAGGTGATTTTTTTATTCTAAATGGCTGAGAAGCTCTGGAAATCAGTCCAGTGCATTCAAAGGGCAGTTTGTTACTGGATTTAATACCCTACCTTTCTTCAAAGAGATTGAAGGCAGCTTTTAATAAAAGGCAGATAGGGCGCTTGGGTGGCTCAGTTGGCTAAATGTCTGACTCTTGATTTTGGCTCTGGTCATGATCTCAGGGTTGTGGGATTGAGCCCTGTGTCGGGCTCCAGCGCTGGGCATGGAGCCTGCTTGAGATTCTCCCTCTCCATCTGCTCCTCTCCCACTCCACCACCCCCCGACACAAAATAAATAATAAAAGGCAGATAGGCATAGTCCTTTCTTCGTAGCTTTCCCTTTGGTTTCCACAGGAACACTGACTGATGGAAGACTTTTGGAAAGTAAAGTAAGAGAACCTGGCTGCAAAAAAAAAAAATGCTGAAAATATAGTAATGCAATTGTATTTAAAAAATTGATTCATAGTTGATCTTTAAAAATCTCTTGTTTGTATTTGTTTCTCTATTCTTCACTTGGAAAATGTTTAAAAAATTGGACTGCTTAAATTTTCTGTATGAACTTTAATTCTTCATGGGTCCATAAAATCAGAGAATATTATATAATTTGAGAGCTAAAAGATACTTGGAGGGCACATAACCCAGTGGTTCTCAGTTGGGGGTGTGTGTGAGTCCGCTTGAGCTGCGTAATGAAATACCACAGACTGGGTGGCTTTATTTTCAGAAGTTGTTTTCTCACAATTTCAGAGACTGGGGCTCAGATGAAGGTGCCAGGATGGTCGTGTTCTGGTGAGAGGTTTCTTTTTCCTGGCTTTCCGTAGCTGCCTTTTCTCTGTGTCCTCACCTGGTGGAGAGAGAGATCTTACAAAGTCACAGTCCTATCACATTAGGGTCCTGCTCTTATGACTTCATTTGACCTTAATGACCTCCTGAAGACCTATTTCTTTTTTTTTTTTTTTTTTTTAAAGATTTTATTTATTTATTTGAGAGAGAGAATGAGATAGAGCATGAGAGGGGGGAGGGTCAGAGGGAGAAGCAGACTCCCTGCCGAGCAGGGAGCCCGATGCGGGACTCGATCCCGGGACTCCAGGATCACGACCTGAGCCGAAGGCAGTCGCTTAACCAACTGAGCCACCCAGGCGCCCAAGACCTATTTCTAGAGAGTCACATTGGTGATTAGGGCTTCAGCATATGAATTTTGGGGAGGAGACATTCTCACCGTAGCAAGCCCCGTAAGCAAGGTGTGTATCTGAACCACTAAGTAGTTTTTGTAAAACAAATGCCAGAGAAGCAGAATCTCTGTCTATAGCTTTGACTTTGAGTTGTTAGGAATGCTTTCCCTGAGAAGTGGAGCGCCTCCAGCTGCAACTGACAACCTGAAGCAAAAAAAAAAAAAAAAAAAAAGTGCATTTGTGTGAACTGGCAAGTCTAAGAGTGCAGTGGCTTCTGGAACAGCTTGTTTCAGAGGTCTCCGATAATAAGTTCAAAGCTCCCAGCCATCCTCCATTTTGGTCATTGTGTTTGACTTTATTCTCATCACTTGTTAATTAAGATGGCTTTTAGTAGCTCCAAATGTGTATCTTTCTCGCAGAGGAACTTCCCCGGAAAGAGGGTGTCCTTTCTTAGTTCTGGTCCAGTGGGTTCTAATTCCGTTCTGGGAGCAATCGTTGTGGCAGAGGAGATAGGCTGCTTGGGACAGTTCTGGGTCACTTGCTCAGAGGAGGGTGGGTGACTGTGATTGACCTAAATCTCAGATCGAGACTAATGCCTCCCAGTGGTGTTGACACTGTGACTCGCATAGAAAATAAAAATACTTTACTGTACATTTGGGTAAGTTGGAGGGCATTTGGAACCCTGAAAGTGTGCTCATAGACAAGGCGAATAGCTTGTAACTCCTGCTGCCCCAGGCCCCAGAACCTTGCTGTTAGAAGCAGTAAAGAGAACATTGTTGTAGGATAAACAGCAGTGGTTTGGGAACTGTGTTTCAATCCAGTCCCTGATATTTTTATTAGATGAATTACCTGAGACTTGAAAAATGACATCATTTGCTAAATTTCCCTGAAAATTGAGGGTGAAATCCAGATTAGAGAATGGGTCTCCTAACTTGGCAGTTTAGAGGTTCTGGATTGTGAGATTGAGTCAGCAATGTGTGTGTTTCTCTCTGCTTTTAAAGAGGTGGAGTATATGGAAAAGGACTGTGGGCTCAGACCAACCTCAGTTCAATTCTAATTGAAACACTGAAGGGGGAGTTAAATTGGTTCTTCAAACCTCAGTTTTCCATATCTGTGAGGATAATGACCAGTTCATGGGCTGTTTTGAGAATCAAGAGGTAACCTAAGTTGAGTGCCTTGTGTGGCATTTAATAGAGGCTCAGTCAAAGCTAGTTCTAAGCTATTGACCTCCAAACTAGTTGTAGCTATTGATGGGAGATAACAGGTCCATTCCTTACTATATTTTATTCTCTCCTCTGGCTTTGTTCTGTTTCTTTCTTCGTTGTTAAACAAGTGTGCTGGGTCCTAATGGCTTTGGATCTCAATGTTAAAGACCATAATCCCTATTGAAGAGTCAACAATTAGACTCACAATTTATGCTATACCCCTTTTAAAGGATCTTCATCTCATTTTGAGATTTATTAGAACTTTTACTACAAAGCCCTGCTAATGTGTAAACTTCAGAGGTGGTTTTCATTATTTATTTATTTATTTATTATAGTAGGTGGCTTATAAGAAGTCCTGTAAGCCTGTAAACCTATTATCCCTGGTCTCTAGTCTATGTCAGTGGCCAGTTTGCCAAGCTCCCAAGGAAATAATGTAGCTTCCCTTGTTGCTTAGTGTTTCTGGCTTCTGTCCAAATGTTCTGATGACCTGGTTTTCTTTACTGTCAAGTGGACTTCATTGTAATGTGTCTCAACATGTTAGGAATCACAAATCAGTAATGGGCCAACTTTCATACCTGGGTTCTCTGAAGAGCTGAACTCTCCCCAAGTCTTCCCCAGTGATTTGCTATCCAGTTTATTTCTTATATTAACAAGCACTGTATAGTGCCTTTTATTTGCTAGGAACTCTTTTTTTTTTTTTTTAAAGATTTTATTTATTTATTTGAGAGAGAATGAGAGAGAACACATGAGAGGGGGGAGGGTCAGAGGGAGAAGCAGACTCCCCGCCGAGCAGGAAGCCCGATGCGGGACTCGATCCAGGGACTCCAGGATCATGACCTGAGCCGAAGGCAGTCGCTTAACCAACTGAGCCACGCAGGCGCCCCTGCTAGGAACTCTTCTAAGCCTTTACAAAAACTACAAATGTAATTCCCTAGCAATACTATGACATATAGGTACTATGAGTAATCCATTTTATAATTTAAAAAAATCCCTTGAAGTCAAGAAGATAAATAGCTTTCCTAAGGTTACCCAGTTTTTAAGTGGCAGAGTTTCTTAACCATTATATAGGCTCCATATTTTAAAATGACAGTTTTGATTTTTATTTATTTATTATTCATTTATTTTTATTAAGGTTTTGTTTTAATTCCAGTAGTTAACAGTGTTATATTAGTTTCAGGTGTATAATATAGTGATTTGACACTTCTGTACATCATTGACACTTCTGTCCATTACCCAGTGCTCATCACAAGTGCACTCCTTAATCCCCATCACCTATTTCATCCATCCCCCAACAGTTTTGATTTTTAATTAGAATGTGATATGTGGTGTACTAATGATAATTATAAAATATTTTCATTGCATAAAACATAATAATAGAAATACTCCACATCTATCACCATAAAATTCACCTTTTTTTATATTTCATTCTGAGAACTTACACATTTTTATGCATTTTATCATACATATAATTATTTTTTTACTAGCTCCTTGAAAAGTTATTTTATTATTGGATATTTAGGTTGTTTCCAGTCTCCTCTATTAAAGCAATAAATAACTTTATATGAGAGTCCTTTTTCCTTAACTTGGGTAATTGGTTTAATATAAATTCTTGACATTGATCAAAGGGTATAATCTTTTCATGATTCTTGAACAATTTTTGACATTTACAAATTCTTTTTTAACAGGTTATGTCCGGGGCACCTGGGTGGCTCTGTTGTTAAGCGTCTGCCTTTGGCTCAGGTCATGATCTGAGGGTCCCTGCTCCACAGGAAGCCTGCTTCTCCCTCTGCCCCTTAACCTGCTGTTGCTCTCTCTCTCTCTCTCTCAAATAAATACAGTCTTTAAAAAAAAAAAATGTAATTGCTCAAAGCTGGTGAATTACAGTAAAACATTTGCGAGAGCTTCAGGTACCCCTTTGGAAAGGTCATGTGCTGTCTAGGTGACCATGGCCTCCACCATTTGCTGCTGTTCCTGGTTGGCTCCATTCATTTTCATTATGTGACTGATCCTTCTAGGCATTCCAGTTTCAGATCTTTTTATTTTAGAAGTAAATATGTTTCTCTTCACTTGTTTTCTAAGTGGCCATTAACATAGTCATTTAGGCCAGACTTAAAAAAGGCATCATCTCATCATCTGGCCACCTCACGTGATGGCATACTGGAGTTTTGATAATGGGGTCTTTCTTTTTTTTTTTTTTCTTATGACTTGCTTCTTTTCTCTGGTAACCTGACTTTACTCACTGTTTGTTGTACCTCATTACCACTCTAGGCCCACCACTCTGTCTATTCCATAGCTTGGTATCTCTTTTATGGATATTGCCCTTCAAATCCTAGGTGATGAGGAGCTCCTGGGTGGCTCAGATGGTTAAGCATCTGCCTTTGGTTCAGGTCATGATCCCGGGATCCTGGGATCAAGCCCCACACCGGGCTCCCTGCTCAGCAGGAAGCCTGCTTCTCCCTCTCCCTCTGCCTGCCACTCCCCTTACTTGTGCTCTCTCTCTCTGTCTCTCTGTCAAATAAATGATTAAAATCTTTATTAAAAAAACTACTAGGTGTAGAAAAGTTTAAGTCTGAGAGGTGAGCTTGGAAAAGAGATGTCAGGTTTGAGTAAAAGTAAGAATCCATAAAAGCACATAAAAAAGAAAAGCAGCAGCAGGGAGACAGGCATCCAATTAACATAGTATCACTGATAAATTGTTTAATTAATAATTGATTAATGGGCTTATTGGTAAATAAATTGGTTAGCAGTATTTTGGTGTATAAGGCCTCTGAAGTGGGGACCAGTTCATCCTAAATCCCATGGGTTTTTTTGTTGTTGTGTGCTGATACTTGAGTATGGGAGAATAGGGTACACATGGTTGGGTATGCTCCAGAGAGCTGCTCTAGGGAGCAGAAAAGAATTCAGAGTTGAAGAGCTAAAAGGGATTTTGAGGGGCGCCTGGGTGGCTCAGTTGGTTAAGCGACTGCCTTTGGCTCAGGTCATGATCCTGGAGTCCTGGGATCGAGTCCCGCATCGGGCTCCCTGCTCAGCAGGGAGTCTGCTTCTCCCTCTGACCCTCCTCCCTGTCGTGCTGTCTGTCTCTCATTCTCTCTCTCTCAAATAAATAAATAAAATCTTAAAAAATAAAAATAAAAGGGATTTTGAGGCTCACTTAATTCATCTCTCTCCTTTCATAGACAAGGAAACTGAGATCCTCTGAGATAATTTAGCTAATATCACAAAAGCAATTAGTGGCCCCTAACTGGATCGTAGCCAGGTCTCCTGCCTCCTGTTGGTGGTTTTTCCCTCACACACCCTACTGCCCATTGAAAGGCTATAGACTGGATTTTCTGATCGAGGATAATTAGCACTATTATTACTGTACCCTTGTCTTGGGGAGGTTAATTGCTGTGATTGTCTCATTTGTGTGAAGGTCTGTCAGGAAGAGTAAGAATGAAAATAAGAACGGCTTGCCTGGAAATTAAATTAGATCTAGATAATTAAGTCACAGGGGGCTCCTGAAACAGAGAAGGCAATTGAGTCATCTTCATAGATTTTTTTTTTTTTAAGCTTCCTAAAAGGATATAGGACACATTTATTATAAAGAATACATAAAGATAAAGGTCTCTGGAATCCCTAGCCCATACCAAAATGTGAACTCCTTTATAACACACATTGCTGAGGGATTACTGGTGGTTCTCTTCGGGATTCTCTGTGCAGTGTTAGCAGCTCACATGTAAAAGTTACTTTTCCATGCAGTCGGAGTGGGAAGTAAGACCATAGATTGGCAATCCACAGCTCGAACTCAAAGGATTCTAATCAGTAGGGGTTTTAGAAACTAAACATGATTTTCTTACTTACAAATTTATGGCACAATCTATATTACATGTAAAACTGTAACCATTAATGGGAGAAGGAGAATAATATGTCTACATTTAGAAAAAAAATCCTTCCATCCGGTAGGTTGAACTCAGTGGCTTTCATTACATACTCCACTGAGATAAGTAACAACTTTGTAAGCAACCACAACATTCAAGGCACACAATTTAAGCCTGTGATTTATATGAGTGGAAGATGCTTTGGGAAGAAATAGAATATAAAAGAACCTTTAAAATTCATATTTTCTTGAGGTCCTTAATGAGGGAAATTCTGAATATTCCTAACAAATACAGATAAGGAAGGACTGGAAGGTACCTAGATGACTGACCTATGAGAATTTGGCCAGTGCTACATGAATCTGCTACGTCAGTTTTTTTTGTTTGTTTGTTTTTTTTTGAAGTAGTCTCCATGCCCAACATGGGGCTTGAACTCTTGCCTCTGAGATCAATAGTCACATGCTGTACCACTGAGACACCAGGTGCCCCTACATGAGTCTTTCTTTTAAAAACCCTCCTCACCTTTCCGTTTCCTCCACTTAAAACTAGTTTATATGGCATTATTTCCACTAGATTTCATGTGCTATAATGTTCACAGAAGAGATGCTTGCTAACCTAAAAGAATTGCCAGTGATACCCTTAACTATATTAGCTCTTTCTCACCTTTACAAATGACCCAGTGCTCCCAGGTAAGGTAACCATATTTTTAAAGTCCATGGTCTTCAAGAGTTCCCCTTCTGGCTTGTGTATTTCTTTATATGAAGGAAAAATTATGCAGAGTATTTGTAGTGAATATACCCATGCAAATTCTCATTATACACTTGTCATACCTGCAGAGCTTAGCAAAAACGTAGTCATTGCTAGAAAGTATATTCAGAAATTGTAGTCTCCTGTAGATTATTCTAATGTATACAAGTATGTCTTGAAATCCAAGTGTATGAATTTCTAGAATTTACTTTTTGTCTCACAGCATTGCTAGCCCAATTCTAGACCCGTATCATTTAAAACTGATTCATTGAGGGGGCGCCTGAGTGGCTCAATCCATTAAGTGTCTGACTCTTGGTTTGGGCTCAGGTCATAATCTCAGGATCATGAGATTGAGCCCCAAGTCAGGCTCGGGGCTCAGGGTGGAGTTTTCTTGTCCCTTTCCCTCTCCCTCTGTCCCTCTACCTCCCCCGAGTGCTTATCTCTCTCTCTCTCTCTCTCTCTCTCCAATAAAATCTTAAAAAAAAGATTATTTGAGAGGCGCCTGGGTGGCTCAGTCAGTTAAGTGTATGCCTTCAGCCCAGGTCATGATCCCGGGGTCCTGGGATCGAGCCCCATGTTAGGCTCCCTGCTTCTCCCTCTCCCTCTGAGCCTCCCCACCATGCTCTCTTAAATAAATAAATAAAATCTTTTAAAAAAATGAATCATTGAAAAAAAATAAAATGCTTCATTGAAATAGGTGTTTTCACTAAAAGTAGACTTTTTTAAAACATATTTTTGATCAGAGTTTCCTTTTATTAAATCCTAGGCAATAGCTTACCTTTCACCTGAAGACCTTTTGAAAGGAGAAGTTGAAGACTCTTTGGAAAAGGTTCAGGTGGCCATTAACATCTTAAAGACTTTCAAAACGTCTTTTTTCAACTATAGAAAAGAATTGGTAAACTATTTTAAGGGAAATAAGGAGCTAAAACCATGGGATTTCCAGTCTCAACTGGTGTTTTGTAGATTTGACAAATTTCTGGACCGTTTCATGAAAATAGAGGTATTCATTTATTGACTTGTGATTTATTCATATGGTGGGTGGGTTAAAAAAAATCTTGTAGTTTTCTGTATCATTCAGGAGATAGTTTATTCTATTTGGATGGGAGAGTGGGAGATCTGTCTCAGTTATTATGAAGTGCTGACAAGGCCAGTGCTGTTCGGGTGGTTTTATAAGCTTTGCCTTTTTTTTTTTTTTTTTTAACGCATTTTTAATTCTTTTAGTATACTGAATATAAGTGAGACTCTGTTATGTATTAGTGACCTCTGACTTCTAACTTAAGCCCTTGGAAGACCGTTGTAAACCAGGAATCTCTAAACTGTATCTTTTTTTCCTTTATATGTTTGACATTGGGATTCTATACTTGGAAAACCCATTTGATTATCTAAAATACCACACTGTCTTTTAGTATATAAATATACAGACTATAAAAAATATTAAAGCCCTTCATAAAAAATATGGAAATACGTGCTGTGTGTAAGTGTGTTACAGATACTTCAAAAACAACACTGAATGAAAACACGCATGGACAAACATTCGCGCACGTAGTTGGAGCTTTATGTTTTGAAAATTCCCATCCCTTCATCAGCCTGAATGCCTCTCAAAGTCTGACTGCTAAATGCCTAACTCTGGGTGACTGGCCCCCCTTTCTTAACAGTCTTACACCCCCTTTCAGTAAGGGAGGTGATTCACTGCCAAGTGGGGGCGGCTGAAGATAGGATTTTAGATCTTACCTGGGGATCTGATTTAGGATTGGAAGGATGTAAAATTAGGGAAACATAGGTTTAGCTATGGCAAAGTAGGTCTTGCCTGTACTGCTAGAAAATTCTTAGGAAATGTGAAAATGGGAATAGGATTTGGAAAACAGTAACTTCGTTCATTTAAATCATTAATGATTTTCTGTCATGTAAGTGTCCATTAACTCACTGATTTTTTGAATGCCTGAAAGTGTTTTTACTTTGCAACTTTAAAATGCTCCTGTCCTGTCCAAGACGGTGGAAAGATCTTTATTGTACTGTGTTTTTACAAAGGATATATTTGTCACAATATTGGAATTTGAAAAGCTGGAAAGACTTGAATTTGGTGGTACCAAAGGAGCGATTTTAAATGGACAAATCCACGAGATGATAGAAGACTTTATGGAACTGTGTGAAGTTTTTAAACAGAGCACTTATGACCCATCTGATTACAATAATATGGTAATACTATACCTTTGCATTTTCATTTCATAGAACCCTATAATTTTAAAGCTAGAAAGGATGAAAGGTCACAGTGGTAATAGGTACCATCTGGTACAATCTCTCTAGGATGAAAGAGGTTAAATGACTTGCCCGAAGTCTCTTATCTACTTAGTGGTAGATCAGGGACTGGAACTTAGGCCTTTGCATTTAGAAGTTGAGAACATTGACAACTGTTTCTAATGGAACAGGACTCAATCTGGATTTGTTTCTGGCTTATGTGTATTGAAAAGGAACTTTTCACATTAACTCATTTCCATGTGACTCTCTGATGTCTCTGTAACTCGTGTGTTTTATTTTATCCTTTTCCTGAATCACTCGATAACTTTTTGGTCTATTTGAACATTTAGTTTCGGTCTATTTACTACGTATATTATTAAGATGTATATTGTCTCATATATTTTTACTGTTCTTCTTTAGTGTTATCTGTAGTTTCATAATTTCAGGCTCAAGGAATTAAGGGGAAGCTTTCAGACTTAGGTGCTTTCTGTTTTCTGCCACTCCCAGCACATTAGTAGCTGGGAAGTTACCTGTGAGCATCCCTGCAGCTCTAGGATAAGAATAGCTTCATTTCAGTTGTTGGCCAAGAACGGTGAAGTCCAGGTACAAAAAAAAAAAAAGATGTTGCACTTGTCTTCATTGTTTTTTTATAGGATGTGAATTTCTTCACTGTTGTTTATATTTGGTCAAATAATTGATTGTAATGCACAAGTGCAGTGAGTTAGCCTTGTTGAAGACAAGGTCAGCAAACTTAATCCTTCTGAACTGTAGTCAGCTTTTGGGAAGGGGAGTAATGGCAAGAGAACGCAGCCATCGTGTGTCCTGCTACTTTGTGCAAAAGTAGGAGGAGCCTAGGACCCTGGTGACTGAGAGCCTGAGCTCATCTGCAGAGCCTGGTAAGATGTCTCACACACTCGGCAGGCATTCCGTGAATCTGGATGGAACAGAACTCTGGCAGGGCCTTGGCTTAGCTCTCCTAAGCAACGTGGCAGAGGAGTGTGAGACCCGCCGGGCATGGGATCCTCAGGTGCATTTGAGTAGCAAAGTCTGGATTTCTTCATGATGAGAACGCCTGGCAGGTTTTCAGAGTGCTGGGGTTGGAGAACAAGGCGAGCTTTAGCTGATGTCACCGCCTTGGCAACACCAAAGGTCCTGAATTTATCCTCCTGTCTGCCCAAAGCCTGACACAGTCACCAACAAGGACGAATACAATACTCATTTGCTCTAGACCTACATATTTGCTTGGTATTTGTATTTTGGTATTGAGTGTTTTGAAGCCCCATTTATTTTGCAAGTAAAATGGGCAAGGCTTACTCCTTTTTTTTTTTTTTTTTTTTTAAGATTTATTTATTTTAGAGAGTGCATACACAAGCAGGGAGAGGGGCAGAGGAGGGAGAGGGAGAGAGAGAATCTCAAGCAGACTCCCCGCTGAGTGCGGAGCCCAACACGGGCCTCTGGTCTCAAAACCGCAAGATCATGCCCCATGCTGAAATAAAGAGTGAGACACTCAACCGGCCGTGCCCCCCAGGCACCCCCAGGCGCCCCCAGGCTTACTTCTGATGTCGTGTCTGGGTTGAGACATCAGTAACTTGCCCTTGAAGTTCTCCTTCATTGTCCTTTCTGGTTATTTCACTTTAGAAGAGAACCGAGAAGCTCCTTGACTTTGGTCCTTCCTTAAAATACTTATTAACAAAAGTTCATTTAATGGCTTTGCTTATGTTGCAGAGCTTTGCTTTTTGTTTTGCTTTTTGGGTTTTTTTGTTTTTTTAAAGATTTTATTTATTAGAGCATGAATGGAGGGAGAGGGAGAAGCAGACTCTCCCCACTGAGTAGGTTCGATCCCAGGACCCCAGGATCATGACCTGAGCTGAAGGCATATGCTTAACTGACTGAGCCACCTGGGCGTCCCGAGCTTTTTTTTTTTTTTTTTTTTGCATGTGTCCTGGTTATCATTGTTGCCTCAGAATGTTGCAATGATTATGTATTTTTAGCTTAATAAATTTTTTATTTGGTGCTTTTTAGCTGAATTCATTGTATTGATTTTTATGATGAATTCAGTTGGTAATTTTTATGAGACATTTTCTCAAAATACTTCCAACCTAGTATGTTCATACAGGTATATCCACATGCCCACCCCGTACCCTTCTCCACCCACTGCATATACTTCTGCATGTTCCCTGGTCCCCGGTGAATATACGCTAGTGCTGACGTAACAGTTGAGTGTATCATAACTTCGGTATAATAATGGTTTAAATATGTTTCAGTAAATTAAAGAAATAATTGCTAATTTGCTTTTGGATATGCTAGTATTTGTTTCTTTCAGTCAATCTCAAGCCTATAATCAGCCAAAAAGGTGTGCCACTGTGGTCCCTACAGAACATAGGGATTTTCTCAGGCATATCCGTAAAAATATTTTTGGGTTTCTCACTTATTTTTGAATAGAAAGATCACTTCAAGTATTTTCTTTGACTTCTTCCTATGGAACTTTTGAGATTTAGACAATTATGGGGGAGAGACTTGGATTATTTATTTTTTGTTGAAATTGATTTGATATGTAACATTGTGCATATTTAAGGTATGCAACTTGTTAATTTCATACATTTATATATTATTGTCATTGTAATGATAATTAGCACCTCTATCACACTACACAATTATGCTTTCCTTTTAGTCGCTGGAATCATTATGTTCTAGTCTCTTAGCAAGCTTCATATTACATGAATGTAGACACAACAGTATTGTATTAAAATAACAAACTTGCTAAGATATTTGCTTTATTGTTTGTATTTAATAGCTAGTCAGATGACTTTAGGCTCAGCAGCTTTGCTTTGCTGTCATTTTGAGGTGTTACTTGCTTAGTTATCTGGAGAACTTTATTTAATCAAGGGTGGTGGCTATTGGTGAGAGTAATGTCTTGGCTCCACTTAGTCTCTGTTAATCAGAGTCCATTAATATTTACTGAATAATTGCTGGGTACCAGGAATTGTGCAGAATCTTCACACATTCCTGCTTCATTCTCACTATAACCCTGAGAGTGATGCCCAGGCGGATGATAACAAGAAAATTACCTGAGATGACACCGTCCCCCGGGAGTGGAACCGATTCCAGCCCCGAACTCTGAAGCCCATGTCCAGCACTCTCTCCCCTGTGCCACTCTGACTCTTCAGTATTTGCCTCCCTTGTTGTCTCATTGAAATGAAGGGAATAAGTTCATCTGGGGGCGGTGGCTGCAGTTGGAGGAATTGACCTGAGCACCTGTGCCCCGAGGTGGACTGATCCAGGATTGTCTTTTGCTTCTAGTCTGTCATTATACCAGAATTTAAAATACATTTTCAAAGTTGTTATTTAGTTAATCTATACTGGGTTGTATTCCAATTCCTACAGTTAGTCCTCTGTTCTGTTCTAGTCTACTGAATGATTAATTCTTCTATTGCTATATGTAGCATTTTCTAATTTTAGTGGTAAAAACTTGTTAGCCATCTACAGGATTTTCATATGTCTCACCTGCTTATTTTTCAAGATAAAATTTGTTCTTTAAAAACATGACATTCTTTTGGAAACATAATATGTGCAAAGGTGTAGTCTCCTCCTTCTTACCCTGCTGTCTTTTTCCTTAATCTTCCATTTTTTTCTTCCCAAAAGGCACCTACCATTATGAGTTTCTTGTATAATATTCCAAAGATACTTGGTTCATGCACTAGCAAATCCACATATGGATTCTTTTGTGTTCTGCTTTTGCACAGATAGCCTTCTCTACACATCACTTACATCTTGCTTTTGTCACTTAGTGTATTTTGGCAGTCCTTTTGTATCACTACAAAAGCATTGCCTACTTTTGTGAAACAATTGCGTATTGTTCCATTGTATTTATGTACTATTTATTTTTAAATGTTAAAGTAGTAGATAACATTCTTTAAAGATACATTTAGGAACTTCTGCTTTGGGGAAGATGAAATAGATCTACTTTTCCCTATACCTTTTAGTAAGTAGGACTAAAGCACTGATTACTTTATATAAAATAAACGTAAGACTGTAGGATTAAAAGAAGGCCAGTTGGCTAGGGACCTTTCTTGTTACCTGAAATTTACCTAGACATGGGACTGGATACACTGGCAACCTGGAAACACCAATGGGCAGAGACATAAAATGCCCCAGTAAAAGCCTGTTCTCTCTTAAGAAGGGGGCAGCATAGTAAGAAAACTTGCAGACATAATTTCTCTAGTTCAGCCAAACCCCACAGAAGAAAATGTATCTTACTCCCATTCATGCCAGCAAAGACCGAGTGGGGAGCCTAGACTTAAAACCTGACACCTAGGTGGCTCAGTCAGTTAAGTGCCTGCCTTTGGCTCAGGTCATGATCCCAGGGTCCTGGGATCAAGTTCCGCATCGGGCTCCCGGCTCAGCAGGAAGCCTGCTTCTCCCTCTGCCTGCCGTTACCCCTGCTTGTTCTCTCTCTCTCTCACAAATAAAATCTTTAAAAAAAGAAAAAAACAGTCTATAATAGGTGCCTCAGCCCCCCACCCCACTGGGATGGTGCCAGAGATTGGCCGGTTAGAGAGCTGTGATTGTCATCTTGGCTGGCCACTAAAGAGCTCACTCTTGGTGGAGTCAGTGGAGACTGCGTGGGAATTCTGGACTTTCTTCCTCATCCAGTAGCATCCTTACCCCACTGGGGTAGTGTCAGAGGAAGCTGCTGGAGAGCCAGGACTTTGACCATGGCCAAGTGGTAACCAAGTCACCTACACTGTGGCATCTGTGAAGACCACATGGGGAACTTGAATGCCCAGCTAGAGTAAAGAGCTCCCCACACTTAGGTATTAATAGATGCCAATGAGAACCTGGACTTCTATCTTTGCCTGCAATAAGGAGGCTGGAACAGTATCGGAGAAAGTCAGCGAAAACAAGTTTTAAGATCCACTGTCTCCTAAGATAATATGAAAATGTCCAGAGTCAATTGAAAATGACTTACTATACTAAGAGCCAGGAAGATCTCTGAATGAGAAAGACAACTAATAGATGGCAACATCGAGCTGACAGCGATGTTAGAATTCTCTCACGGATTTTAAAGAGCTATGCTAACAATACTTCAGTAAGTAATTATGAAACATACTTGAAACAAATGAAAAAACAGCCTCAGTAAAGAAATACCGTTTTCAGCAAATAGATGATATAAAGAACGAATGGGAATTTTAGAACTGAAAAATAGAAGAAAATACAAAGCACAGGGATGGGGTTCAGTGGCAGAATGGAGGGATAAAGAATTCACAAACTGCAAGGTAGAGCAATAGAAACCACTCAGTCTGAACAATAGGGAGGGCATAGACTGAAATAGAATGAGTAGAGCTTCTGGGGCTTGTGAGAGTGTACCAGACCTAGCATTTGTGTCATTGGACATGGAGAAAGACCGTGAGGCTGAAGGTCTCAAATAATGGCTGAAAACTTCCTGAATTTGGTGAGATACAAACCTTCAGATTCAAGAGGAAATAAGAACTCAGGTAAATCCAAGGATAAACCCAGAGAATTCTATGCTAAGAGACTTAATTAAACTTGAGAAAACTGAAGACAAAAAATCTTCAACAAGGAAAAAGTTGCCAAAGGGGAAGGATAATTTGAATGACAGGGAATTTCTAATTGGAAATCATAGGAGCCAGAAGGAAATGGCAAAATATTTTTCAAGCCCTGAAATAAAAAATCTGGTAACTCAGAATTCTCTACCCAGTGAAAAATACCCTTCAGGAATTAAGGAGAGAGCAAATTCTCAGAAGAACAAAAACTAAAAGAATTTGTCACCAGTAGACTGACCCTAAGAGAACAGCTGAAGGAATTTCTCAAGACAGAGAAGAAACGATAAAACAGGGAGCCTTGGGATGCCAGGAAGAATATGGTAAGGAAAAATATGTGTAAAAATAAGAGACTTTCCTTGTACTCTTGAGTTGCCTAAATTGACAGTGAAAGCAGAAATTAGAACACTGTGGTTTTAAGTGTATGTGCTGAAAATATTTAAGGCCATTATATTTTAAATGGAAGAGCGTAAAGGGATCGAAATGGAGGTAAGGCTTTTCTGTTTTTGCCTATTTAAAAATTGTGGTAAGATGTGTTTTACATTTTACTTTTGTGTCCATTTTTAACTAAACAGTTAAATGGCATTAAGTATATTCATAGTACTGTACAATCATTAGCATTATCCACTTCCAGAACACTTTTTATCATCTCACTTTAACACTTTTTATCATCTCACACAAAAACTCTGTACCCATTAAATGACAACTCTCCCTTGCTTCCTCCCCTCAGTCTCTGGTGGTCTCTATTCTGCTTTCTGTCCCTGAACATATTTATTTTACGTATCTCATGTTTAGTGGACTGACACAATGTCCTTTGTGTCTAGCTTATTTCACTTAGTGTAATGTCTTCAAGGTTCATCCATATTATAGCATTTCATTTTTTTTTTTTTAGATTTTATTTATTTGACAGAGAGAGAGACAGCGAGAGAGGGAACACAAGCAGGGGGAGTGGGAGAGGGAGAAGCAGGCTTCCTGTGGAGCAGGGAGCCCGATGCGGGGCTCGATCCCAGGACCCCGGGATCATGACCTGAGCCGAAGGCAGACGCTTAACGACTGAGCCACCCAGGCGCCCCAAGATTTCATTTTTTTTCAAGGCTAGATAATATATGTAAATGCTGAAATTCATTTAAAAAAAATTTTTTATTATGTTAAGCACTGTACATTACATTAGTTTTTAATGTAGTATTCCATGATTCATTGTTTGCGTATATCACCCAGTGCTGCATCCAGTATGTGCCCTCTTCAATACCCATCACCAGGCTATCCCATCCCCCCACCCCCTCCGCTCGAGAATCCTCCGTTTGTTTCTCAGAGTCCATAATCTCTCATGGTTTGTCTCCCCCTCCGATTTGCCCCCCTTCATTTTTCCCTTCCTACTATCTTTTTTTTTTTTTTAACCTATAATGTATTATTTGTTTCAGAGGTACAGGTCTGTGATTCAACAGTCTTACACAATTCATAGCGCTCACCATAGCACATACCATCCCCAATGTCTATCACCCAGCCACCTCATGCCTGCCACCCCCCACCACTCCAGCAATGCTCAGTTTGTTTCCTGAGATTAAGAATTCCTCATATCACTGAGGTCATATGATACATGTCTTTCTCTGATTGACTTATTTCGCTCAGCATAATACTCTCCAGTTCCATTAATATCGTTGGAAATGGCAAGATTTCATTCCTTTTGATGGCTGCCTAATATTCCATTGTGTGTGTGTGTGTGTGTGTGTGTGTGTGTGTGTGTGTGTATATATATATATATATATACACACACCACATCTTCTCCATTCATCTGTCAATGGACATCTTGGCTCCTTCCACAGTCTGGCTATTGTAGACATTGCTATTATAAACATCGGGGTGCACGTACCCCTTTGGATCCCTACATTTGTATCTCTGGGGTAAATACCCAGTAGTGCAATTGCTGGGTCATATGGTAGCTCTGTTTTCAACTTTTTGAGGAACCTCCATACTGTTTTCCAGAGTGGCTGCACCAGCTTGCATTCCCACCAACAGTGTAGAAGGGTTCCCCTTTCTCCGCATCCCCGCCAACATCTGTCATTTCCTGACTTGTTAATTTTAGTGATTCTGATTGGTGTGAGGTGGTATCTCATCAAGTTTTTTATTTGGATTTCCCTGATGCCGAGCGATGTTGAGCACTTTTTCATGTGTCTGTTGGCCATTTGGATGTTTCTTTAGAAAAACGTCTGTTCATGTCTTCTGCCCATTTCTTGATTGGATCATTTCTTCTTCGGGTGTTGAGTTTAAGAAGTTCTTTATAGATTTTGGATACTAGCTCTTTATCTGATACATCATTTACAAATATCTTCTCCCATTCTATCGGTTGTCTTGGTTTTGTTGACTGTTTCTTTTGCTGTGCAAAAGCTTTTTATCTTGGGCGCCTGGGTGGCTCAGATGGTTAAGCGTCTGCCTTCGGCTCAGGTCATGATCCTGGAGTCCTAGGATCAAGTCCCGCATCGGGCTCCCCGCTCTGCGGGAAGTCTGCTTCTCCCTCTGCCTCTCTCTCATGAATAAGTAAATAAAATCTTTAAAAAAAAAAAAAAAAGCTTTTTATCTTGATGAAGTCCCGATAGTTCATTTTTGCCCTTGCTTCCCTTGCCTTTGGTAACGTTTCTAGGAAGAAGTTGATGCAGCTTAGGTCGAAGAGGTTGCTGCCTATGTTCTCCCTTAGGATTTTGATGGACTCCTGTCTCACATTTAGGTCTTTCAACCATTTTGAGTTTATTTTTGTGTGTGGTGTAAGGAAATGGTCCAGTTTCATTCTTCTGCCTGTGGCTGTCCAATTTTCCCAACACCATTTGTTGAAGAGACTGTCTTTTTTCCATTGGACATTCTTCCCAGCTTTGTTGAAGATTAATTGACCATAGAGTTGAGGGTCCATTTCTGGGCTCTCTATTCTGTTCCATTGATCTATGTGTCTGTTTTTGTGCCAGTACCATACTGTCTTGATGATTACAGCTTTGTAATAGAGCTGGAAGTCCGGAATTGTGATGCCACCAGCTTTGCTTTGCTTTTTCAACATTCCTCTGGCTATTTGGGGTCTTTTCTGGTTCCATACAAATTTTAGGATTATTTGCTCCATTTCTTTGAAAAAAGTTGATGGTATTTTGATAGGGATTGCTTTGAATGTATAGATTGCTCTAGGTAGCATTGACATCTTCACAATATTTGTTCTTCCAATCCATGAGCATGAAACGTTTTTCCATT
The DNA here is from genome assembly GCF_002201575.2 of Neomonachus schauinslandi. Classification (NCBI taxonomy): domain Eukaryota; kingdom Metazoa; phylum Chordata; class Mammalia; order Carnivora; family Phocidae; genus Neomonachus; species Neomonachus schauinslandi. Next base: position 52,985,583 of record NC_058414.1, read on the forward strand.
TCTTTGTGTCTTCCTCAATTTCTTTCATGAGTATTTTATAGTTTTCTGAGTACAGATTCTTTGCCTCTTTGGTTAGATTTATTCCTAGGTATCTTACGGTTTTGGGTGTAATTGTAAATGGGATTGACTCCTTAATTTCTCTTTCTTCTGTCTTGGTGGTGGTGTGTAGGAATGCCACTGATTTCTGTGCATTGATTTCATATCCTGCCACTTTACTGAATTCCTGTATGAGTTCTAGCAGTTTTGGGGTGGAGTCTTTTGGGTTTTCCACATAAAGTATCATATCATCTGCAAAGAGTGAGAGTTTGACTTCTTCTTTGCCAATTCAGATGGCTTTTATTTCTTTTTGTTGTCTGATTGCTGTGGCTAGGACTTCTAGTACTATGTAGAATAGCAGTGGTGATAGTGGACATCCCTGCCGTGTTCCTGACCTTAGGGGGAAAGCTCTCAGGTTTTCCCCCATTGAGTATGATATTTGCTGTGGGTTTTTCATAGATGGCTTTTATGATATTGAGGTATGTACACTCTATCCCTGTACTCTGATAGTTTTGATCAAGAAAGGATGCTGTACTTTGTCAAATGCTTTTTCTGCATCTATTGAGAGGATCATATGGTTCTTTTTCTTTATTAATGTATTGTATCACATTGATTGATTTGCGGATGTTGAACCAACCTTGCAGCCCAGGGATAAAGCCCACTTGGTCGTGGTGAATAATCCTTTTAATGTACTGTTGGATCCTATTGGCTAGTATTTTGGTCAGAATATTTGCATCCATGTTCATCCAGGATATTGGTCTGTAATTCTCCTTTTTGATGGGGTCTTTGTCTGGTTTTGGGATCAAGGTAATGGTGGCCTCATAAAACAAGTTTGGAAGTTTTCCTTCCATTTCTATTTTTAGGAACAGTTTCCGAAGAATAGGTATTAATTCTTCTTTAAATGTTTGGTAGAATTCCCCTGGGAAGCCATCTGGCCCTGGGCTTTTGTTGGGAGATTTTTGATGACTGCTTCAATTTCCTTAGTGGTTATAGGTCTGTTCAGGTTTTCTATTTCTTCCTGGTTCAGTTTTGGTAGTTGATACATCTCTAGGGATGCATCCATTTCTTCCAGATTTTCTAATTTGCTGGCATAGAGTTGCTCATAATATGTTCTTATAATTGTTTGTATTTCTTTGGTGTTGGTTGTGATCTCTCCTCTTTCATTCGTGATTTTATTTATTTGGGTCCTTTCTCTTTTCTTTTTGATAAGTCTGGCCAGGGGTTTATCCATCTTGTTAATTCTTTCAAAGAACCAGCTCCTAGTTTCGTTGATCTGTTCTATTCTTTTGGTTTCTATTTCATTGACTTCTGCTCTGATCTTTATTATTTCTTTTCTCCTGCTGGGTTTAGGCTTTATTTGCTGTGCTTTCTCCAGCTCTTTTAGGTGTAGGGTTAGGTTGTGTATTTGAGACCTTTCTTGTTTCTTGAGAAAGGCTTGTATTGCTATATACTTTCCTCTTAGGACTGCCTTTGCTTCATCCCAAAGATTTTGAACAGTTGTGTTTTCATTTTCATTGGTTTCCATTAATTTTTTAAATTCTTCTTTAATTTCCTGGTTGACCCATTCATTCTTTAGTAGGATGCTCTTTAGCCTCCATGTGTTTGAGTTCTTTCCGACTTTCCTCTTATGACTGAGTTCTAGTTTCAAAGCATTGTGATCCAAAAATATGCAGGGAATGATCCCAGTCTTTTGATACCAGTTGAGACCTGATTTGTGACCTAGGATGTGATCTATTCTGGAGAATGTTCCATGTGCACTAGAGACGAATGTGTATTCTGTTGCTTTGGGATGGAATGTTCTGAATATATCTGTGAAGTCCATTTGGTCCAGTGTGTCATTTAAAGTCTTTATTTCCTTGTTGATCTTTTGCTTAGATGATCTGTCCATTTGAGTGAGGGGCGTGTTAAAGTCCCCCACTATTACTGTATTGTTGCCGATGTGTTTCTTTACTTATTAATTGGCTTATATAATTGGCTGCTCCCATGTTAAGGGCATAGATATTTACAATTGTCATATCTTCTTGTTGGATAGACCCTTTAAGTATGATATAGTGTCCTTCCTCATCTCTTATTATAATCTTTGGTTTAAAATCTAATTTGTCTGATATAAGGATTGCCACCCCAGCTTTCTTTTGGTGTCCATTAGCATGGTAAATGGTTTTCCACCCCCTCATTTTCAATCTGGGGTTGTCTTTGGGTCTAGAATGCGTCTCTTGCAGACAGCCTATCAGTGGGTCTTGTTTTTTTTATCCAATCTGATACCCTGTGTCTTTTGATTGGGGCATTTAGCCCATTTACATTTAGGGTAACTATTGAAAGGTATGAATTTAGTGCCATTGTATTGCCTGTAAGGTGGCTGTTACTATATATTGTCTGTGTTCCTTTCTGGTCTATGTTACTTTTAGGCGCTCTCTTTGCTTAGAGGACCCGTTTCAATATTTCTTATAGGGCTGGTTTTGTGTTTGCAAATTCCTTTAGTTTTTGTTTGTCCTGGAAGCTTTTTATCTCTCTATTTTCAGTGACAGCCTAACTGGATATAGTATTCTTGGCTGCATATTTTTCTCATTTAGTGCTCTGAATTATCATGCCAGTCCTTTCTGGCCTGCCAGGTCTTTCTGAATAGGTCTGTTGCCAATCTAATGTTTCTACCATTGTAGGTTACAGATCTCTTGTCATGAGCTGCTTTCAGGATTTTCTCTTTGTCTCTGAGACTCATAAGTTTTATTATTAGATGTTGGGATGTTGACGTATTTTTATTGATTTTGAGGGGGGTTCTCTGTGCCTCCTGGATTTTGATGCCGGTTTCCTTCCCCAAATTAGGGAAGTTCTCTCCTATAATTTGCTCCAATATACCTTCTGCCCCTCTCTCTCTTTCTTCTTCTTCTGGGATCCCAATTATTCTAATGTTGTTTCATCTTATGGTATCGCTTATCTCTCGAATTCTGCCCTCGTGATCCAGTAGTAGTTTATCTCTCTTTTTCTCAGCTTCTTTATTTTCCATCATTTGGTCCTCTATATCAGTAATTCTCTCTTCTGCCTCATTTATCCTAGCAGTTAGAGCCTCCATTTTTTATTGCATCTCATTAATAGCCTTTTTGATTTTGACTTGGTTAGATTTTAGCTCTTTTATTTCTCCAGAAAGGGTTTCTCTAATATCTTCCATGCTTTTTTCACTCCCAGCTAGTATCTTTAAAATCATCATTCTGAACTCTAATTCTGACAGTTTACTAATGTCTGTATTGATTAGGTCCCTGGCAGTCGGTACTGCCTCTTGTTCTTTTTTTTGAGGTGATTTTTTCCATCTTGTCATTTTGTCCAGAGGAGACTAGATGAATGAGAGAACAAAATGTTAACAGTGTAAGAACGACCCCAGAAAAATATACACTAAACAAATCAGAAGAGACCTGAAACTGAGGGGGAGAAAAGGGAAAGCAAGAAAAAAGAAAAAAAAAAAAAAAAGGAAAAAGATAAAAACAGACAAACCAAAAAAACAGAATATGATCAAATATGATCAGGCTGGTGCATAGATCAGTGCCACACACCAGATTTTGGGTGTATTTTGGTCTGTTAGAAGAAAGTGCCTCCCAACATTTTAAAGAAAGAAAAACTTATATATGTACAAAAATAAGGGTAAATACAATGAAGGGATGGAATATGACTGTAAAGATGAAAATTATAAAAGATTTTATAAAAGGAATTGATAAGTTGGTTGAATAAAGAAAGAAGAGGATTTTTTTTTTTTAAAAAAAGAGAATGTGATCAGGCAGGAGACTAGAACAAAGCCATGCACTAGAGATTTAGGGTATATTTTGGTCTGTTAGAAGAAACTGTATCCCAAAATTTTAAAGAGAGAACAACTTATATATATATATATATATATATATATATATATATACCAAAAATAGGTTAACTACTGTGAAGGGATAGAATATGACTTTAAAAATGAAAAATAAAAAAGATTTTTTAAAAAAGGGATTGATAAGATGATTGAAAAAGGGAAAAAGAAAATTCAAAAAAAAATTTAAAAAATTAACTTTGAAAGACTAAGAATCATGGGAAAAAAGCCGTGAATTCTATGTGCTGTGTTCCCCTAGTGTTGGAGTTCTGCCGTTCTCATTGATCGGTAAACTTGGTCTTGGCTGGCTGATCTTGCTGATCTGCTGGGGGAGGGGCCTGTTGCCGTGGTTCCCAAATGTCTTTCCCAGAGGCAGAGTTGCCCCACCCTTGCCAGTCTGGGCTAAGTAATCTGCTCGGGTTTGCTCTTGGGAGCTTTTGTTCCCTGCAAGCTTTCGGTACAGCTTTGGAGGACGACAGTGAAAATGGCGGCCTCCCAATCTCTGGCCCAGAGGAGCCGAGAACTCAGGGCCCCACTTCTCAGTGAGCCCCCAGAGAAAAGCAGTCACTCCTGTCTCCCTGGTCTCTGGCTGCACTCTGTGCTCACCCAGCCTGTGACCACGCATTTCTATCTCTGGCACCCGACCCCGGGTGGAGTCTCCAAACCCAGCAGGTCCCTGCGGTGCACTCCTGCACCGCTCCTCCCGGGGGAGGAAGGGGAGTCTCCCCGGATCTGCCGCTTGCTGGGTCCCTGCTGGAGGAGCAGTGGCCCGACTGTGCCGCGGATCACAGTTTATGACAACCCCGAGCTGAGAGCCTGCTCCTCGGCTCCATCTCTGCAGCCAGCTTCCCCACTCCAATACCTGGGAGCTCTGCCGCACTCAGGCACCCCCAGTCTTTCTGTGACCCCGAGGGTCCTGAGACCACACTGTCCCAGCGAGGGTTACACCCCCAGCTTAGCCACTGGGGCGACGTCCCTCAGTGGAGCAGACTTCTAAAAGTTCCGATTTTGTGCTCCACTGCTCTATCATTTGCCAGAAGCGGCCGACGGAGGCCCCTCCCCCGCCGTCTATCCTCCCGAATATCGCCTCGGAGTCACTTCTCTGCACGTCCTACCTTCCAGAAAGTGGTCGCTTCTTGGTTCAGAGAGTTGCTGCTATTCTTTTCTTCCATCTCCTGTTGAGTTCATAGGTGTTCAGAATGGTTTGATCCCTATCTAGCAGAATTCCTGGGACCAGATGAAATTTAGGTCTCCTACTCCTCTGCCATCTTGTTCCTCCCCCTGAAATTCATTTATTGATGAATACTTGGGTTGTTTCTACCTTTTGACTCTTGTGAATAATGCTGCTATGAACAATAGTATGTAAGTATTTGAGTCCTTTCTCTTCTTTGGGGTATAAACCTGATATTAGAAATGCTTGATTTTGGGGCTCCTGGGTGGCTCAGTTGGTTAAGTGTCCAACTCTTGATTTTGATTCAGGTGATGATCACAGGGTCCTTGGATTGAGCCCCACATTGGGGTCACATGCTTGTTGGGAGTGTGCAGGAGATTCTCTTTCTTCCTCTCCCTCTGTCCCTACCCCCGCCCCTATGCACTCACTCTCACTCACTCTCACTCACTCTCTCTCAAATAAGTAAATCTTTATTAAAAAAAAAAAAAGTTTGATCGTGTGGTAATTTTATACTTAAATTTTTTTCCTTAAAGATTTTATTTATTTGACAGAGAGCGAGCATACAAGCAGGGGGAGTAGCAGAGGGAGAGGGAGAAGTACACTCCCCACTGAGCACGGAGCCCAGCTTGGGGCCCTATCCCATAGGATCAAATAAAAATACTACAAGAAGGGAAAAACTATAGACTGGTATTCCTCTTAAGTAATGATGCAAACACACTAGCAAATAAACAAAAACTAGCAAATAAAATCCATCAGCATATTAAAGGAATTATACACCATGACCAAGTAGGATCGTTACCTGAGCCAGAGGCAGGCGCTTAACCAACTGAGCCACACAAGCACCCCTCTTTTTAACTTTTTGAGGAATTTCTGAACTGTTTTCCATAGTGGTTGAACAATTTTGCTTTCCCACCAGCAGTGCAGAAGGATTCCAAGGTCGCCATGTCCTCACCAACACTTACTAATTTTCTCTTTCTTTTTTCTTTTTCTTTCTTTCCCTTTTCTTCCCCTTTCCCTTTCTTTCCCCGTCCCTTTTCCCTTTCCATCTTTTCCCTTTCCCCTTTCCCCTTTCCCCTTTCCCTTTCTTCTCTCACCATGTCCTCACCAACACTTACTAATTTTCTTTCTTTTTTCTTTTTCTTTCTTTCTCTTTCTTTCTTTCTCTTAGCCATCCTAATGGCTGTGAAGTTATAACTCATTGTGGTTTGATTTACATTTATCATTACATAATGCCTTTATCTCTTGTTAACAGTCATTGCTCTAAATGCTGTTTTGTCTGCTGTAAGTATTGCCATCCAGCTTTTTTTCCCCCCCACTCCCTTTTGCATGGAGAGTCTTTTCCAGCCCTTCACTTGCAGTTTGTGTGTCTTTAGATCTGAAGTGAGTCTCTTGTAAGCAGCATGTAGATGAATCCCCTTTTATTTTCCATTCAGTATCTTAATGTCTTTTGATGGGAGTATTTGGACCATTTACATTTAGGGCAGTTATTGATAGGTATGTATTTAGTGCCATTTTAGTTGTTCTTTGGTTGTTTTTATAGTTCTTTATTCTTTAGCTCTCTTCCCTAGTTACTTGATGTCTTTGTTTAATGTTATGCTTGGGTTCCTTTCTGTAAATTCTTTGTGTATCATACTTACTTGGTTTGTGGTTGTCATGAAGTTCATATTTAATATCTTCTGTTTATAGCAGCCTTTATTAAGTTGATGGTCAGTTAAGTTCAAACACATTCTGAAAACACTACATTTTATTCCCTACTGTTTTATGTATATAAACCTGCAGATGTTCTATTTTTCATCTTTTTATTCTGTGTATCCCTTAACTAATTTTTGTAGGTATAATTGATTTTGCTTTTAATCTTCATGCTAGCTTTATAAGTGATTGATCTACTACTTTTACTTCTGTTGCTTTTACTGGTGAATTTTTTTCTTTTCATAATTTTCTTCTATTTATGGCTTTGTCTTTTCTGATTAAAGAAGTCCTGTTAACATTTCTTATAAAGCTGGTTTAGTGGTGATGAACTGCTTTTGTTTCTCTGGGAAACTTTCTCCTTCAGTGTTGAGTGATAATCTTGCTGGGTTGAATATTCTTGGTTGTAGGTTTTTGCCTTTCACCTTGAATGTATCTTGCCACTTTGTTCTGGTACAAAGTCTCTGCTGAAAAATTAGCCTATAGCCTTATAAGGTTTCCCTTGTACATAGTAATTTGTTTTCTCCTGCTGCTCTTAAGATTCCTGTTTCTTTAATTTGTGACATTTTAATTGTTGTGTCTTGGTGTGGATCTCCTTGGGTTCATCTTATTTGGGGCTGTGTTTCCTGGATACCTGTTTCCTTCCCCAGTTTAGGGAAATTTTTAACTATTACTTCTTCAGATAAGCGTTCTGCCCCTATCTCTCTCTGTCTTTCTGGTACTCCTATAATGTAAATGTTCATATGCCTGATTTTGTCTCAGAGGTACCTTAGTATATGCTCATTTTTTTTTCTTTTTGCTCTTCAGTTTGAGTACTTTCCAGTACACCGTCTTTCAGATCATTGATCCATTCTTCTGCATCCTCTAATCTGCTGTTGATTCCTTCTACTGTATTTTTCCTTTATAATATTCTTTAGCTCTGATTGGTTCTTTTTCTTATATTTTCTATTTCTTTGTTGTAGTTCTCACTGAGTTCATCCACTCTTCTCAAATTCAGTGAGAATCTTTATGACCATTATTTTGAACTCTTTATGTAATTGCTCACTTATCTCCATTTCACTTAGGTATTTTTTTGAGGTTTTATTTTGTTACTTTGGAACATATTCCTCTGTCTCCTCCTTTTGTCTCAATCTCTTTGTTTCTATGTATTAGTTAGGTCAGCTATGTCTCCTGGTCTTGAAGGTAGTGGTGCTATTTAGAAGGCATCCTGTGGGGCCCAGTAGTACAGTCCCCCCTCATCACCAGCACCAGGTGGTCCAGGGGTGTCCCCTCTGTGGGCTGTATGCACCCTCCTGTTGTGACTGGGCTGCACCTGCTGCAGTTGTGCTGGTGGTTGCTGCTGGCCCCCAGCCTAACTGTCTGCATTTACTGGCCCTGAGTACTGCTTGTGCCTTGGTGGATAGGGCTGGCCCCAGCTGTGGCTGGCTGAGAGGCCTGGCTGTAGCTGCTGCAGGCTTGCCTGGTGGGTAGGATTAGCTTCTGGCACAGCTGGCTGAGAGGCCAGGGTGTAGCTGCTCTGGGTGTGTTCCCTCTCTGCCCCCCCCCTTCCAGGAGCCTCTTGTGGGGGTGCCAGTCCTGGCTAGGACTGCCTGCCAGGTATGTCAGGGGCAGGAGCTGCTTTGGAGGGATGCGTGCCTGGGCAGGTGGGTCTGCAGGGGAATGCTTGGGTGAGGTGAACAATGCTAGCAGTGCAGATGGCGAGTTGTCAGAACAGGCTCTAGCAAGCAGCCAGCCAGCTGGGTGGAAGGAGGGCAAGAAAAATGGCACCCACTAGCACTTCCATTCTTTGAGAAAGCCCTTGTAGATCCCTGCCCCTTTACATGTCCTAAAACTAGTCAGTAAATCTTCACTTATAACCCAGGTACTTTACAAACTACTGCTCTGTGCTGGGCCTTGGACAGAGTGGTACAGCATGCTGTCCCTTTAGGAAAAGTCTCAGTTTCCTATAACACCCTGGCTCTCCTGGAGTTAAGCCCTGTTCAGAGCCTTGTGTTATGGGGGCTTGTCTTTAGGTACAGGTTCCCAAGGCCTGGGGTGCTTAATGTGTGGCTTGATCTCTTTGTTCCTCAGGGAGGACCTTCCCACTTGTGATATCCTTCCCACTTGTGATATCCTTCCCACTTGT
>NC_058414.1:52994445-53026449 GCF_002201575.2 Neomonachus schauinslandi
TTCCCACTTGTGATATCCTTCCCACTTGTGATATCCTTCCCACTTGTAGGTCCCTACACCAGGGGTTCGGTTCACAAACTCCATCTCTGCCAGCTTCTTACCTTCTCAGTGTGGCTCCTTTTTTGTCTTTAGCTATGGATGATCTGTTCTGTTAATCTTCAGGCCATTTTCAGAATGACTTGCCTTATATGTACCTGTTGCCTCAGTGTGTCATGGGTAGAGGTGAGCTCAGGATCCTTCTACTCTGCCATCCTCCTAGGACTCTTGTGTCAACATAGTCTTCATTTCCTTTTTGATTTCTTCCTTGACTCATTGGTTGTGGGAGGTAAGATTTTATATTTTAGTTGAACTGGTGAAAGATGATAACATTAGACAGTGATAACTAATGTACAAATGTATATATGTATCTAGATACATAATATCTAGAGAAATAAAAAGAGATAAATTTAAAACACTATGGATACATCAAATGTAATTCTAAAAAAAATACATAGAGAGCTACAGAAAGCCAGAAATGGAGAAAACCAACTGAAAAGAAAAAAAGAAAGTGGCAGAGTTAAACCTTAATGTAGGAATAATTACCTTAAATGTAAATGGTCAAAATACACAAAGAGTTGCCAGAGTGGATTAAAAAATAAGACCCTACTGTATGCTTTCTTTTAGAAACTCTAAATCTAACCATATATGTAGATTAAAACTAAAAGGACAGAAAAAGGCCTGTCATGGAAATGTGAATCAAAAGAAAGCAGTAATGGCTGTATAAATATCAGATAAAGTAGATTTCATAGCAAAAAATAAAATTACTGGACCGGGACATTATATAATGATAAAAGGGTCAACCCACCTAAGAGATCTAGCAATCCTAAATGTATGTACCAAAGAAGATAGTAATAAAACATGTGATTCAAAAACTGATGGAACCAAAAAGAAAAATAGACAAATTCACAGTTCAAGTTGGAGACCTCATTGCTCCCTTCTGAGAAATTGAAAGAACAAGCAGATAAGAAATTAGCAAGGATATGGAAGGATTCAATACCATCAACCAGGAAGATCTAATCAACATTTATAGAACACTCCATGCAACAACAGCAGAATTGACATTCTTTTCAAATGCTCATGAAACATAGACCGTGATATATCATATCCTGCACCATAGACAACCTTAACAAATATAAGAGATGTGAAATGGTACAGAGTATGTTCTTTGTTGACAGTGGAATCAAAAAGAAATCAATAATGGAAACATAATAGGAAAATTTCAGCACTCTGAAACTGAAAAGCACATCTTTAAATATCCCATGAGTCAAAGAAGTAGTCTCAAGGGAAACAAAACATAGAGAACTTAATGAAAATGAAGATAAACCATACCAAAATCTGTGGGAACAGCCAAAGCAGTTCTCAGAGGGAAATTGATCACACTGAAAATGCATGCATTAAAAAAGGAAAGTGTCAAATTGGTAATCTAGGTTTCCACTTTAAGAACCTAGAGAAAAGAGCAAAATAGTTACAAAGCAACCAGAAAGAAATAATAAAGAGCAAAGTCTATGAAATTTAAAAAAATAGAGGAAAATCTCTGAAACTAAGTTAATTCTTGAAAGATAAGTGAGAAGGCAAGTTACCATTATCAGGAATAAAATGGGCTACCACTACATCCTCTGCAGACATTAAAAGAATAATAGGCAATATCAAAACAAGAAACAACCTCTACACACATAAATTTGACACCTAGAAGAACTGGACCAATTCCTCAAAAACCAGAACTATTACAAATCATCCAATAAGAAATAACTTTTCAAACTGATGTATAATACTGTATTAGTTTTAGTTGTGCAGCATAGTGAGTTTAGGCATAGATGGAGAAATGATTATCACAATTTTAGGTAACACCCACCCTAAAGAAGAAAAACATTGTGTTAACTGATGCATGCAAAACATTTTACCAAATTCAATGCCCATTTCTGATAAGAACTCTCAGAAATAGAAACAGAGGGTAAGTGCCTCAATTTGCATGAAGAACATCACCCGAAAGCTACATAATGGTAAACCCACAGCGTATCTTCAGCTGCCCACTCAATGTCTGTGCTTAAATATTTGATAGACATCTCAAAGTGAACTTGCAAAACTGAACCTCTACCTGTACTCAAACCTGCTCTTGCTGGTCTTCTCCACCTAGTGGGCTCCATGGTGCACAACCTTGGAGTCATTCATGACCTTGTTCTTTTTCTCATGATAAACATCAGGTTCTGTCAGATAAACCCTGAAAATATATCTAGATCTCCTCTCTGGCCCGAATTACTGCATTTGCCCTGAAACTGCTTCCTCAGCCCCTTTCAGGCTCCCTCAGGGTCTGTGTTTCCCCCAGCAACATGAATGCCTTTTTGGAGCTAAGTCAAACCAGCGCATGTCTCTGGCTAAGACTCTTTCCCGTGTCACTAATAAGGACAATTTTGCAGTTGTCAGGATAAAGAAAAAAAAAGTCTATAACGACCCTCGAGTAATACTGGCATATTGTTTATGCTTTAATAAGTATTTATTGAGAAACAACTATGTGCTATAAGAACCCCATTAAATATTGGTACTGTAACTCTGAAAACTAAACCTATTCATTATACTCCCAGAGCTTTGAATCCAGGGGCAAATACAGGTAGGCAGTTACCCAGGGTGCTCCGTGCTAGGGTATCTAACGTACAGAGAGCTATGAGAGCATTTGTGAAGGGCCCCTTGCCAAAGGAGGTGCAAGGAAATTGAGAAGGTAACTGAAAGATAAATAGAACTGAAAAATAAGTAGAAATTAAGCAGGTGAAGACTAGGTAAAAAGGGATTAGTGGGAAATTGTATCCTGCAGAGAGAGAGGATATGACAAGGCAGGTGTGACAGGATCCTAGTGTGTAAAGGGGGGAAGGTGCTGGAATAGTTCAGAGCAATAAATGCAGTCCAGATCACATAGGGTTTTGTAGAGTATGGTAAGACTTTGAGACGTTATCTTAAAAAATAAAGTCTTATGAATTGGAGAATTAAAAATTAGAGTGACAGGGGAACCTGGGTGGTTCGGTTGGTTAAGTGTCTGCCTTTAGCTCAGGTCATGATCCCCAGGGGTCCTGGGATTGAGCCCTTAGTCAAGTCAGGCTCACTGCTCAGTGGGGAGCCTGCTTCTCCCGTCCCCTGATTGTGCTCTATCCTCGCTCTCTCTCAAATAAAATCTTTAAAAAAAGAGGGACAAGATCTCTATTTTAGAAAGCTTATTTCAATGGCACTTTGAGGAATTATTCAGAGACACTGTAATAGAGGCAGAGAAAGTAGTTGGAAAGTGATTAGCAGAAATCCCGGTGAGTGGTGATGGTGATTTAGACCAGAGTGACACCTGGAGACAGGAAGCATAGTGGACGTGCTCAAGAGGTGGTTAAGAGAGCAAAGGAGATGGCCAAAATTTGTTTGGGTGTCTTAAAAGAGCTGCTTTATAGAGTAGATGGTGAACTGAGATTTGTGCAAGATGAGTTTGAATTATCTGTGGGACTTGATGGGGAGAGGTGCCTTTGGCCGCTCTGAATTTGGCTTGAATGAGTAAAACAGAGTTTGGGAGAGAGGGAGAGATAGTTGGGATAGAGATTTGCATTTTCCCCTCGCTGAGATGTTAAGTGCTATGTGTTTAAATAATATTTGAGCATCTTAAGTTGTAAGTTTCTTGTTGCCATACTGAGAGGAGGGCTAAGTTAGGCTTGTTACGACTTGTTGGGAGGTTGTGTTTACTTTTAAAAGTGATGCTTGGATGAAGAGACTGTGTCTCATTCAGACCTGGAGACTTCCTCTTGATGCTAAATATAACATTGTGGTGTATGACACACAGTGCCCTAGGACGTTGCCATTACACTCTGTTCTCGGGGCGTGTTAGAGTCCACACAAGGGGGCAGTCCTTCATAGAAACATAGAAACATCATGGTTGCCAGGCTTTAAATTCTGATTCCACCAATTAGCAATGGTGTGACTGTGGGCAGATGATTTAACTTCTCTGAGTTTGTTTTGTCACCTATAAAATGGAAACAGTATTACCTACATCATGTGTTGTGCAAATTGAGTTAAAAATGTACAGCATTTAGAACAGAAAACTGAATGTTAGCTGTCATTACGGCCGTTATTAATAGATGAGGCTTAATTTAGATAGGTAATAGAGGACTTCATTACATTAAACGTGTGGCAGTTTGACTGGAAAGCCCAAAGTGTGTGTGAATTTCTGGGACTTCTTCACTGTGAATTGCACTGCCCTGCGGATGATAGTTACTCTCTGATGGTTTCGTTCTGATTATGAGAGTGGATGGTTAGTGTGAAGAGGAAACTGGGGGTTGTTAACTGCATATTAACACACTGGGCAAATGGAAGAGCATTGAGTTTCATCTTTATCACTAACGGTGCTTTCTTACAGACCTGTGATTTTACTCCTCACCTGAAGAACTAGTGTTGCTTGCTAGGCTTTCCGCTCCATGAAAAACAAAACAAACAACTTTCCTATTGAAACTTAAACTGAAGTTGTGATGAGAATGGGTTCTTTTTGATTTTTGGAAAAGCTTTGCTTTATCATTGATAATCAGAATGGATTGGGAGAGGGCCGGCAGACTGGTGGGTCGGAGTGCTGACGTTGGGGTCTGGGCAGTGAGAAGGACAGGGGAAACATGGGCTGGCAGTGCTAAAGGCTCCGTGTTCCTCTAAGACTGCCATTTTGAACAGTTAGTCAGATGCAGATAGTCCCTGGAATCCTGCTATGAAACATGCATTGGGAGAGATGGGGCAGGGGAGGGGAAGGGAGGGAAGAGGCGGTGGAAGGGTGAGACAGGGAGGGAGGGGGAGGGAAGGAGGCGTGTCATGCCCACGTGATGGCTATTTTCGCTGTGGGAGACTGTCCTGTAAACTATTTTACTTTGAATCTTACAGGAATTTGAAAGTGATTATGTTGTGTTTAAGTCCAAAACTTTGGATTTTGACAGAAGGCTTGGGACGATTCTTTGCGAAGGTTTCTTTAACAGCAACGGTTTAGAAGCTGCATTTAAGGTTAGTTCGGAAGAAGCTATCATTAAAAAAATACGAATGAATAATTTTGACTGTTAGATGAAAGGAGTGAATACGTTCCTTTCTGACCCAGCTAAACAACTAGTCACATCCTGTTTGTATTCACCTCACTGAATTAAATTTTACATAAGGCACTAATGCATGATGTTTACGTGGGGCAAGGTCAGTTTTAGGACTTTGGACTATTGATCTTTTCTCAAATTCAGAGTTTTAGCTCTCGTTACCTTTAGAACTAGTTTGGCATAGCCTATGAAATCCTGATTCCAAATTAAGCCACCGTGAAAAGTGAAAAATACCTGTTCATGGAAGATTTTCTCTGTACCATTGTTTACATATGTTGGGTTCACCCGCCCACTTCATTACTCTGACTGAAACAAATAGCAGTTGGTATAATACATTCCGTCAGGCATAAGACACGGTTGGTGATCAGGCACGCCATTATTTTGTATATAAATAAAATGCTGCCCAAAAAATTATTCCATCGATTATATAACATAGTCCACTTTCAGATGTTAAGACATGAAGAAATGTTGGACAGAGAATTAAAGAAATGCAATATGGTATTTATGTATTCCGAATTGCATTAATAAAAAACGCACCTTCTTAGACCTCCCAAATGGACAACTTAAGATGTGGGAAAGAGGGACACCATGCAAAACTTTCTTGTCAAAGGAAAGAACTGCAAGTGAGGTGTAAAACCAGATGACATCCCAAAAGAGGAATGGAGGCTTCTGTTTCCAAAGAAATACACTGGGGATCATGGGCATAATTCATTGAAAATGGCTGTGCAAAACAATAGCACAGACCCAGACTTTATATGGGATACTGTTTGATTTTGACCTTCAAATTCACATGATGGGTCAGGTGGTGGTGAAGGTGCAAGTATCTCCTGGCCCCTGTCGAGCATTTTAACATGAAGAATTCACAAGGATTGGGGCCTGGGTGGTTCAGTCGGTGACTTGTCTGATTCTTGATCTCAGCTCAGGTCTCGATCTCAGGGTTGTGAGGTCAAGCCCCATGTTTAGTTCCACATTGGTCATGGAGCCTACAAAAAAAATTCATAAGGATGAAATAGTTCTTTGTTTTGTAAGAGCTGGTAGATGAAACTGAGTTGCTGTTGGCCCAAATATATATCTTATTATTGTAAAATTAAGCTGCCTGTGATTCCATCTCTCAGAAATTTGTCTTTGGCTACATATATGTATATGTATATGTATCCGTTTGACAAGAGTGACATCAGAGGCTGACCCTCTTCAGTAACCTTTTTCACTTAGGAATGGATCATAAACGTTTTCTTGGTTTTAGAGCAGAATTCAGTATTTTGTAATGGCTCCACAGTGTATCATACTCTCTGTTGCTGGACCTACTTTGCTTTCATGCTTTTATAAATAACAGGACGAAAGAATGTAGATTGTTCCCTTTACAGAGGCTCCTACTTTTTCTAATTCAAGTCTCTCTCCTTCCCGTAGCACAGCTGTTGATAGGGATTCTGTTCTAGTACATGCCACTTATTTTTTCTAAACTACTTTATCTTTTTGTCATGTTTTTTGTCTTTAACTTTGCACCTATTTGTATCTTGTCTGTGGAAATATACAGCATCAGCCCCTGCCCAGTAGCTCTGCAGGGGTGGGACATCATGTCACAGTTTGTGTTCTATTTAGATCCCTGTCTTCAGTGTCTTATAAAGCAGATGTCTAATAACTGCTTGAGGTTGGGGGGATGGATTGGTAGTCAAAGTACTGGAATGACTCACAGATGAGGTTTAAACTGCAGGAAGAGTCGTGGTGGAAGAGAGAAAATTACAGAATGGCATCTTGAGGAAAAAATGATGTCTACCATAGGTACAGGATGATGAACTCTGACCATGTGCCATTGGGTGCCAGGGAATAAATATTTGCAGACGGTTCTCTGGAGACCATGATTCATGCCTGCTCTCGGCAAAGACATGACCAGGAAGGGCACTGGGACCAGACACTATTCTACTTGAATAGGAAACTGTGGTTCAAAGCCTACAATGTTGGCACTCAATAAAAAACAAAACGAAGCAAAACACTAGTGGATGTTCCTCTAAAATTTACAGCATGTCTACATGAAGGTAGACTGAAATGTCTAAGATGAAGTATCCAGAAAAGTCTTCGGACAGTAAAATTGAAAGCTATAAAATTGTGAAGTGTACAGTGGTTCAGGTGGCAACATTTAAAACATCTTGGAAAGAGGCAAACCCAGGAAAACTATAAATAGGTACTACTTGAATAGTAGCAAGGGCATTATGAAAAGCCATGTTACGGAGTGCAACTGAGTAGAAGAAAAGGTAGACCGTGCAGATCTCAGATGGGACTGTCAGGGAAAGAAGCATGTGGTAGGAGTCCATTTTTAATCTTTGGGGGTTGATAGGAAGGAAAACGTCTATACTCTTCACAAAATAGCTCTCAGTTTCGTGAGGACATGGAAGCAGGAGGTCCACCTGACCCTTGTTCTCTTCCCCTAGGGTAGTTTTTCTTTATCTGTGATGCTGAAAAATTATGACAATGTGTACTACCTAAAAGGTTAAGGTTTCCTTACTACTCTTTTCTGGCCTTATAGCCTCCCAAAAGAATATTTTTTCTGTGTCTTTTCCCTTTTGTACTTGGAGTCAAGTCCCACTAAGCATATCAGCTAGGCAAGATAGATGCAGCTGGAGAGCTTCTGGTATTTCAATCGTGGTCAGGATGTTAACTGTTTGAAAAGAACAAATTGGCGAAGTAAATACATTTCCCTGGTGTTGGTGGATTGCACTTCTTTGTTAAATCTGTGAGTCAGTGTTTGCTTTTGATTGTTAACCTGAAGCCCAAAGTCAACAAAAGAGTGGTTGAAAGAAGAAAGTTAATAAGCATTTTGCTAGGGAGCAACTAACCAAGAAGGTTTTAAAATATTTAGCAGTTTCTCTACTCTTATAATTGATATTACCCGGGGCGGGGGAGGGGAAGCCAAATGTGTCTAAACTGACCTCTAAGATATGGTTTGATTTACATATTCATTGTACAATTTTTTCACTGTTTTTTTTTTTCAGTGAATTTAGTTGATGTCAATATTTAGAGAATGTTAACGATGAAGCTATTTTTAAAGAAAACAGGTTTTCCCCCCATTATTTTACTTTAATTGCAGTGTAAGTAATATACAGTGTTACGTTAGTTTCAGGTGTACGATGTAGTGAGTCAGCAGTTCTGTACATTACTCAGTGCTCATCGTGTCTCTCTCTCATCCCCGTCACCTATTTCACCCATTCCCCCATCCACCTCCTTCTAGTAACCATCAGTTCTCTATAGTTGAGTCTGTTTTGTCTTTTTTCCTTTGCTTTGTTTCTTAAATTCCACATATGAGTGAAATTGTAGGGTATTTGTCTTTCTCTGCATGATTTGTTTCTCTTAGCATTATACACTCTAGATCCATCCATGTTGCAAATGGCAAGATTGCATTCTTTTTTTAGGGCTGAGTAATATTCCATTGAATACATATACACCGCTTCATTATCCATTCATCTCTTGATGGGCTTCTTCCATACTTGGCTATTGTAAATAATACTACAGTAAACATAGTGGTGCATATATTTTCAAATCTGTGTTTTCATACTCTTTGGATGAATACCCAGTAGTTCTGTTCTTAATTTTGTGATGACACTCCATCCTGTTGTCCACGGTGACTACACCAGCTTCCATTCCCACCAACAGTGCACGAGGTTTCCTTTTTTCTCCACATCCTTGTCAACAGTTGGTGTTTAAAGAAAACAAATTTTGAGGAACACCTATTATTTCCCTAAGAGGAGTAACGAAACTTTCTTTTTGGCCATGTTGCTAACAAGGCACAGACCATGGTATATGGTTTTCTGCCCTCTTGATTATATTTTACTTTGAGGAGGTATCTTTTTTTTTTTTTTAAGATTTTATTTATTTGAGAGAGTGTGTGCTTGAGAGACCACGAGCTGGTGGGCAGGGGGGAGAGGGAGAAGCAGGCTCCCCGCTGAGCAGGGAGCCCGATGCGGGGCTTGATCCCAGGAACCCAGCATCACGACCTGAGCCAAAAGCAGACACTTAACCCAGTGAGCCACGCAGGCGCCCTGAGGAGTTACCTTCTTTTAAAGAAATCTCTATATAACAGGCCTACTAACTAATATTGTACGAATCCCACACAGAGTCAGCAAGTAACAGAATCATTTCCAGTGGCACCGTGGCTGTTGAGAGCCCACACAGGGGAGCACAGAGCCCGGGGCCGGACTGCCCCGTGTCAGATGCCGGATCTAGCACTAGCTGTGTGAACTTGGGGAGCTTCCTCCCTCCCCACAACTCCGTTCTCTTACCTGAAACCTGTCATAACAGCAATTTAAGGCCATTAAAATAGAGTACCTGGCACCTTGTCAGCCCTATATAAACACTGCTTGTACAGAAACAAGCATTTTAATTACATTATTGTGCTCGCAAAGAAGGCTGTCTCATGCCGGCACACAGAAGGACCCACATGGGGTAGAGAATAAGGCAGGAGGCTAATGGATATCCCAGGTTAGGCTCCGCAGGCAGCTGAGCTTTGTGGAAGCTGGTGGTGAAGGTGAGTTTGGATCTGAGTGGGGGGCACGGACTGAGCGAGGAGAGTTTCAGGACTTTTACTTGTCTGCTTGCTGGTACTGTATGTTCCTGCTTCAGTCCATGTGTCTCCCCACCGCCCTGCCCCCCCCCAGTCTCCTTACTCACTGCCTTCCTCTGCTTGCTAATAGTTCTTGCTCCCTCATAATTTTGCTTCCATAGGTTCAGCCTGCCATGCCCTAGTTCTCTTCCTGAGGAGGAGAGAATGTGATTAGTTCAAGGCATCAGTTTGAGGTAGGACATTCCTGTCAAAGGAACTGTCTGCCTGGGGGGTGGTTGTCCTTGCCACAGGTCACTGCTGCTGCCCCAGGCCACAGTGTTGGGGTGGCTGGGTGGTGTGGCATGGGACGTGGGCTGCCACAGATGGGACAGTCCCAGTAACTGATCCATTCAGTGTAATTATTAATGGTATGACCTGGAGGTCCTCGACGTGGATATTCTAGATCAAAAGAGTACCTGTGTAGGAGGGGAGAACAAAGAAAGATGGGATGTACATTTTGCTTCTGATTTTGTATCTGCAAGCATCTTCTCAAACATTTCCTGGCACCCAGCAGGAAGAAGTAATGTTATCTGTGAGCAGGGATTGCCGACAGATCGTAGTTAATTTCTGACTCCTCTCATTTTCTGCTGCGAAAGGGAGGTTACATTTAATATTTGTTTTTATTGGAAACGTGTCTTAGATTTGGAGCTATTTCAGGATTCTTGTAGGGTTCTAGATTTTTGCTTTAACTCTAAGCATGTAGGAGGTGTAATGGGGAAAATAACTGAGTATCTGCATTAAAAATCCACAGTTCTTAACCTTTCAACTTTGATTTTTACAGCTTTTGACCATATTTGGGAATTTTCTAGAGAAACCAGTTGTCATGGAAATTTTCAGCCCACATTACAGCACACTACTACACATGTTTAACACAGAGTTGGATATGTGTAAGCAATTGTATGATGAACACGTGAAACAGGTAAGTAGGGCATGAAGTTGAGCACATCCCCAAGCATCATTTTTGTGGGTAATGGCCATCAACTAGAACTTTATTTAATGATACCTAAAGATGAGATAGTGACAGTAAACCTTTTATGCCTTTATTTAATTGGTTTCCTTATGCAGATGAAGAACCTGCTTTAGGACCATAACTCAACTAATCAGGTTACTTAACACATACATTTTATGTCTTTGCACCGTGAAACCACCGAAATGAACAACTGCTTTCAAGGTTGGAATGCACTCTGATTAAACATGCCCTTCCTTCCTCTTCACCAAAATATGATTCTGCAGATTGAACGTGGAAATGTAGTTCTTCACCGGAATATGCCATTTACTGCAGGCAACATCAAATGGGCTAAAGAGGTCTTTGAACGACTTCAGACTTTCTGGTCCAACTTTGCATCTCTCCGGTATTTGTAAGTTATTAGGCCTATTTCATGGTAAAAATGATCCTAATGAGACAGGCAGTTTTTATAGAGGGCAGTGAACTGTTCATTTTAGCACTTGAGGATTTCCTTGGCTGAGTTCCCTGAGATGACTTCATCCCCATGGTTTTAGAATACATTCACTGGGACGCTTAAAACTTCCATACGTTTCCCTGTTGTAGGTCCTTACATGTTTTCTTCTCACTTTTCCTTTGCACCCACAGTATGTTGGTAGTTTTTGGTTCCTTTTCTTCAGTAACTAGCACTACTTTTATTTTGCAAATTAATGTACCTTCCTCTTGTCTTTGTAGGAATTGGTAACTTTCTGCTATTGATGTTGAGTGGAACTCTCTGGAGTTCCATTCATTTCATAACGCTATCTTATAAGGCAAAGACCATTCATAAGCATTATTTGGCTTTTCTTGCTTCTATTCCTGTTTTTTATAGTGCATTTTATTATACTTTCTATTGTATATTTCCTTGTAAAGTAGTTAAGCTGAAATCTAATATGTAGGAAAGTAGAAAAATCCTATTCCTACAGATTCTCGGAAAGTCCTGATGATGCCTTAGTTTATCAGAAGCATATTGAAATGACTGCTTTGCTAGAGCAATTTGAAAATCGTATCTATAATGAATGGAAAAGTAACGTGGATGAAATCTGTGACTTCAATTTGAATCAACCCTTGATTAAATTCAGTGCCATAAATGGGCTTCTCAGTGTCAACTTTGACCCACAGGTAGGGGTTTGATATTTTTAAGTTGTTTTATAGATGCCATTTTTATCACAAGTATATTCCTGATATTTCCAGTGATTTATATTTAATTTGGGGAGAATGTCAGTCCTGTGGGGATTATAACTGAAAACAACTTCTAATAGGTCTTTGTTTTAGAGATTTGTTTCCCAAATACTATATTAATTCCTCTTTTTTTTTTTGACCTTGTAATTACCATTTCCACCTTTACTGGACAATGAGCTGAGAGTAGGGTGCATTTCATTTTATCTTTGTGTCCTGTGCTTCTAGTGTAGTGTTGGGCACTTGGTAATACTTAATAAACGTTAACTCAATTGAATGTAATCATTAGTCTTTTATAAGAGTTTTCTGGCTTGGATTAGATTTGTAGCACATTTACCAGTGTTTTCAGTTAATTAGAATTTTATCATGTAAGGTTTGGGGAGTCCACAAAATGTATGGAATGAGGATATCCTTCAAAGGGTCAGTAAACTGTAATATGCTAGTTAAATAGGTTATTTTTATGAAACAGTTTTCCAAAAAACATAAAACAACATCTAAATGCCCCAAGTAATATGAACAGTTAAATATACTCAGGATGAAAATTACCTTTATTGAAGATCCTTTTTTTCCCCTATGATAAACCACCTAACAGAGAAATTTCATAGATTCTCTGAATGAGTTTATTTTCTTAAAATTGCATTACATGTTATGTAAAAATGAAAGTGCAGAAACTTCAATATTGTAGCAGAAGGGACTATACCTCTAAATCACTGTGTGTATATATTTATGTATAATGTACTATATGTGCATATATCTGATAAATTATATCTATGTAGGTACATATATATTTTAACCTGTCTCCAACTTTGAGAGCTTGGTAGGAGGTACAAAATAAGCTTTCTTCTCTACTTAAAAGAATATGCTTTACAGGAAAGGGCAAACATATGAAAATAACTATTTGTAAGTTGCCATTACAAAAAAATTAGTAAGTATTTGGCTAATTTTTTTAGACAGTGAAGATTATATGCTGTTTTTTAGCGACTGCCCTGTCTTTTGTGTCAGTTCAAATATATGTCTAGGTAAGTAGTGAGGAAGTAAGCCTCCCTGGATCTGTCTGTCATAATCTGCACCCAAATTCTCATCTGTTGTCCTAAGATAGTACACAGAGTAGCATCATTTAATTATGTTTACAAAACTTAGCACACATATATAAATATATGACCGAGAGAACTTAGGATTTCTTCCACCTCTGATTTCATAAAACCAACTTAACAAACTAAATGCCTGAGATGTTTCAGGGATAATTCCTGTGATTTATGTATGGTACTAGTTCACCTGTGGTGTGACAGCCTAAGGAAGTCAACTGGTTTACCTTCTAAACGTGTTATGCAGTCTGTTCCTCAGAACCTGTGATTTAGAGGTATAGTCCCTTCTGCTACAACATGACACACCCATTCCTAAAAAAAAATCACTGTGCTGTGAAAGATTGCTCAATAAAAAGTACAGAGCTTATGGGGAAAATGGGGGCTAGGGCTCTCGTACTTAAAAGCTGTCAGCGGTGCATTAGAAAAACAGGAACCTACAAAAACAGCATTTTATACATTTTAAATGGCTAAGTCATACATAAATACTACAGTAAATATGACACTTCGCCTTGACAAAGACTGGAAGTTTGCTCAATGGAAGTGGGTGTTGGGTAGGTGACGATTTGTGCCTTGCTGTGAAGTGATGGAAGGAGGGTTATCAATATCTGGCAGAAAGTTGAACCCCTACATGTGAATGGGCGTGGCGCGTCATACTTGAGTGAACTGAGGTGCTTGGTGGCTCCTGGCATATGAGCGTTTTGCATATTTCTAAGCCTTTCAGTTGAGTTAGGCACAGTTTTTAGCATTTACCTAGTTTCTTGCTAATGAAATTGCAGATCAGCACAGAGAAAATTTGTTGTATGTCCATATTGCTAGTCTATCAGTTGTATTGGAACAAATTTATGTTTTCAAAACAAACGTTGTGACAGAAAGAACAGTCCTGGGAAAAGATGGAGGTCCGTGTACAACCTTCCATCTCATAGCTTGGTGTGCACGTGTTGCTGTCTTTTGCCTGAATTCTTTCTCTGACTGTGGACCGTAGCCCTAAATAACATTGTTATTTATACTTCTGTATCACAAGAATGTACGATGACTGCTTTTAAAAACCATACGAAACAACAGCCTCTTCACCTTGACAATTGGAAAATATTGTAATCATTGGATGAAATTTTAAGTGTTTGGATTTTAACACGTGTTAAAAGAGAATGTCATTCATAAAATACATAATCCTTGATTTTCTTTTAATAGCTCGTGGCTGTTTTAAGAGAGGTGAAATACCTTTTGATGCTGAAGAAATCTGACATACCGGATTCAGCGTTAGCCATCTTCCAAAAAAGAAACACTATTTTAAAGGTGAGTGTTTGTAGATATTCTTTGAACAGACGTATTTTGATTCATAATTATGAACACGTAGACCTATAATACTTTCGTGCCTCTAATATATGTAGCTTTAACACATTTGACCCTTTCTGTTTCGGGGTTTCCTTTTGCTCAGTACATTGGAAATCTTGAACTTGTTGTGCAAGGATATAATAAGTTGAAGCAGACCCTCCTGGAAGTGGAATATCCTCTGGTGGAAGATGAGCTGAGGGCCGTGGATGAGCACCTGGAGACAGCTGCGACATCGCTCACGTGGCGGGATGACTGCTGGGGGTACATTGAGAGGGCGAAGGTGGCCACGTCTGCGTTGGCATGCAGAGTGGAGCTCACGCAGAGCAACGTGAAGGTGATCCAGAAAACCATGAAGGCTTGGGCGGAGTGTACACTCCTTCCCAGGAGGGAGCCCAGAAGAGAGGCTACCTTGACTTTGGAGGACAACGGTGATTTGTTTACTAAAAAATACAGGCAAATTCAAGAAGATGGCTGCAGGATACATAACTTGGTGGAGGTAATGGCTTTTGAGGTTTGGAAATTGAAGATCTTTTCAGTTAGTTGAGAAAAGAGCAGACATACTCAACCTAATAATGTAGGGTTTTTTTAATTGCGCCTGAGGGAGCTTTATGTATGGTTTTGTTCAGCATTTAAAATGGAGGAATTTGCATGGCTCGCCTGTAACTTCTGCAGTCCTTGCTGCTTTTCATTCCTGAGGGAAGAGATTGGAGTGTGAGATATATTGGTGAAACGGAAAGCCTAGAGATGGGATCCTTGTCTTGGTCCTAGCTACATGGTCTTTCGGATGCTGTTGATAGCTGGCACGGTTTGTGAAGTGCCCGTAGGTGCCAACCATCTTGTCCACGTCACCTTGTGCAACCCTCTCAACCTTCTCCTGAGGGTGGACAGTAGTCACTCTCCTTTTAACAAATATTTGAGTTTTAAAAACAGTAACAGGCACTATTCTAGAGTTGTCAATTGCAGAGAAGACAAAATAAAACAAATGAAACAAGGCAGAAAAAGAAAACTCAACCAAACAAAAAAGTCCCTTATCTCTTGGACCTTACATTCTAGTTGGCCAAGGTAGAGAAAATAACATATACAGAATAGGAGAAATGGTGAAAAATACAGCAGGTAGGATAGGGAATCATTGGTACGGGGTGTATTTTATATGAGGTGGTTTGAAACGCTTCTGTGCTAAGGTAGTAGTTCTGCAGAGAACTGAAAGGGAAAGAGAATGAGCCATGTGGATATCAGGAGAAGGATGTTCTAGGTAGCAAAAAGTACAGAAGTTTGAGGAAGGAGCACAGTTGGTCTGTCCAAGGATCAGTTAGAGAGCCAGCATGCCAGAAGCAGAATTTGCAAGGGGAATAGTAGTAGTTGATGAAGCTTGGAAGGAACTGAGGACACATACGTGGGATTGACAGGCCGTTCTGAGAACTTGGGTTTTTACTGTAAGGTGAAATAGCAGCCAGACACTCTCTACTCAAAGGTTAGCTCTGTTGAGTGTAAATCAGAGGGGAGCAAGGGGGTGGTAGGAGGTAGACCTTTGAGAGATTATTTTAGTAATTCAGGTGATAATGGCTTGGGTCAGAATGGTAGGGATAGAAGCCGTCATGCTCTGGATATATTTTGAAAGTAGAGCCAACAGGATTTGCTGTGATGAGTCAGGAGAGAAGTCAAAGATGAGTTCAAATTTTTTGGTCTGAGCAACTGGAAAATTGGAGTTTGCCTTTACTGATATGGGGAGAACTGTGATAGAGCAGATTTTGAATGGAAAAGAGAGGCTTTGGTTTAGGCCATGTTGGTTAGAGATGCATGCCCAAGGGATTATTTCGAGTAGGCTGGCACTGCAGTCAAGGCTGGAGTTTGGGGTAAGAAGTCCAGGCCAGTGACATAGAATTGAGAGTCATATGTGAAGCCATGGACTTTGATGAGTTTGTGTAGGGTTTAATCATAGATAGACAAGAAGTCCAAGGCCTGACCTTGAAGTCCTCTCTGAGGCCAGGGAGAAGGGGAGGGTCCAGCACGGATGCTGAAAAGGAGGCCAGTGAAGCAGAAGGAAAATCCAGAGAGATGCTCTCCTGGAAAGCAAGTCAAGAAGACATTCCAAGGAGGAGGAAGCATTTGACTTTGTCCCATCCTGATTCAGGACCTGAAAGTGAGGGCCGAGGTTGGCAGCCAGATGTTGCCCCGTGGAAGCCGTTGGTGACTGACAGAGCTAACTTGATACAATGGAAGCCAGAATGGAGTGGCTGACAAGAACGGGAGAAATGGGACCAGAAGGCCACTCAGCTCCTGAGGAGCTCTGAGGCGGCAGGGACCTACAACTCCGCAGTGCCTGGGGCATGTGAGGGATGGGGAGGATTTTATTTTTAATGTCGCTAGGTGTTTCTGAGGGGTGGTATGTTGATTGGAATGATCTAGTAGAGGGGAAATAATTGTTGGAGGAAAGTCCTGGAAGGAAAGGGATTCTGTAAATACATGTGGAAGTCGGCTGTAGATAGGAACTTGGAGAGTTCATCTGTAGTAACAGGAGGGAGGGGGGCAGAGCACAGGAATGTGGTGCTCACAGGGGGGCAACTCCAGTGAGGGAGATGTGGGGAAGTTCATTTTTTAAAGAGCATACTCTGCATTTCCTTCTTGAGTGTGTTCGTTATATGGAATCATCTCTGTAGATGGATACAGTCCTCAGACCATGACACTCTCCTTTGGGCAGGGCACCAACACCCCTCACCACAAACACACACACACACACACACACACCCCACCCCACCCCACCCCACCCCCACCCGCGCTCCCCACCGTCACAAAGCACTATGGCCTGGGGTTTGCCCTGGAGGAGGTCAGAAACCAGGGTTTTTAGTCTTGTGCCTTCCAGAAAGGGCAAGAAATCCTTCAAAGAGCTTTCCAATCTTGGCCCTATTTTATCACCTCTGTAGTTGTGGTTCTTGCATGTAACACATACCTTTGAATCGTGGATCATACATCCGCAGTAGCAAATGATCAAAGAAAGGGCAGAGTATTGTCTACCTTATAATCAGCTCTCATTCCAGTGTCTCTTTTTCTCTCTGATCTAGTTTCTGCCTTGGGCATCTGCCCTCTGGATTATATGGACTATGTAACCTTTCCCACTCAGACAGGTATCTCTGGAATCAACCCTTGCTGCCCACCTGACCTTTTCAAATCTGTGTCCCCAGTCCTGCCACACCGTTTGCTCAACCTCTAGCAGTCCTAAACCATAGTCCTCTCTGACCTTGTCATGCCCTATTGACCTGTTCATTACCCAGACTCTTGGGAGGAGATGTCAAGGTAGAAGAACTTAATACTGTTGAAGCACAAAGGGAGCTTTGACTTCACCAGGCTGGTTTTCCTCAAGTTGAGTTACTATTCCATAGGCTGCTTATGGGTGGTTTGCACGAAGTATTTGTTGTTTGGTTGCTTGTTTTCGTTCAACCAAGTTAAGTCGACTTCTAATAGTAGCACGGTGAATCTCCAAGAAAGGCCTAGAGCACATAGCACTTTGCTGACTCAGTGATCTTGGATATTCCAGAACAGTGTTCTCTGAAAGACCAGTTTGGGAAACCTCATTTACATACGAGGCCCTGGAAGACAAAGCCCAGGACCACATAGAGTTCGGCACAGAGCAAGGGCTGGGACCTACGTCCAGGACACAGAGAATGCTTAAAAACTCCTGTATCTCTTGTTTGTATTTGAAGACAGCAATTTTCATGATTTTTCTTTTAAAAGATGACTTTTGAATGTATGGTGTAAATGATCTAAATGTTGCAAAATCCTGCTTAGATATTTACTGTTCAGCTTGAGGCTCTATGACCTGGCATTTAAATGTTCCTGTCTCATGCACAAAAATGCAGTCCCTTCTTTAACAAAACATTTCAGTGGAAAGCCTTCATTTTTGTGCTCACTGTTGTTTGTACCCATCTATTAATATTTATGTTTCCAGGAAAATAGGAAGCTCTTCAAAGCCAGTCCTTCTCTGGATGCCTGGAAGATATATGTGGAGTTCGTCGATGACATGGTGGTAGAAGGCTTTTTTCAAGCTCTCATGCATGACTTAGACTTCTTTCTGATGAATACGGAGGAACAACGGACACCTGTGCCATTTTTTCAAGCACAGATGATTTTAATGCCTCCTGAGATTCTTTTCAAACCTTCTTTAGAAAGAGAGGCTGGGCATGGCTTCTACAATCTGGTAGAAGAAATGCTTGGCAGCAGCTGTAGAATGTCTGCCCAGATGGAGCGAGTGGCCTCACATCTGGAAATAGCAACTTATCAGGTACTATCTTTGAAAAGGGGTATGACCTTTGGTATTAATGATGGAAAAATAAATGGAGGTAACGGGGAGCACACGGAAAGGAGAAGCTAGGGAAAAAAAACAGCAGTTTCTGATTTTACCAACTACTCTCCCTTTGAAGCACAGCCTTGGGTGGTGGTACGTTGCACGTGATTGACAGGGCAAGGTGGGTTTTAATGAACGCTCGCTTTTCCTCTCATTTAGAATGACATGGAGAATATGCTGGGCCTGGTAGAGGTCAGGCAGGAGATAATGAAGAGAGTGGCAGATGTCATCAGCAAAGTCTTGGACTTCAGAAATACCCTGGACACATACGCTTACCTCTGGGTTGATGACCGAGCTGAGTTCATGAAGCATTTTCTCATGTACGGCCAGACTGGGTCATCTAACGAAATGGATGCTCATGCAAATGAAGAAGTCCCCAAACAACCACCAACTCTCGAACAATTCAAAGAGCAGGCAAGGAGAACCCTTAGTGTTCAATGTAATTACTCCTGTTTGATTGAACTGTTCAAGGAATTTTTTTTTCTAATTATAGATTGACATTTATGAAGCTTTGTATGTTCAAATGAGCAAGTTTAATGACTTCAGAGTGTTCGATGGTTGGTTCAAGGTGGACATGAAGCCTTTCAAAGTGAGCTTGCTGAACATTATTAAGAAATGGAGCTGGATGTTTCAGGAGCATCTTTTGAGATTTGTCATAGACAGGTAGTCTTCTATGCTTTTGGCATTTGGAATTACAACTTTTAACACCTGACTGCTTTCTAAAGTTGAGACATAAATTTTAAGAACATTAAAACTACCAGTTTCTTAGCAGAGATGTGATGTTTAAATAGAATCT
The DNA here is from genome assembly GCF_002201575.2 of Neomonachus schauinslandi. NCBI lineage: Eukaryota > Metazoa > Chordata > Mammalia > Carnivora > Phocidae > Neomonachus > Neomonachus schauinslandi. The sequence goes on from NC_058414.1 coordinate 53,013,870, forward strand.
TACTTTCATTGTTGACCTATCAGAAGTCTTCTACTTCTCAAGGTTTTAATGAACTTAATTTGGATTTGTGTGTGTTCATGTACGTATATGTGTCTGTGTACGTTTCTATATATGTATTTAATAGTCTGAATGAGCTACAGGAATTTATAAAGGAGACAGATGCTGGACTTCAGAGAGATTTAAGTGAGGGTGATTACGATGGTTTAGTAGATATCATGGGGCATCTTCTGGCAGTAAGAAGCCGACAGAGAACTACGGATGAACTATTTGAACCCTTAAAACAAACCATCACGCTCTTGGAAAACTACGGCCAGAAGATGCCTGAGCAAGTCTATATTCAGCTAGAGGTAAGTGTCATGGTAAAACACCCATAATTAACATAAACTGGGCACCTCCTTTAGCCAAGTTCTTCACATGCCCTCTCTGAGGACATGCTATAACAACCTGTCCTGGAGACAACTGTTGGCATTCTGCAGGTTAGGAATTTGAAATTTAGGGAGATGTAATACATTTTTCAAAGTCACACAAGTTGTCACTCCAGTCCATATGAATCTAGGTGTGTTTCATGCCAAGATATTCCATGTCAACCGCTGTGCCTACTGCCTTCTTATTAGGAGGTAATTAGCGAGCAGCCTCTGAGCTGCTCCTTGGAGTTCCCCTTGACCATTCCTTCTAGACGTGAAACATACCCCTGTTCTCTTTCATTGAAAGCTGCCTCTCAGTTGAACAGTGTCCTAGTCTTCGGAAGCATATCATGGACATTTTTTTTTTTTTAAGATTTATTTATTTATTTGAGAGAGCGAGAATGAGAGAGAGTACATGAGAGGGGAGAGGGTTAGAGGGAGAAGTAGGCTCCTCGCTGAGCAGGGAGCCCGATGCGGGACTCGATCCTGGGACTCCAGGATCATGACCTGAGCCGAAGGCAGTCGCTTAACCAACTGAGCCACCCAGGCGCCCTATCATGGACATTTTAATAAAGAATAAGGAAAGCCCAGTTTGGGTGGAGAAATCACTGTTTTCTAAAAAGGAGTTCTGTGTCTTCCTCCTGTTTCTATTATCTAGAAAGAGTAGGTAGCTGCTCTCTGCCCAGTGACAAGCAAAGTCTTTTTAGTTAGAACTGAAACCATGAATCACAGTCTCAAGGCCAAGCTTCTCTTCCCATGCCTGTGTTGAAGATCTATAGGTCATGTATTTCCATTATCCACCAGCTTCCAGGATGGGCTTACCTTTAACCTTGCAAGTGGGACTAGTGGACACATGAACTTAAAAAACTTGTATTAAATTCTAGTTCAGTGATTCAAGCCTGGAACTCAAGTACTGTGTGAGGCCATCTCATCTGTTTGCCTCAGAGCATGCTTCCTCTTGAGTAAAATCTCTCTCCAGATTCCTCACTTCTAAAATTGGTATGGTCTCCGGTTTCCCACTTCTTTGTTGCGGTGAAAGTCACAGTTCACACACCATAAAAGTAATCCTTTCAAAGTGCTTGGCATTTAGTACGTATGTAATGTTGTGTAACCACCGCCCCTAATCTCAAAACACTTGCATCACTCCGAGGAGAACCTCCACACCCATGAGCCGTCCTTCCCCGTCCCTCCTCCCTACCGGCCTGCCGCCAATCTTTGCCCGGGTCTGTGGGCTGACTTACTCTAGATACTGCATGTAAATGCAATGGTCCAATCTGGGGTATTTTGTGTCCAGCTTCTTTCACTTGGCATGGTATTTTTGAGGTTCATTAGCATTGTGGCATGTGAGTGCCGCATTCTTCTTGTGTCTGAACACCCACCGGTTCATTGTGGGTGCAACCTGTTAAGCCTTTCATCTGTTGATGGACATTGGGACATTTGAGTTGTTGCCATCTTCTGGCGATTGTGAATAATGCTGCTAGGAGTGTGGGTGCGCAAGTATTTGAGTACCCCTTCCTTCCTTCCTTCCTTCCCTCCCTCCCTCCCTCCCTCTCTCTTTTCCTTTCTTCCTTCCTTCCTTCCCTCCCTTCAGTACCTGTTTTCAATTTCTTTTGTAACACAGGAGTGAAATGGCTGGGTCTCAGAGTGATTCTAACTTTAACTTTCTGAGAAAACGCCAAACTTTACATGGCAGCTGCTGCCTTTTATATCTCTGGTTTTGTTTTGTGAGGATTAAATGCAACAGTGTATTTACAGGTGCTCTCTTTTGACTATAAAGAATTAATACAGATGAATTACTAAATTCTCTTTACCTATAAAACTGTCCTTATAACTGAAATCCACTTAGACACAGAGATGAGATGTGGATACATAGATACATAACAAGAGAGATGAAGTAGTATGGGGCACAATGTAAATATTTGTTTTTAGAAAGCTTTGGATATTCTTTGAACCAGATCTTGGACCTTAAAATAGAGAAACTAGTCATAACCCAGGTCATGGATATCGGGGATTTTAGCTACGGATTCTAGAATTTTCACTATAAGAATCTGGCTCCTTACTTACGGTTAATGAATTATTGAAAGTGCGCTAGGCTTTCTAATATTTCGAAAGTGGGCCACGGTTCTAGCTATGTGTCTGCCTTTGTCAGTAATTCAGGCTGCTCAAGAGAAAAAACAAGACTTATAGGCAAAACAAATTTCACGTGGAGGATAACAGTGCCCCAATTTTATTTTAATTAAAGCATTATGTGAGAGTTACTGTTTCTTCCTCATAATCATTAACAGTTAGCAGTTATAACATTTTCCAAATACTTGCCTGTGCTTGGTTCTGTGCTAAGAAAGCCCTCCAGGTGGCTGTGTCCTCACTCCCTCTCTATAATACGGTTTGAAGCAGGATTAAACTTTAACGTATAGATTTTTATCAAGTCCCTTCCTTGTTAAGAAGCCTTCACTGACTGCCTCTAGCCTCTGAATACTGTCTAGTTGCCCTACGAGTGCTCTTCTACCCCCAGCCTGCATTGGTCATCTTACCTTGCAGGATCTCAAGGGATCGCACCCAAATTTCTGCCTGTTGGAGCCCGGTCCTTACTTTGAGCCACAGATTCAATGCTCCCTCTTTAGGGGAATCCTATCATTGAGGCTTTGGAGATCATCTGATCTTTTAATTTTCAAGGAACATCTATTTGTATCAAGTGGAATCTTATTTGGAATCCCTAAAAAAGAAGCAGGTAATAGCAGGCTTACTTAGTCAATAAGGGTTAAGGGGTCTGAGCTCAGGGATGTGACGTTTGCAGCCCTTACTCCTGAAGGGACGCCAGGTGATGGTTAGGTTCCATGGGATCAATTGGAAATGCGAAGTGAGCTGCGCAGATGAGGGTGCGGAGTTTTGATGAGAAGGATGGAAGGAGGAGACGAAGGACAAAGAGGTTTAAAGCCCAGGTCTCTTGGTCTCTGGTCTGTTTCGGTAATTCCTATCAGGAGTGTTGCCTTCCAAGCATTCTGTCCCATAGAAGAGTTCTTGGGCGCCTCTCATTGACTCTGACAGATTGCAAAACAATTTAAGTGGAAGAATGTATTTTATGTTTCCAGGAGCCCTCCCCCACATGGATACAGTTGACACTTAGCACAGCGTACTCTTCATAATTAGCAGCTACTCAATCATCCATCAAATATTTATTGAGGCTTACAAAACAGTCTTTAGAACCTTTGTTTTTGCACTCGAGCTACACAAGTAGAGTCCCCTCACCATGGGTGGTTTTGTATGACAACACAATTTCAGTGTCCTAGGAGATCACCCAGAGAAACAATGCTTTGTTAGTCTGGGCACAAGGAATGCTTTTCGACAGCATTTACGCACAACGGCGCTTCAAAGAAAAGAATTTGCTGTTGTCCTGTTTGCATTGTAATCAAGCAGTGCAGAGTTGAGTTGCTACCTGAACTATTTATTGCTGCTTTTGTCCTACATCAAGTAGAAATTAACCTTCCCTTCCCTTGGCCTCTCTTTACTTCAGAAATCCTGGTTAGTTACAATGAACCTGACCTAAATGCGGGAACTCTCCATCAAGACAGAGTACACACAGAGCTCTGGGAGCTAGAGGAAAAGGCAGATGAGATTGATTCACGTTTTCCTCTGTGCCCCACCAGATTCAAAACATCTTTCTTCACTTGCTAAGTTGCTAAACCTGGCTCCCATTTCCACTTGTTAGACAGCAGGGAAGTTCCTTTCCAGAGTACTTGAATTTTATTCCCTTAACAGCAAAACAATTTGGAAATTGGTGTGTCTTTGGAAAAGATTTCCTGTATTCTGAGATAAGTCTTATACCAGAGGACAACTCTGGTTTATGCTTGGAAGATACGAATGCAGTGGTGCCAGTGGATCAGCCTGGCTCGGAGCCTTCAGCCGTTTGCGTCTTTCTGAGGATAAACTCCTTCTGTTCAAGAAGAATGAGAAAACGTTATGGGTTAATGTATAGAGGTTGCAATAATTGAATCTTGTGGAATTCATTTAATTCAGGCACTGAAATATTTTCCTATCTGCACCTTTGTTTTTGTAGGAATTACCTGAAAGATGGGAAACTACCAAAAAGATTGCAGGAACTATCAGACATGCTGTGTCACCTCTCCAAAATGCAGAAGTCACCCTCATAAGGAAAAAGTGTATTTCATTTGATGTAAGCGAGCTACTAAGTTTTGTGGGTGTTATGTTCATTTTCTTTGCTTTAAGAAAGATTTTTTACAAGGGTAATTGAAGCTATTTGAGATTCACCTTCAGTTTTTTTCTGCCCTCCTCAGCGGAAGCAGGCCGAGTTCAGAGAGAGATTCAGACTCAATGCTCCTCTTGGTTTTAATGCAGAAAATCCGTACACAGTGCTTGATAAGGTAACGCTGAAGCCAATTGTTTTTTGCTACAAGAGCCCTTGTAGAAAGTCAAATTAGACACTGACATACTGAGATATTTTGCCTTAGTTTGGCAGTTAGTTAGAGCAGTTGAGAATTAACTATTACAAACTGGGTTATGAACTGTTCACCCCAATAGTGTTTTAAATCATGTCTCCCAAAACCACCATCATTATCAAAGTGATCATGCTAGTGAAAGTAACAACTACTATTTTTTAAGCACTTACTATGTAAATGTGTCAAAAACTTTAAGCATATTGCTTATGTTATTTGTTCTGGTTCTTATAATATCCCTACAATAAAGCTTCTCTTCTTTTCAGATAGAGAAACCATCATGTGTAATTGAGTAACGTTGGGGATTACACAGTGACAGATTAGTATTAAAATTCTAGCTGTCCAAATTTTTTTTAATCAGGAATTTTACCCACTATTATTGTTTGCCCTGTGATACTTGGCTAGCGACTTTTAACCATGGTAAAGAAAGCCCATAACTTACTCTTAACTTGGGATAGAAATATTATGGAGTCATACAGTCCTAGTTTCTAATGAACTGCTTTATTATAGTTGACTATAAGAACGAACATAATGGGCAAATAACCCAAAATGGTGAGTGGTTCACATGAGGCTAGAAAAAGATGTTTTAAAAGTTTATTAGAAAATTAACACTTGGATTTCTTGAGGAATTCTTAACCTAGCAGCCAAAATGAGCAGTGATGGTGAAGTTTAGATTCAGGAGCAGTGAATCTTTCTGAGATCTTCATGGAGGCTGCCATCCTGTTTTTACTCCATACTAGAGATAGGCTTGACTCCTTAGACTGGTAGAAAACTTAGAGTGGACACAGCTTGTACATCTCTGTCCAAATTCTGGGTTGAATTTAGTTTTAACTGCTTTACACCCTTTCAGAAAGCACCATTCTGTAGCAGAAGATCTTCTCTTTCACTTGGCTGCAGAAAACCGGTTAATGTATTCATTGTGGGTTAGAATATGCTAATAGAGTTGTGGGGTTTTTAAAGATTCTATCTAAATTGCAGGTGGTCGGAACAGATTGTGGAAGGGGAGACATTTTTACTTGACTAACCAATGTGCTGTATATAAACATTTACTACAGTTATTCATTGAATGCTACCATTTGCGTGCTATAATATAACAGCATGGAGTTAAATATTTAAAAGTCAGAGATATTTATCTTTGGACCTACAGAATGTGTTGAGGGATGTTTTGCATGTAGTAGGGCTGGGTTACCTTTGTTTTGAAGTCATTTGTGTGTGGTGTGTGTGTGTGTGTGTGTGTGTGTGTAGATGCATGCACATCTAATACCTCAGTGGATTCATCCAGAGGCACATATATGCTTGTTCTGGTGGGTATGGTAGACCTTAGTACTCAAGGCATCTCACTCCACAAGGCAGAAACCTTTGACCCACCAGAATCAAAGGGAGTGGTATGGTATATTCTATTGTATATTGTGTTATAATGGATTCATCAGTAAACTTATATTATGAGCTTTTGTTTCTTCATATGCAAAGACACAGAAAACACTTGAGTTAACATAACTCGGTGTATATATTTAGGAATGATTTAGTATCAGTAATAGGAAAAATGGCAACTAGAAGGGCTGTTGACTTTGGGGAGCATGGTACTCTAGACAATTTGAAAAATCCTTTGGAAAAACAGATGCCGAAACACGTTCACAGATGTGCAACTTAAAATGTATTGCTGCTCTCCCTGGAAAAGAAGAGGAATCTCCTAAAGGGCAGGGGAAAAAAATGGAGGAGCTGAATCTAGGGTGAAAAGCCAGAGGCAAACATAGAAGCCTGTGTTACTGTGACGGCAAATGAATCATTGCTACCAGGAGACATGGAGATGCTTGGGAGCATGAGTACTGGTTACCTAGGGAGCCTAAATGACCATCAGAAGCAGAAAACATTAATTGCGGTATTCATACAAGGTAATAAATTAAATGTATTCATGCAAGGCAGTGCTTACACAGTAGTAGGAATCAATGAATTTTGCACAGCCTCACAAATATATATAAATAAGCCTCCAAAATAAATAGGAATTGAAATGGCTTAATATAGAGTATAAAATTACATAAACTTCAGAAACAAACTTTAACATTTTAGCATTTAGCAGTGCATACATAGGTAGTAAAAAAAAAAATCGGTAATATTAAATAAAAATTAGGTGGTTAATTCTGTAGTGGGAAGGAGGGGCATAAAACTGAGGAGTCCATTAAAAGTTACTGATAACATAGTCCTAAGCTGGATGGTGTGCACACACACCTGCTCCTTTTGATGTGTATGGAATTTTTCATAATAGAAAATGGGTAAAACTAAGAGAATTGTGGTTCTCATTTATAAACATATAACTTACAAAAATGAAAACCATAACTTGTACAATGAAAGACGATGAAAGTGCTGATACTCTTCTTGACATAGTAGGAAGTCAGTAAAGTTGAAAACTGATGAAGCAAAAAGGACTAAGTATGAGTATTTAAATTAAAAAAACAGAAGAACTAAAGTAATAGTTGGGTATTGAGAGGAGGATGGGAGAAAATATAAGGTGGAAAAACGAAGTCAAGTCTTTTTTTTTTTTTTTTTTTTGCAAAGTCGGTAACCTAGTGTAATGTCTCAACTTGATAAATGAAGGCGTGGCCTGCACACAGAATCGAGAGTTAGAGAAATAGCACCCAGAAGAACAGGAGAGAGAACCAGCTGCTTCTGCATGACAGGCTCCTCCATCCTCTAACTTTTACCATGTGAACACGCTACTATGTTGATAAAAACTAAAATTAAGAGTTGGCTTATCAAGAAAGAAAAAAATAACTCCACTTACATTTGGCATAACACAGACTATCCTACATAGATGGGATGGTAGACCAGTTGTAGGAAAGATCATCGTACAGTGAAATTTCTCCTACTGTGCTGTCTTTAGCTCCAGGGTTTTATTTCATGAATTCTCTAAAGTGCATTTTGTACTATTGATAATCTCTAGGATATTTTTTTAAATCCAAAACTTTTTTTTTAAAGAAGTGGTTGCTCTTTCAGTGGAAGCTCTAGAGCCTCACCTTTGGCTTCCCTAGCCGAGTCCCCAGCTGTACAATGAAAATCGGGAAGATGGTTTTCATAGAAATCTGATGCAAGAGCAAATTTTGCTGAAGTATGTGTGGGGGCAGTATTGGTGACATGATTATATTGATGACTAGTCTCCTCTCACTTGCTGAGTAGCCGTGAGTTTGTTCATCAGAACCCTACAGTTTACCAATAATTACACTGCCGGCTTCTTTTAATTTTCGTTTTAAGATAGAGGTTGCAGATGTTGACCTTTACAGAGGTTCACAGAACCGTGTAGCTTCTCTTTCTTTGGCAGTTCATTGATGTGAAGGGTGTTGGGGTGCATGTGTGTGTGTGTTTTTTCCTTAGGCAAATCAAGAGCTTGAGGCATTGGAAGAAGAAATGTTACAGATGCAAGAAGCTACCCACCTTTTTGAAGTGGCTCTTCCTGAGTATAAACAGATGAAGCGGTGCCGCAAAGAAATAAAATTGCTCAAGGGCCTCTGGGATGTCATTATTTACGTTACAGTAAGACACTGCCTTTTTTTTTTTTAATAGTTCTTTTGTATAAATAGGCAATTTTTAGTGTCTATATCATTCCGTGGGTTTTTTTTTTTTTTAGATTTTATTTATTTATTTGACAGAGAGATAGCGAGAGCAGGAACACAAGCAGGAGGAGTGGGAGAGGGAGAAGCAGGCTTCCCACAGAGCAAGGAGCCTGATGCGGGGCTCGATCCCAGGACCCTGGGATCATGACCTGAGCCAAAGGCAGACGCTTAACGACTGAGCCACCCAGGTGCCCCCCGTGGGGGTTTTATAATGTCTTGAAATCTGTGGGCGTTATATTCCCCTCCCCCCCAAATTAGAATTTGTCTATCTCTGTGAGAAGATTCTTCTCTGAGTTATCAGTTGTTTTCCTTTTGGATCTGAATGAAACTGTATAATGAGTTGACTGCTTCAGATTCTTTTCAGGGATTATGTAGGATATAAATGAAAATAATACTTAAGTATATACTACATGTATATGGTGACCCGTGCATGCAAATTCATGTATATATTCCTACCTACAGGTATGTGCATATATAAGAGACCTGACTGAAGTTAATTTGCATGTTGTTAATTAAGTCCCAAACTTAAATATAAAAATAAGTTCTGGGGAACTAGGTATATTGCAACACATATTCTTCATAATTTGCTTTGAAGTGAGTTGAAAGCCATATAGAGTGTTAAGGGATATAGAATATGGTCAGAAAGTTAACGAGCATTTTGTTGATAATGGATAAAGACTGTCTTATGGAAGCTCATTTTATATTACATGCAGAATTTTAAAACCTGGTATTTAATGGTAATACACTTATCAATTCAGAGTATTCAGGATTAAATGATAATGATAGTATGTAAATGGAATTTGTCACCGCTACTAGAAATTAATATATCATAATGTTTTCACCTTAAGTTTGACATGTCCTGACAACTTTTTTGTTTTGCTGATAGGGAAGTTTTGACTAGTGCAGTTAATATTTAAATAATTGACTTTTCACTGGATGATGGAATCACTGTGTATCATCAGTTTATATATTTTGCTGTGGAGACTTGCTTTCACCAAATGTTGTTGACACTTTTATCTGCTTGTGCGTTTTCAGAGAAGCATTGATAATTGGACTAAAACCCCGTGGAGACAGATTAATGTGGAACAGATGGATGTAGAACTCAGAAGGTTTGCCAAGGCAAGTTCCATAACTGTCGATTACAACCATTTCTCTTTCTCAGCCCCACCTCCTTCCATCTTGCCTAACCGAGTATCTGGTATGTTGGGCTGCATGTCCTTATTTACTTCAAACAAGACGATAGTAGACAGTACTTTTTTTTTTTTTTTAAACCCTGAGCTAATTGCATTTCTAATCAAGCCTGCCTTTTTTGTGAATGAGTGGATGAAAACATGTTAGGGCAAGTGGATTGATGAGTAGCAGCTATAATCTTGAACTTCCTTTGGCTATCTAGAATGGAGGATGTTAAGATTAAAAGTACCAGGGCTGAGAGGTTAGGCTTAGGAAAGCTTTTGAATTCTTTCCTTGGCAAACATTATTTTGTATTGCAGGATACATTTTGAATCTGGGATTTGGGGCGACTAATTGAAGTATGCCCCTTGGGAGTATGTATGGAATACTGTGATCTTTGTTCTTCCTCTTGACTATTCTGATATCCCACGGGGGCTCAATATATACAGAACGGAGCTGATTTGAATGCAGTGCTTTGGTACCTAGTCATATGCCCTCTAAAGAGGGTAGAACCACTTCGGATAAAGCCCAAACGCACAGAAGTAAAATGCAGCTAAAAAGTGGCAGGGCCGTTGGCTTTTTTTCTCAGAACGTGTTTGCGTCAACTCATGAGGTTTCCTCATGGGACCCCCAGTGAGAGCCTGTGAATAAGAAACCAGTGTATCCACATGGCTTACACACACGAGAACTTGTGATAGACAGATGAGTGGATCCTTTTCTATTTCTCTGGTTTTAGCCCTTAACCAAGGGGCTTAAATGCTTCTATTCTTTCATAATCCAGGGAAAGGTAGATTTATTCTTTCATGGAACACAAATTAGGAAATGTACTAATATATCTGGGGCTCTTTTTTTTGTTTGTTTTTACTTTAGGAAATCTGGTCACTAGACAAGGAAGTCCGTGTATGGGATGCTTATGCAGGCCTGGAAAGCACGGTGAAGGACATGGCGGCCTCCCTGAGAGCTGTCATGGAGTTACAGAGCCCTGCTCTCAGAGGCAGGCATTGGCACCAGCTGATGAAGGCCACTGGGGTCAGTTTCCTGAGTCTTGTTAATTGAATATTTTTGTGACTGTGGAGAGTTATTCCTTGGTTTACATTGTTCATCTGGGATAAAGTGGATTTGTGAAAAGACTTCAAGTCAAATGGGGGAAGTCAAGTTCCTCAAGATAGAACCCACAGACTGACCATGCAAAGATCCTCCTTCAGCCCCTGCTGTGGACTAAATGTTGTCTCCCCACCCCACCCCACCCCACCCCACTTCATACATTGAAGCCTAAATCTCTAATGTGATGGCATTTGGAGGTGGGGCTTTTGGGAGATAATTGGGTCAGGAGGGTAGAGCTCTCATGAATGGGATTAGTGCCATTAGAACCAGATGGAAAGAGCAGAAATTTCTACCCTCTGCCATGTGAGGGTACAGCAAGAAGACAGACCTCTGTAAACCAAGACAGCCTTCACCAGGAAGCCATCCATGCTGGCACCCTGGTGTCGGACTTCCAGCCTCTAGAACAGTGAGCAAGTAAATGTTCATTGTTTAACCCACCCCATTTATGGCATTCTCTTACAGCAGTTTGAACTAAGACGCCCTCCTTTTGTCTTTTACTGACTATGTAACCTCAAACAAGACACTTAACGTCCCTATTTTGAGTTTTGTTTTTTATTAATAAAAAGAGTGGATGCTGTGTGCTCTCCTTCAGCAGAGGAATCTCGTAAGGATCAAGTGAGAGGACGTGAGGGCCTTGTATAGAGCACAGCGTGGCCACAGAGAACCTTAGTCACAGGCTGGGGAGAGCCAGAGAGGGCTACAGCTACCAAGAAGCAGGGACTGGGTATTAGCAGCCGCAGGAAAGGAAGGGGCTTTCCTGTAACTGCGGGGCAGGGTCGGCTGGCTCTTCAGGGGTGAGGGGTGCGGTTGAGTTTGAGCACTTAGGAAGAGAAGAGAGCTTCTCAGTAAATAGTGGGGTTGTGCAGGGGTGGTGTGGGTGGGTGGCAGTCAACAAGATGATGAGGAAATAAATGTGAATTATTTTGTCACATGATAAATATGAATAATGATACTATGAGTAAGAATATTTTTTTGCCAAGGAACTCAGATTAAATTAGTGAGAAAAATAAGTTAAATCATGGAAGCAACTAGGAATTATGTCCAGGGAATAGAGTACTTGAGGAAGAAAAGACAAATGAGCTACTCGCTGATTCCTGGGATGTCAACCAAATTAAAATAAATGAACACTGTGATTCTCTTTAAAAATGGGTTTTGTGGGCAAAGAGATAAGAAATGAGCTGACAAGGGAAGGATATGAAACAAAAGAAAGTAGTGGAGTGTGAATGTGGGCCTGAACCTTGGCCCTAGCTTCTGGTGGGTGATGCCTCAGTAACTCTCAGTTAAAAAGCAGTGTCTTTAATGGTCCCCACCTTCCAGAACTAGAGGTGTGCTCAGCAGCTGACTTGAATATATTTAGCTGTGATTCATCCTTCTGGCCATTAGGCACAAGAACCATTAATACACGTGTAATGTAAATTCTGCCCTTTTCTCTTCCTAATTAGGTCAGTTTTTCTATCAACAAAGCCACGACTTTGGCAGATTTGTTAGCATTGCGGTTACACCGAGTGGAAGATGATGTCCGAAGCATTGTGGACCAAGCTGTGAAGGAACTGGGGACGGAAAAGGTGGTGTCTTCGGGCTGCTCCCTGTTACACTGAACTTGTTCTCTGCAGTAGCCCCTCAGACTCGGAAGTTCCCCGCGCCGGGGTTGTGTGCACACACCTGAGGCCCATTTTCTTCTCCACTGCTAGTGTGTGTGTGCCTTGGGCCGGAAACTGAATCCTTCTAAGCCACAGTACATGTGTAAAACAGGAGGGTGGGCCCAGTCGGTGGTGATGGCGGGTGGTGGTGGTGATGGGGGGTGGGGGCGGGGGTGATGGGGGGCGGCGGTGATGGGGGGGCGGCG
>NC_058414.1:53026549-53255411 GCF_002201575.2 Neomonachus schauinslandi
GGCGGTGATGGGGGGGCGGCGGTGATGGGGGGGCGGTGATGACGGGTGACGGTGATGGTGGTGGTCATGGTGGTGGCGGTGGTGATAGCAGAGAACACTTACATGTCATTTATTTTGTTGCAAGCACTGCTGTAAGCACTTTGTATTATTTCATTTGATTCTGAGGTTGGTAATACTCGTAGCCCTGTCTTACAGAGGAGGAAACTGAGGCACAGTGTGGTAACTGACTCACTCTGATTCACATTCAGGCTCTCCGAGCACTACCTGGCTCCTGCTGGCCGATGTGTACATAATCTCTGTTAAAAACAACCTTCAGATAACTTTTGAAGTCCCTTTATGCTCTGGCATTCTGTTTCCGTGAAGGATGTAAAACTCAGATCCAACAGACATTTGATAATAGGGTGATGCTTGTTTTTGGGAGATGGAATTCATTCTCTGAACTTCATGAATTATTTGCAGGAAAAAAATGAGGCCGATAGTATTGGGTAACATTTTTTTTTGAGAATTAAAGAATTTTTTTTTTAATTTCAGATGATAGCCTAGATGTTCGTCATAAATTAAACTTTTGTGCACATAACTTAATACTGTTTATGTCTAGGCTATTACTGAAATCAGTCAGACCTGGGCATCCATGGAGTTCTCTTACGAAGTTCACTATCGGACGGGCATTCCATTATTAAAATCCGATGAACAACTTTTTGAGACTCTAGAGCACAACCAAGTAAGATGGGTGTTTTGATTACAGATTTTTTCTTTTAAATGGCAATTTCAGAATTTGTCTAAGTTCCAGTACTCAGTATTTATTCATTCATTGGGTATCTCCTTGTCCCAGACTCTGGGCATGGTACCATTTGGGATCAAAAGGTATGAACTTGGACTTGAGCAGGGAGACAGAGAGTAGGGCTCCAAGGGACAGAGAGGCTTTGTGTTGGGGAGGGTGAAAGACTCAGGGAGAGCCTTGTGAGTTGGGCTGGTAAGTCAGTAAAGAATGGCAGTGAGAGATGGGTGTTTGGGGCAGTGGGGACAGCAGTGGTTGTCAGGGCCTGGGGAGTTGGGGAAATGTGGAGATGTTGGTCAAAGGGCCCACATTTCCAGGTGTAAGATGAGTAAGTGCTGGGGATCTAAAGTATGTCATGGTGACTATAGGTAACAATACTGTATTGTCCACTCAAAAGTTGTTAGGAGAATAGACCTGATTACCACACCCCAAAAGAGGTTATTCCATGAGGAATGGAAGTGTTAAGGAACCTTATTGTGGTTACCATTTTACTATATATATATGTATCACAGTATTACATGGTACATTTTAAACTTCACATAACATGTCAATAATAGCTTAAATTGGTTCTAGGGGAGAAGAGTCAAGTGTACTAAATAGTTAGAGGTGAGAGTGAGAAGAGGCCTTCCTACTCAGTGACTTTCTGAGATCTCAATGTCAGAGAGTGGTGGGAAGTGCTCACCAGACTGCTCGGCATCCATGCTTGGTAGTCAACTGAGAGGGGAGGAAAAATGGAAGCTGAGGGCTTAGGAAGCTACAGAGAAGTTGGTTTTATTTTCGTAGTCCTGGGGAAAAAATATTTATACCTTGCAATGGTCAATAGGCATGGACCCCAAGGAAAGAATGAGAGAAGATGAAGGAATAAAATTTAATTCCTAAAGCTGCACCCTGGAGCACAGTATTTTTTTCTGCCTACAGAGAGATACATGGTCTTCTGGTAGAAGACACAAGAAATGCAGTCTCTTGTATTTATCTTTTTTCTTTTGGAAAACATGCCAATATGAGTATTTAATGCCATTAGTTCATTTATTTAGCCAATACTGAATGCCTGTTTCAGGTATTGCATGCTAGATCCTAGAAATCTAGGAATCAACAGAAGAGAGGTATGGTCCCTCCCTCATGGTACTTGCAGTCTTCCAACTGACTTGTTATTTAAAATTCTTTTTCTTTCTTTTAGGTTCAGTTGCAGAGTCTGCTTCAGAGCAAGTATGTGGAATATTTTATTGAACAAGTGTTAAGCTGGCAAAATAAATTAAACATAGCAGACTTGGTCATCTCCACTTGGATGGAAGTCCAGCGAACTTGGTCTCACCTGGAAAGCATCTTTGTTTGTTCAGAAGACATTCGAATCCAGCTTGTGAAAGATGCTAGAAGATTCGATGGAGTGGATGCTGAATTTAAGGTTCATAGAAGATACTGTTTTCTATCCTAGCAGAGTTTTCCAAACAAAATCTTGTGAAAAACCATGATTTGGGGTATCGTATTTATAAAAGCACAGTGTTGCATTTTAGGGAGCGGCGCAGGACGCTTGCTCTTGTGAAGTATTCTAGGCTTCGCGGTCGTGTATGGTTTCTGTCACCACTGCTCAGTGCCGCCATTGTAGTGTGAAAGAAAACAGACACTAGGTAAACAAACGGGCGTGGCTATGCACCAGTAAGACTTTATTTATCGACACTGAAATTTGAGTTTCTTAGAATTTTCATGTGAGACAGAATATTAAGCTGCTTTTGACTTTTTTCCCACCAGTTAAAAATGTAAGAACCATTTTTAGCTTCTGGCCATACAAAAAGCAACAGCAAGCCTGATATTTCCATTAAGCCCTGCAGTGAGGTGTGATAACATTAATCTTCGTGAAGTAAATACTGCAGAGGGGATACCAATAACAATACTATTAGTTACTTGTTTGTTGATTTTATAAGAACCAAAGAAAACACACAGAGATGTACATATGATAATGATGAGTGATTTGAAAGACTTTCAGCAAAGAATAATGGCTATAGTTTTTCATATAGAAATGAGGAATAACTTTTTTTTTTTATTAAAGAAGAACACCTGGAGGAATACTATTTTAACTTTTAAGGAAGAAAGAATAGACTGTTCAGTGTTCATCTCATTTTCATATGTGAATGTCCTCTTTAAGATTCTGGGTTCTCTCTCTCTCTTTATTCTTTTTGTTTGGACCCAGAATGGTGGTAATGCCTATCCAATTTATTTTGATAAAAACTGTGTGATTATACTTTGTTTTTGATCTTCATTTAAAAGTTTAAAAGCGAAAGTGAATAGGCATGGTGTTAGAAGGCTCTTTAACCTTACTTTCTTAGAGTTTGTTCCTCATTTTTAAATGCCCCAAATGGGTGAAAAATTGAGAAAAGTAATTTCTAATATCAATGGCTCCATCTTATACTTTCATACAGGAGTTAATGTTGAAAACAGCTAAAATAAAGAATGTTCTAGAAGCAACATGCAGACCTAATCTCTATGAAAAACTTAAAGATTTACAGTACAGGTAAGAATAAAACTATGAAGTGATCAATTTGTTATAATTTTATGAGATTGCTTTCAAGTATTTTATAGTATCTAACATCGTGTTATTGTAGATAGATCTGTATCAGATTACTTCATAGTTTTGCTTAGAGTTGTCTAGTTGCCTTGGACATAATAGATGGTGTGTGTATATAGAGTATTGATAAGTTTGATTGATCACTTATTAAGCATCTACTCTATTCCAAGAACTTGGATTGCACTTAGTAATTTCATATCGTTTATTCTGTATATAGTTTATACCAGAAATTACTCTTAGGAAGCCAGTTAGTACTTAGGAAATCCTTAGGGGCCTTTTGTAATTTCACATAGAATTCTACACAGCTAATGGTGGTTAGGATATTCTGGCTTTTGATTAAAAGGGGGCAGATAGCTACTGAATGAAGAGGTTTGTGCAGAATTTTGATCACTTTTTATTGCAAGGTAGAAAAGAGCTTTAGGGCGCCTGGGTGGCTCAGTTGGTTAAGCGACTGCCTTCGGCTCAGGTCATGATCCTGGAGTCCCGGGATCGAGTCCCGCATCGGGCTCCCTGCTGAGCAGGGAGCCCGCTTCTCCCTCTGACCCTCCCCCCTCTCATGTGCTCTCTGTCTCTCTCATTCTCTCTGTCTCAAATAAATAAATAAAATCTTTAAAAAAAAAAAAAAAAGAAAAGAGCTTTAGATAAAAGAATATTACATAAGCAAAATTATTTCATAATCTGTAAATTTTCTAGAGATAAAGTTAGCCATAATTTTAAGAGTGGATTTCCACCAAAGTTAATTATTTCTTCTTTTTTAAAGAAGTTTATTTAAGGGCGTCTGGGTGGCTCAGTCGGTTAAGCGACTGCCTTCGGCTCGGGTCATGATCCTGGAGTCCCTGGATTGAGTCCCGCATCGGGCTCCCTGCTCGGTGGGGAGTCTGCTTCTCCCTCTGACCCTCCCCCCTCTCATGTACTCCCTCTCTCTCATTCTCTCTTTCTCAAATAAAAAAAAAAAAAGTTTATTTAAGTAATCTGTATACCCAGTGCAGGGCTTGAACTCATGACCCTAAGATCAAGATTCACATGCTCTTCTGACTGAGCCAGCCTGGCACCCCAGAAGTTAATTATTTCTTAGTGATCTTGGGGACTTGGGAGTTCTGCCTCTGGGTCATCTCTGCTAAGAAGGATAAAGCAGAAATGATTCTGACTCCTAGGACTCCTCTGAATACCAGAGGGAGCTGAAGCCATGTGTGTTCTCTAGGCATTCAGTGGGTAAAGGAAGACCTTGAACCAAATACATCTTAACGAATGCATTTTGTGCTCAGGATGAGTGATGCTGAACCTAGTTGCCCTTGCTGAGTAAGAATGTCATTAAGAAAAGTGAGGAGTGGGGCACCCAGGTGGCTCAGTCGGTTAAGCATCTGGCTCTTGATTTCACCTCAGGTTGTGGTCTCAGGGTTGTGAGATCGAGTCCCACCTGAGACTTTGTGCCCTGCTGAGAGTGTGCTTGAGATTCTTTCCCTCTCCCTCTGCCCCTTCTCTCGTGCTTGCTCGTTTTCTGTCTCTCTCTCTCAACATAAAGAAATATTAAAAAAAAAAAAAAAGTGAGGAGTGACATCAACCTAAGTCTAATCTGTATTTAGCCTCAGTCCATGGTGTGTGTGTACCTGTCTCCTACTTGGCATGACTTGTAGATTATTCACAAGCAACATGATGGTGTCAAAGAGGAGTCAGGCTACGTGTTAGACAGTAAAGCTTATTATGGTGAGTGGACAGATGAGAGGAGCTGGGTTTACTTTTGTTGATGTTTTACTAACTGAATGGGCAAGATAGGCTTAAAAAGAGTTTTCATTCCCATAGGCTTTCTCTTTGTGAAAAAGCTCTCGCTGAGTACCTGGAGACCAAGCGTGTGGCTTTCCCACGGTTCTATTTCATCTCTTCTGCAGACTTACTTGACATCCTCTCAGAGGGAGCTCAGCCTAAGCAGGTAATGGATATTTTTTGAAAGTCTCATATTCTACTACATTTGCTAAGGAATGTCATTGTCAGATGCCACCTACCTTGTCACATGCGTCAGGAACTAGAAAATTGGCAATAAAAATTTGTAATGCAGCAACAGAAGGATGTCAGAGCTGGTGCTAAAGGAACCCCAATCCATGGGGCACCTGGGTGGTTCAGTCGGTTAAGCGTCCGACTCTTGATATCAGCTCAGGTCTTGATCTCAGGGTCGTGAGATCAAACCCCCCACCGGGCTCCACATTGGGCGTGGAGCGTACTTTAAAAAAAAAAAGGAACTGGGTCCTCAAGTGAAAGTGTGCAAGGTTTAGTGACCTGCAAGAAGTTAGTCATCATTTCTCTCACCTTCATTTCTCTTTGAACCTAAATTTGGTGGGATGGCTCTTCTTGCTGTCGACAATATGTGTGCAGTCTACTATTAACGACAGACTTGTCAGTCAGACTTGGGCAACATTTCTGGGGTCAACCCTCAGTTATGGTTTCTTATATCCATGCTAATTTCCAGATGGCTTTGTAAATAAAATCCCTCTGATTACATTGACTAGCAATCCGGTATATCCATCTCTCATTTACATATCACACAACTGGATGTTTGGAGTGTTGGGTTGGTTTTTTTTTGTTTTTTGTTTTTTTAATTAGTCTCAAAGAGAATAGTCCTAACCACACTTAAGTTCAGTAGCCTCCTGGGAACATTCTCATGACCAGAAGCTGGGTCCTCGCGTGTGATTGTGAGATAGAAGGTACCATATTCCATTACAGGTATACGTTCCCGAGGTCTTTGAAATCCAAAATCCAAAATTACAATTCTGAATTCTCAGTACATAAATTTGAAGAGGTGCATAAATCTATACCTAGGATAATTGGTTTTCTTTTAATTACACCCTTTAAATATAATAAATATTTGTATGACCTGTTTATTGAACAGTGTTAATTCCAGAGAGTAGAGACATGAAGTTGTATTATCTATGATTATTAATCACAAATGGGCCCCACTGAATCTCCGTGAACTGAATAGCAGACCCCTTAATAACACTCTGGGTAGGTATCTTACATCCCGGTCTCTTTTTCTTACTTTAAAAAAAAAAACAAAAAGCAGCTCAGCAAGGTCTCGTTACAAACCCAGTCTTACCTCTGTGTTGAGGCCAGGCTTTCACATAATAAATTTGGAATTGGCAGGGAGACACTGATAATTTTATTCCATATGCCCTTCCCACCCATTTATCATGGAGAAGAGGTGGGACCACCATCTGTCAGTCATTGGCATTTCTTACTACTTGTTCTTGATCCTGTCACCAGCACTGACTGACTGTTCTCTGTCCTCAACAGCAAGCATCAACGTGTTGGGTCTCTGGTGGAAAATGGGGACAGAGGGAACCTCCTACGGGGTATACACTGCAGAGTCAGCTCTGTCTTGGCGCTTCCAGTTCTTGCTCTGGGCAGTGAAATCAGCCATTGGGTTACCTCTTCTTTTTCCTTTTCCTCGTCAGCAGATGGCCAGCAAGGGTCATGTCAAAGATGGACTTCCTGCAGGTACCTGTAGCTTCTATGAGTGAGTGTCCCACACCTCTCTCACTTGATGACTTAAGGGTTAGGTTTGGGTGAAACAGTCCTTCACCTGCCCCATAAGGAGTGAGGAAAAGCCACAGCACCCCTCGTGGGCCGATAGCTTGCAGGCGTGAGATGGCCACCTCTAGTCCCCTCCGCCCTGCGGAACTAGCTATAGAAACGGGGGGATGGCAGTAGAAGATGGTAAGGGGTTGAGCTGTGTCTGACAGGCCCTGGAGGGACTAAGCGGTCCTGACCCGTTTGCTGTCCTCAGAACATGCACATACCCAGTGCGTCTTGGTCCTTACTGGAAGCCCTAGGCTGCTGCTGAGGGAACAGCTCACTACTGTACTTGTCACTTTACCTCCTTTCAAAGAATCAAGCAGTGCTTCATGCCTTAGCCAGATGACATGCTGGCTCGCCAGAACATGCATCCCCGATGCCAACTTTTTTTTTCTTTTTCATTATCCTTTCTAAGTCATAGGATGAGTTGTTTTTTTATGTATATAAACTTCAAAGGTGTACCTTTTAGGTCATTCTTTTTATGTTTTCAGTATCCCTTCAATATTGGAGTGTTCTCTAACATCCCTGGGACTCACTGCGGAAGCCCTCTCACCGTTCCTTCTAGCTTCGTAATCAGAAGTTTGACATCTCCGGTTCGGGTACATTGCTCAGTCCTAGTACAACTCCCGCTCCTTAGTGAATGACTAGATAGTCTAAGACATCAGAAAGATTTTAAATTAAAATGAAGCTGAATATTAAGATCACAGCACAGAGGTCTCCCAAACCGCTCACAGCCTTGCTGATGAATGCCCCCAGCAGTGTTGTCTACCCTGTGCTAACCAAAGGACGTGGGTGCTGCTGCTTAGCAGCAGAAGGCTCCGCGATGGTGCCTGGTGGGTGCAGGTCGTTACGTGTCCAACTCTTGGTTTTGGCTCGGATCAAAGCCCTGCATCTGGCTCCACGCTCAGCATGGAGTCTGCTTGGGACTCTCTCCATCTCCCTCTGCCTGCCCCCTGACCCACCCCACCCCCGCCAAGTAAATCTTAAAAAAAAAAAAGGGTCCAGCCATGTGGCTACAGTGTACACATGGTTTATAGATGTCCTGACCTGTCAGCTTTTGAAAGGATTAGATTTTTTTACTCTGATTTTCCCCTCAATTCTGCAGCATTTCTTAAATTTAAATTCAATTAATTAATATATAGTGCACTATTAGTTTCAGAGGTAGAGTTCAGTGATTCATCAGTCTTGTGTAACACCCAGTGCTCATTACATCACATGCCCTCCTTAATGTCCATCACCCTGTTACCCAATTCCCCACCCGCTCCACTCCAGCAACCCTCAGTTTGTTTCCTATGATTAAGAGTCTCTTATGGTTCGTCTCCCTCTCTGATTTCATCTTGTTTCATTTTTTTCCTCCCTTCCCCTATGATCCTCTGTTTGGTTTCTTAAATTCCACATATCAGTGAGATCATATAATAGTTGTCTTTCTCTGACTTATTTTGCTTAGCATAATACCCTTTAGTTCCATTCACATCATGGCAAATGGCAAATGGCAAGATTTCATTTTTTTTGATGGCTGAATTATATTCCATTGTATATATAAACCACGTCTTCTTTATCCCTTCATCTGCCGATGGACATCTGGGCTCTTTCCATAGTTTGGCTATTGTGGACATTGCTGCTATGAACTTTGGGGTGCAGGTGCCTCTTCTTTTCACTACACCTGTATCTTTGGAGTAAATACCCAGTAGTGCAATTACTGGGTCGTAGGGTAGCTCTATTTTCCACCTTTTGAGGACCCTCCATACTGTTTTCCAGAGTGGCTGCACCAGCTTGCATTCCCACCAACAGTCTAGGAGGGTTCCCCTTTCTCCGCATCCCCGCCAACATCTGTCGTTTCCTGACTTGTTCATTGTAGCCATTCTGACCGGGGTGAGGTGGTATCTTATTGTGGTTTTGATTTGGATTTCCCTGATGCCAGTGACATTGAACATTTTGAAAGGATTAGATTTTTTATATTTTTGAAATTGATACTTTAAATTGTGCTCAAAGAGTGATTTCACTGAGGTCTCAATGAAACTTCTAACAATTCAAATTCA
This sequence comes from Neomonachus schauinslandi, assembly GCF_002201575.2. NCBI lineage: Eukaryota > Metazoa > Chordata > Mammalia > Carnivora > Phocidae > Neomonachus > Neomonachus schauinslandi. The sequence continues at coordinate 53,035,491 of NC_058414.1, forward strand.
CATAAAATGGTATCCCACTGTTAGTAAAGGTGCATTATTTAAAAAGGTGTTTCACTTCCTCTGTGATGCAGATATCCACTCGGGAGTGACTAAGGTGGACAGGGAAGCTAGAAGGAGCTAAGGGCAGTCTGAGTCGCTTAGAGCCACAATCCACTTCTTTCCCTGACGTGGTTCTGCAAAGTGAAGATGCCTTCGGAATTCTTGGTCACTTACTAGGGAATAGTTAGTTAATGGTTTTGGCAATTAAACCAAAGAGGCTGGTCTTGCTACACTCTTACCTTCTTTTCAATATCGGAATCCGATTTGGACCACCAGACACAGCTTTTCCGCCTTTGCCTTTTGTCCTTAGATTCCTGAATGTGCTCCCTGCAGTGTGACCAAAATTACATGGCCACTGCAGCCTGTGGAATAACAATGCAGTTTGGCCAGAAAAGAAATCCTTTGTGGGGCGATAACTCATGTTGACATCTTGTGAATGACTTGAATTCTTCAGCCACCCTCCCCTCCACCTGCCACACTCAATTTAAGAGTATTGACCAAAATGGGAGTTTCTGCAGTTAATTATGGAATTTGATCAGCCTGAACTCCTCAGCCAGGGAGGTCTGATATCCCTACAACCTCCATCCCATAAGCAGAAATTCCCTAGTGAGTTGGAATGCCAGAGGGATGAAATCAGTGTGTCTAGAGTGCCTTTGGTGAGGATTAGCTGCTGGCAACTTGGTTAAGATCAAGTTTTAAAGATGTTCTCCTTCCAGAATTCACCCTGCTCTCCTATTGGCATGAAGGCTCTAAAGGACCCATGTGTGGGCCCTGCCTAACTGCAGTGATCAGAATCTCTGGTAATCTATTATGGAAATCCATACTTAGAGGTGTACTTGCAGGATTTGTTGATATGGTGTCGTAGTTATGTGCAACGGGTTTGAAGTTACACATTCATTATTAACATTCTTTTATCCCCCCCCTTTAGAAAAACATCCTTTTGTTTTTTTTTTTCAAGGGGCTGGTGTAGTGGTTAGAGGCAGACAGAATAACAGTCCCTTTGTTACGCGGTGCCTTCAAATAGCTGACACTTTTGTGAAGTCAAGATGTTTTTAGCCACTGATTCCTAATAATTTGAAAGATCCTTTTGTCCTGGAAGAGTTTGCCCATTTTTCTTCCCGCGTCCACTGCCTGATGAGTGACAGCTTCTCCAGATGGAGCTATACTAAAGAAAGAGAAACTTGCAATGGGAGGAGTTGCATTTGTGTTGTCTAATGTGGGGTAGCCATGAGCCAACCGTGGCCAGGGAGCACTTGAAATGGGGCAACTGAGGAACTGAAATTTTTATCTTTTATTTTTATTTATTTTTTTAGGGAGAGAGCATGTGAGAACATGGGAGTGGAGGGGCAGAGAAGAGGGAGAGAGAGAATCTTAAGCAGGGGCTTGATATCACAACCCTGAGATCACGACCTAAGCCCAAATCAAGAGTTGGACACTTAACCGACTAAGCCACCCAGGTGCCCCTGAGTAACTGAATTTTAACCTCAAAAAATTTTAATTGATTTAAATTTAAATACTGATATTTGATTCAGTTATTGGGAAACAAAAGTGTGTTTGAATCAACTTGAGCATGTAAATCTACTTTTGCAACCGTGTATTTTATGAAATTGAAATACAGATCAAGTATATCTGATGAAGAACCCAAATTGAGATATCCTATAAATCTATACACCTGACTTGAAAGGTTAACTATGAAGAAAAGAGTGTAAAACATCTAATATTTTTTTTGTTGAAAAAAATATGTTGAAAGCATCTCAGATATACTAGGTCAAATAAAATACATTAAAATTAATTTTGCCTGTTTCTTTTTACTTGTTTTAATGTGGCGACTAGGAATCCACTGTTGTGGAAATCGAGGCCACAGTGCATTCTCTAAAATGAGAAGATCAGGCAGGGGGTGCCTGGCTGGCTCAGCTCATAGAGCATGTGACTCTGGATTTTGGGGTTGTGAGTTCAAGCCCCACATTGGGTGTAGAAATTACTTAAAAATAAAATCTTTAAAAAAAAATGAAATGAGAAGGTCAGAAATACATATACTCAGAAATGTTAAAAGTTTCCATCAAGAACTGTCTTTCAGCGGTGTCAACCCAAATCCACATAAGAGGAAATCTGCCAACTTGTCTATTAAGAAAGCCCCAAATTTGCAGTGATTGCACAGATGGCACTAAGCTGAAAGCCTTAATGGCCTATAAATATGGGCATTTGGAAAGGTGCTTGTAAGGAGGGGGCTTAATATTAAGTGACAAAAAGCCCTGCTGGATCTTCGGGGTACATAGGTAAGACCCCACATTTCCGCAAGCACAGTGCGTTCCCGTAGAGCACTAGTGTTTGGTTGTCTCTATCGAGTGAATGTGTCTCACGCTGTGAATTTCAGAAATCAGGATGATTTCATAGTGTGTCACCATCTTTCCTCACAGAGATTAGTCTTCCTTCAACAACTACGGTGAAAAAGGCCCAGAATTCGAGTGGTTAGTTGAGGGCACACAGGAATGAATGAGTTTTCCTTGAAACACAGTGAAAAATTGCAACTTCTTAGAGGAATTAGAAAGCTGGAGGGCTGTTAGGTATGTAAAGTGGAGGAAGGAGTTGCCCTTGAGTTTGGGCTGGGACTGAGGATGGAATGAGGAAGAGGCAGGAGAAGGAGACAAGCACAGAAGATGTTCGTGGTTTCGACCGTCTTGCACTGGCCTTCCAGTCAGCAGTGAGGAATAGAAGCTACTTACCTAAGTGTAGTTTGTCCTGGAAATGGCCACGTGAGAGCAGAGTCACAGTGCAGGTGGGGAATATGTCATGTTGGACATGGATGCCTTCCTATGAAGGCAGCCTCATACTCAAAGGACTGAGGTATTTATATGTGTGACGAGAAAATAGACCATCTCGTTTTAAATATGTCATAAATTATATATTGCCTGGGGATTATCCTGGATTATCTGCACAGGATACTTAATATATGGTTAACCAAAAGTTGTATAACAGTAGATACACTTTCTTTGTTCATTTTGCAAATGTGTTGCCACTGCTAAGATTTTTTTTTAAAGATTTTATTTAGTCATTTGACAGAGAGAGAGACAGAGAGAGAGAGAGCACAAGCAGGGGGAGTGGGAGAGGGAGAAGCAGGCTTCCCGCCGAGCAGGGAGCCCGATGCGGGGCTCGATCCCAGGACCCTGGGACCATGACCTGAGCCGAAGGCAGATGCTTAACAACTGAGCCCCCAGGTGCCCCTCACTGCTGAGATTTTTGTTACCACTCCTTTCTTGGCATTTTCTCCACAACCAAGTTATAATACAATCAGGGGTATTACAATGTGGGATTCAAATAAAATATCACCTTAATGTTAGGAGATCCAAAACTCAAGCATTACAAATGTGGGATCCTGCTGCCAAGTAGTTTTCGGCCTTGCTGTGGTGTCTAGAGCTCCTGGTCCTGACAGAAGTTGTTCAGCTTCAGCTTAAAATCAGGGCACAGGGTTTCTGGCCCCAAGAGATGAGCTTTTCACAGAGTACTGTGCATTCTGGGAATCACTAGAGAAGCTGAATAAAATAGTTAACAATCTGTTCAAATGCATCACAGAGTCTTAAAGAGCATTGAAGGAAAGTCTAGAGCTCAGGGCCTAAGATAGGAGCAGAAAGAACCATAGATTTACCTGATGTTTGCTACTGATGTTTCCTTGGCGACATGTGACTACTTACAAGATAGGACAGAGAGTCTGAAAAGCTGATCAGAACTTTCATCAGTATCATGGAACTTAAAAGGAGGAGAAAAAATAAAAACTGGAATCAGGCACCACCAAGGAAGATGTTATCCAGAGAATCAAACAGTGATAATGGTTCTGGGGTGAATCGGCTGTAAATGTGCAGGGATGGGGGGAAGGGGCATCTAACACATACCATATCTAAAAAGTCAATTCTAGGTGGATGTACTTAGAACTTTGAAAGGTACAACAATGAAATATATAACATACGAGAAAGAATGATATTTGAGCAAAAATTCCTCAAGTTGGACATGGAAGTATTGAGTGTAAGGGAAAGGTTGATGGATTTGACTGTATTAAAGTTGAAAACTTTGCCTTATCAGAGGTTACTGTTAAGGCACTAACAGTGTAAGCCTCAAAGTGGGGAAAGATGTTGGCAGTGCCTTAAACAAAAGACTCGTATGCAGAATATGCAGCTAACTGCTACATTCAAAGAAGTAAGGATGGATTGATAATTGGGTATAAAAGTGGGCAGAATACATAAGCAGCCTGTTCACAAAAGAAGGTATTGTAATGACCAGTAAACAGGAGAAGTTGCTTGACTCTGTAAGTCATCAGAAAAATGCAAAGTAAACCCACAAAGAAAGATACACTTGTACTTCTGGCCAAGATGGAGTAAGAGGAGTGGATTTACCCACCTGCTTGAAAGAACACAACACTTTGGCAAAATATATGAAGTGCTGGACCTTTTTAGGCACTGGACATCAGACAGCAGAGGATAGCAGTTTATGACAGACTTGGAACAAAAGAGGTGAGCTCTGTGATGGTCCCAGTTGTTTTCCTCGAGCGAGTTTCCAGGCATGGTACAGGGAGGGAGAACCAGGTAGGATTTGGCAGTCTCCTGGAGTTGAGGGTTCGGAGCTGAGAGTCCAAGAACAAGGTAGTGAGAGTTGGCAGAGCTGAGTACCAAAGAAGAGAGAACTGTAAAGAGAGAACTGCAGAAACTTCTAGAGGGGCTTCCTAGAGTCTTCAGGAGGAATAATTAGCCCTGGGTTACACATTATTCCAGTTGTGCCAAACAAGTCTTAAAAGCGAGATCCAAAAGGATCAAACTGTTTCCAAGTAATTTAACTGTATCCCAGAACAAAGCTCAAGAAGAATAAAAATATTTAGTTCCAAGGAGAGTAACTTTGCGATGTGTGACATACCATTAAAGATGACAGGGCATGTAAAGAGTCAGGAATATTCAACTCTCAAAAAAAAAAAAAAAAAAAAAGGAATATTCAGCTCTCATAATGAGGAAAAATATCAATCAAAACAGATACAAATGTTAGGATTAACAGACCAAAACATCAAAAGTTTTAGCTATATTTGTATGTTCAAAAAACAAAGTGGAGATATGGAAAAGATAAGAAGGCTCCTTATGTGTATATCGGGTATCCTCAAGTGGAGGAAGGGAGACAGAAAAAATACTTGTGGAGTAACAGCCCAAAGATTTCTCACTTGATGAAAAGTAGACATCCGTAGATTTAAGCTCAGTGAACCAAAGCACAAGCTACAAAGAAACCTCTATCAGGTCACTCATATTGGTCATAACCAGTGATAAAGAGATCCAAAGATCATCCATAAAGTCACAGTACGTACAAAGGAGTGAATGTAAGCATAATGAAAGGCTTCCCAATGCAAATGAGAAAATAGTGGACCAACAGCTCTAAAGAACTGAAAGAAAAAAAAAAAATCCATCTACAATTCTTTATCCTGGGAAAATATCTCTTGAAAGTAAAGTCAAAGATGTTTCCAGACATTCAAAAGCTGAAAGATTTCATCACCAGCAGACTGGCAATATGAGAAATGTTAAAGGAAGTGCTTCAGGCAGAAGGAAGATGGTACCAGATGGAAATCTGGATCTACACAAAAAATTGTCAGCATTGAAATGTTAACTGTATGGAACGAGACAAGACAGGTACATCAGCCATCCATCAGAAGGCAGAAGGATAAGAAAGAACAGAGACCTTGAAATGCTACATGAGCTCAAACCCTGGTTCTGTTGATTAGTGGCTACATTACTACTTTACTTTCCCGAACATCAGTTTCCTTGTATACCAAGCGGGGAAAACAGTAGGTACTATCTCTTTGGTTTCTGAGCAAGAAGGGAAACAAATTATGTAAAGAAATATGAAAAGTACTTATAATAATGTAAAAACGGCCACAAATTCTTCCCCTTCATGCATGCATGCCATTTTATTAGTGTGATGGTGCAGTTTTCATCCAGGCTCGAGCTTGTATCTCTGTTTGGATTGCGATGTGACTTGTTTTGGTCCAGCGTATCATTAGCAAGAGGTTTGCCGAGCTCACACACGCCAGGGGGTGTACCCTCTTGCTGCTTTTCGGAAACCTCGGACTACCTCATCGTGAAGGGGGCCACAGCTAGCCGGCTGAAGGGGAGGCACACGCCCGTGCCCGAGCTACCAGCTCCAGAGGCAAAGCCACTGATCACCAGCGGACCACAGACACGAGGCGACCAGCTGAGGCAACCCAGAGGCTGACCCGCAGAGTTGGAAGCAAAGAAAATATTGCCATTTCAAGCCCCTGAACTTCGGGGTAGTTAGTTACACTGCAGGAACAAACTCCAACACTTTAGTTAGGTCTTTACATACATACGCCTAAGTACCTGAGTGTGTATGCCCCAGTCTCGAGGACTTTTATGTGCTACTGGTTTTTGAAGTAGAAGATTTTACTTGAAATTTAGAAACAAAACAATATCAAATACTGGCCCATGGAACTAGTCTTGTCTGGTTTCTTCCTTTCCCCCCTAGCTGGAGATACCTTGGCAAGAGCTGTGGCATTGGTGTGACGTCACTGAGTATGGGAGGACTGGTGAGGATATCGTGAATCGGCATATTGCCCTCTCCTGTCACTTTGTACATTGAGTTCCTCGGCTTTGACCTGAACACATATCTCACACAATGAGATACCAAGACCAGACCCACCAAAAGGCTAAAATTAAAGAGACAAGATTAAATAATGGTAAGAATGTGGAACAGGGACATGTCCTTCTCTAGCCAGTGGGATCAGAAATTGATATGGCCTCTCAAGAAATCTATTTAACAGTGTCTTATAAACATGAATGTAAGAATCCGTTATTTTCCAGCATTTTCCTTTCTCAGTGTATGCTCAGAAGAAGTATATACATGTGTGGACCCAAAAATGTAGACAAGAATTTTCATAGCTACATCATTATTATTTATCATAGGCCCAACTGCAAACAATCCAAATGTCCCTTAACAGTAGAATGGATAAAAACATTGTGTTAGGTTCCTACAATGGAATGCCACCTAGCAATGGAAAAAAAACAAACTAGTGCTGTACCTAATACCAAAAATGAGCCTCACGGACATAATTTTGAATTACAGAAGGCAGACACAAAAGAGTACAGATTGGGCGCCTGGGTGGCTCAGTCGGTTGGGCGACTGCCTTCGGCTCAGGTCATGATCCTGGAGTCCCGGGATCGAGTCCCGCATCGGGCTCCCTGCTCGGCGGGGAGCCTGCTTCTCCCTCAGACCCTCCCCCCTCTCATGTGCTATCTCTCTCATTCTCTCTGTCTCAAATAAATAAATAGAATCTTTAAAAAAAAAAAAAAGAGTACAGATTGTATGAATCTACATTATCTAGAGATAATGTCCATTTTTGAGAGGAGGGTCTAGTGGCTGTCATGGGATATTAGGGGTTTTCCTAGTGCAAGTGTATTCTGTTTCTTACTTCTTGGTGTTTATAAGAGTCATGTTCACGTTGCTAAAATTTATTAAGATGTACACACATGATTTTACTTCTCTCAATTTTCAGAAAGTTATTTAAAAATTCAGCATTTGTGTTGTGACTATATTTATATAAATATATGCATGCTAAAGATGTTAAACAGAATCAGCCCTGGTCTGTATGTCCAGTTATAAATAGAAAGTCAAATTGCAAAATATTATATATTTTATTTTTAGTAAAAATAAACTAAGCACTGCCTGTTACCTAGTATTGGCTATAATGATTTACAAAATTTATAACAAGCCAATTTAGTCTTTTTGGGTTATGTAAGTAATTGCATCTTCATTATTGAAAATTTGAAAAATATGGAAATAGGTAAAAGATCAGAATAATATACTGCTAGAAACTGTTTTTGAGTGATTATAGTTTTTAATGTGTCTATGTTTATGTCATAGCATATATACTTAATCAAAATTGGAATGTTCTTTTACAATATGATGTTTCGTGTCTATGAAAGTTTTCATTACATGAATATGCCATAATTTATTTAACCAACTTCTAGAAAGTTTTTGAAGGTTTGGATTTTCAGCAGTGTTGCATGTCCATTTCCTTGTACTGTCCCCAATACTGAGTAATATTAATTAAAAAGTGACATTTTGACAGATTGGCTTAAATTTTTGCTCATGTACCAATAACTCATTTTCATCTTACTCCAGAGGATAATATCCACAATAGGCAGGACTGCCTACATTTTGGACATTACTTACATCCATATAAATTTCATCATCACGACTGTTACCATTATTATGAATAAATGAGTTAATGACTACAGAGGAATCAACCTTGAGGTGCTCTCCATGCCAGGAGTGATAGTAGGCTTTTATGTTATCCCACAGAGGCATCTTTCAGAAAGATGGAGTAAATATGAAATTAGATACGGGCAAAAGGCAAGTGGTAAGCTTTGAGAATATAGTAAGAAGCTACAGTAATTTCATTTTTCTTTGCCTTTGTTTTCTAGGTGAGCATCGAGTAGGCCAGCTGATACGATGGCTGTATTGGTTCACATGTTACGTTCTAAAATTACCCAAATGAGTTAATATTTTTTACTTTATTTACAGGTAGATAAATACATGCTCTTAAATAGGTAGCTCTTCCAGTGCACAGTTCCCACGTGTAGGAATTTCAGTTACCAAGGATTGGGTAAATAGTGCCGGTCCCCCCACAATGCGATCCAAAGTTAAGATACTACAGGATGTTAAATGCGAGTAAGTGCAAAAGGCACAGACTTCATTGCTAGTTCTTCACAAAAATCCCTGGGTGGGTAACAGAGGTGCATCCTGCCTCATGGACAGTTTGGACAAGTCTGTCCATAACTGGCCATCACGCATCTGTTACTCTTTACACAGAGACAGCAAAGCATGTAATGTGTTACCTCCTTATCCCCAGTGATGAGCCATGTAACATTTTACAGACACATAACTGAAGGAGGGAATTGGTAATACAATTGGAGGCCTAGCGAAGAAATGAAAATTGATCATGCTAAATGTTTAATTTGAATCAAACATAGATGTAGTTACAGAGAGAATGCTCACTGGGAATGATAGCTCTGTACCATTTTGAAAATTCTGAATTTGCAGTCAGAGGATTTTCATGAAAATGAACTTACTGATACAAATGAAAACAGTTATTGTGCCAAAATGGATGAAAATGTCCCAAGGGAAATGAGGGAAATACCAGCCCCCCAAAGATAGCTTCACATTAAAGAAACTCTGAAAGAAATTTGATGACATTGAAAACTCAAGGGACAAAATGCTGGCAGCTGATCCAGATTTGAAAGGAATATGACCGTTCTTGAAGGCATAGAAAAGATGCTCGTTCTGTATCAAGTTCTAAGATAAGAAGACAAATACTAATCAAACTACCCCTGATAAGTTTTCTATAAAGAAATAAAAATTGTCAATATTTTTAATATTTTAAATTATAGTGTACTAAATATTTAAAGTTTTTATTTTATATCCTTGTACTTCTGCAACCAAGAGTGAGAAGGATTGTAATGTTTTAATAAAGATTTTTAGAAGTCCGAGGACGATCATAAGTTTCCCATCAATTATTAAGATTGCACAGTCGTCGTTATGATCCCACACTACTGTGTGAAGCAAGGACTGCTTGTGTATCTACTCACTAGTGGGTGGATGTACCTGATTTGCTATAAACTGTTAACTGAGGGAATAACCTTTCTTTTGTTGCTGTGATTGGCCTATGTTATGGCCTAGGTTATGAGTTTTTGAGACTCCCACTTACTTGCAAGAGCTGATGATCACTGCTTGGGTTATCATATTCTCCTCCATCCCTGTACATTACCCAGAGGACATTTATACACAGAAAGTATCTCCAATAATCTAACAATTCACTGTCACAACTGAAGTGGCCAGGAAGCGCACAGATGTTTAATGGCTTCTACCGTGTAATGGGCCTAAATAATATTCAGGTGAAAAGCCGTAGGATAAATGAGACCTCAACTATTAGACACTCTCAGACATTACTGCTTTGGTGAGAAAACAGTTTCAAAACAACTTCTAGTCTTGTGGTCTCTCAATCAGTGACCAGGAAATGCAAACCCCGCGCTTGCCATGCTCATGTTACTTACCCCTGGCATGTTTGAAGTTGGGTGTGTTCACACCCTGTCTTCCATTTAAAGCTTCTGAGACAACAGAGTTGGGTTTTTTCTTATTTTGTTTTTTAACTAATGTGGACCCCAGTGTCCTCAAATTTGTTCTATTTTTTTTTAAAGATTTTATTTTTTTATTTATTTGACAGAGAGAGACACAGCGAGAGAGGGAACACAAGCAGGGGGAGTGGCAGAGGGAGAAGCAGGCTTCCCGCTGAGCAGGGAGCCCAATGCGGGGCTCGATCCCAGGACCCTGGGATCATGACCTGAGCCGAAAGCAGACGCTTAACCATCTGAGCCGCCCAGGCGTCCAAATTTGTTCTATTTCTATGAAGATCTCTGTATTTTTTAACACTAAAATTCTTTACTAGTTTGATGTTCAGAATAACTTTTTATGATTAAAAAGAAAAATGAGTGCCTTAGAGGCCCCTGTTTTTATCTCACTAAAGAAATAGAAAGGATTTGAACACTTTAAATCATAAACAAGTCAATAACATCATTATATATTACATAGGTTTTTAACAGTGAATTGTTAGATTACTGGAGATACTTTCTGTGTATAAATGTCCTCTGGGTAATGTACAGGGATGGAGGAGAATATGATAACCCAAGCAGTGATCATCAGCTCTTGCAAGTAAGTGAGAGTCTCAAAAACTCATCCATTTTAAACTCAGATTTCTAGCTGTGATTTTCTTTAGTACTAAAACTGCAAATACAGCACAAATGTTAAGGCCAAAAGCTTCAAAGATTAAATCACCCTTAAGGAGTTCTTTACCAGTATTGGTGTTGGTCTTGTCATGCAGGAAATTGAGGCAGGTTGGTGTTGTTCCTGGAAGCTGCTATTGGGATTGTTTTGAAGTCCAGTTAAACTGTATTTCAAGAAAAACTCATTATAGAGATGGCATCTATATGTTGCTGGTAAATGCTATATAGCTTTAAACCATCTTCTGGTTATCAGCACCTCTCATTTCTATTGAGGCACACAGTTTACATAACATAGAATTAACCATTTTAAAGTATACAATTCATTGTATATATGAACCACATCTTTATCCATTCATCTGTTGAAGGACGTCTCAGCTCCTTCCACAGTTTGGCTATTGTGGACATGGCTGCTTTGAACATTGGGGTGGAGGTGCCCCTTTGTTTCACTACATCTGTATTTCTGGGGTAAATCCCTAGTAGTGCAATTGCTGGATCGTATGGTAACTCTATTTTCAACTTTTTGAGGAACCTCCCTACTGTTTTCCAGAGCGGCTGCACCAGCTTGCATTCCCACCAAGAGTGTAGGAGGGTTCCCCTTTCTCCGCATCCCCGCCAACACTTGTTGTTTCCTGTCTTGTTAATTTTTGCCGTTCTAACTGGTGTGAGGTGGTATCTCATTGTGGTTTTGATTTGTATTTCCCTGACGGTTAGTGATGTTGAACATTTTTTCATGTATCTGTTGGCCATTTGTATGCCTGCTTTGGAGAAGTGTCTGTTCATGTCTTTTGCCCATTTATTGATTAGGTTTGATTGCTCATCTAGGTATTTCAGTATTTGTTGACAGAAAAAAATCATTGTATGCCATTCATTTATGAAGTAATGGAGATGATAATGCTAAAAAAGTATACAATTCAGTGGCATTTGGTACACTCATGGTGTTGTGCAAACATCATCTCTATCTAGTTCCAAAATATTTCCATCACCCCAAAATAAAACCCCATGTCCATCAAGCAGTCACTCAGCATTCCCTCCTCCCTCCAGCCCCTAGCAACCACCAATGTGCTTTCTGTCTCTAGGGATTTCCCTGTCCTGGACATTTCATCTAAATGGAATCATACAATATATGGTCTTTTGTGACTAGCTTCTTTCATTTAGCATCACGTTTCCCAGGTTCATCCGTGTCCTATATATGAGCACTTCATTCCTTTTTGTGTCTGAACAACATCCCATTATATATATGTGCCACATTGTGTCCAGTCATCCATCATTGGACATTGGGGTTGGTTCCACCTCTTGGCTCTTGGGAATAAGACTACTATAAATGCTTGGGTACAAGGATGTGAACATTTGTGTACAAGTACCTGTTTTAAAATATTTTGAGTATATACCTAGGAGTGGAATTGCTCGGTCTTCATTGTATATTTAACTTTTTAAGGAACACCAAACTATTTTCCACTCAGCAGTGTTTGTTTGTACCATGCGTAAGGAGGAACTCCTTCCCATTCTTGGTACTGCCTCGGGTTCACTCTCTGCCACTCAGTCTACCCCAAAAGAGGTAGCGTGGCTCACCTGATTGTTCTCCTTGTGAGTCTGCCTTCAGAATGTGCGTCTTCCTCTCCTTTTCTCTGTGCCAGCACCTCTAGATGGAGAGCCCTGTCCTGGTCTGTGCTGACGGGACTCCATGGACAAGAATGGGTCTTCCAGTATTCTGTATTCCACTTAGGCTTTAGTCTCTTTTTTAAGATTTTATTTATTTATTTGACGGAGAGAGTCACAGCGAGAGAGGGAACACAAGCAGGGGGAGCGAGAGAGGGAGAAGCAGGCTCCCCGCCGAGCAGGGAGCCCGACACGGGGCTCGATCCCAGGACCCTGGGATCGTGACCTGAGCCGAAGGCAGACGCTTAACAACTGAGCCACCCAGGCGCCCCAGGCTTTAGTCTCTTAAATTGGCCTCTGGCTGAACAAATGTTGATCTGTGTCTTTTAATTTGGTTTGTTTTATTTTTCAAATAGTCTGGTATCTACAGTAGAGTTCAGTACGTTATTGTGGGTTCCTTTGGAGATGCCACAATTTAGGGTATCCAAGTTAAGCCAGAAGAATTTGAACTTCATAGATATGTTCTAGATTTGGAGACTTAACATCTAAAAGCCACCTAATGTTAGCATTGTCAACTTGACAAAGTCATCTAGTATTTCAACTTCAATTTCCTTGTCAATAAAAATGGGGGAATCTTATTCACTTTCTTTATATAATAAATATGCCATAGAGTGCACTTAAGTATCAAAGCAAGTGCACACTAACATAAGACCCAACACAAGAGTAAAGTTGTATGTAACTTAAATTTCCCTTTCAAATATTTGAACACACCTTTCTTGTAGTAAATGATTTTTTATAGTATAAGAATATATCTGAATTCTAAAAACTTGACCATAAAATTCCCAGCAGGGTGATAGCTACAGGTATATGGTGCAGACAGGGAAGTTGATAAGTGTCTAATCGCCAAGTAAAAGATAGGTAACTTTTTATGGTAAGCATTCACCACCTAACACCTGATGATGCGGCCAGAGTGCCTGGCCACTTCTCCATAAAGGCCTATTGATTGATTGATTGATTGATTTAAAAGATTTTATTTATTTATTTGACAGACAGCAAAATAGGGAACACAAGCAGGGGGAGTGGGAGAGGGAGAAGCAGGCTCCCTGCCAAGCAGAGAGCCCAATGTGGGGCTCGATCCCAGGACCCTGGGATCATGACCTGAGCCGAAGGCAGACGCTTAATGAATGAGCCACCCAGGCGCCCCTATTTATTTATTTTTAAAGATTTATTTATTTAGTGTGTGACTGACCCAGGGGGGTGGGGGGTGAGGGGCAGAGGGAGAGAATCTCAAGCAGACTCCATGCTGAGCACGGAACCCCACATGGGGCTTGATCTCCCAACCCCGAGGTGGTTGACCTGAGCTGAAATCAAGAGTATGTTGCGCAACTGACTGAGCCACCCAGGTGCCCCCATCAAGGTCATTTTAAACTCTGGAATTTAAGAAGTGATGGTTATTTTTTTTTTTAAAGATTTTATTTATTTATTTGAGAGAGAGAGAATGAGAGAGAGAAAGCACATGAGAGGGGGGAGGGTCAGAGGGAGAAGCAGACTCCCTGCCGAGCAGGGAGCCCGATGCGGGACTCGATCCCGGGACTCCAGGATCATGACCTGAGCCGAAGGCAGTGGCTTCACCAACTGAGCCACCCAGGCACCCCAGAAGTGATGGTTATTTTGAAGAAAAACATTTTGAGAAAGCTCTGTAACTATATAAAGAAAGTTTTGTGAATTCACATGGCATCATCACTAGATAACCTGAATATATCTCCAGTAAAAAATGCTCTTGTCTTTTCAAATTATCTTAGGTGACGCGTCACCTTGCCAAACTCTTTGACAGCATTGCAGATCTGCAGTTTGAAGAAGGTCAGGATGTGTCCATCCACAGAGCAATTGGAATGTACAGCAAAGAAAAGGAATACGTCCCGTTCCAAGCCGAATGCGAATGCATAGGCCATGTAAGATATAATGATGAGATGTTCTGTGCTATGGGAGTATTTTTGGGATAATTTTTAAAGGTTGACTTGAATAAGAAAAAAATCAGCTGCTGTCAAATCAGGCCCTGGTTGGTTTGGAGATCAGAACTTCCTGTTTAGCCATGTCCAGTCTGACCTCCATGTCACGCCGGAATCCGCCATGTTTCCCCCTTTGTGCCCATGTGGCTTCAGCACCCTGCAGAGTCTCAGAAGTGCTAGCAGTTGAGCTTGTCAGGAAGGATTGTCGCAGGTTGAGTGAGTGGACCCCAGAAGGAGAAGCAGGTGCCAGCCCAGTGACAGAATCTCCTGCAAAGCTTACTGGCTTCACCACTGAGAGTTGGGGTGAAGCAGCACCTTGTAGAAAAGCATGTCTTAAAGGGGCTTGTGGTTCAGGATTGCGATGTGAATGTTCTAAATGGCTGCTCATAAATAAAGTTGATGGCATCTACCACACTGATGTCATGTTCCCTAATGTTCACAGTTAAGTTAGCATATTGTCTCCTCGCACAGCCAAATACCTCAAAAATATTCTTAATGATTAACGGCGAGAATGGCTCATTATGATTTATGAAAGAGCTCTTGGTGTTTCCACATGATGTGGAGGAATTGCATCTTTTTATGATGATGCTTGTGTAGCTTGAGTTAATCCACAGAGTCACTGAGACAGTAGCCTCCATTCCAGAGCTGTTTGGGTTGAGGCAGGGTTCCTTAAAATGTCCCTTGCAGAAATGTGATGGCAGGCTTTTTTTTTTTTTTTTTTTTTTTTAAACAGGGGTTTTCTTTCTTTCTCTCTGCTGCTTTTTAATATTGTACCAAGAAATCCTGCCAAATGAAGGGGAAGCAGATGGTGGAATACTTTGATTAAAATATATTTTTTGATCTCTTGGGCTCTTTAGGATATTATTACAGTGATTAGAAAAGTCACCATAAACTATCTTGACAAAAGTGTGTTGCTGTCTGCTCCCTCCCTGGCAGACTGCAAGCCGACTGGCATAGTGCCCAGAAGGAGGACAGTCCACTTGATGGATGTGGTTGTCGCTCGCGGGGACCCTTGGTACTGAGCATTTTCACAGTGCTCTCATTTGTTCTGTGTAAGCAGTTTAGGCCAGAGACTGGAGCGTACACCACATTGATCCTCTAATTGCCTTTGTTTGATAAAAAGATGCTTTTCCTTTAGGCCTTTACTCCCCCACCCCCGCACCGTGATGATTAGTTCCTCCCAATGTAGACTATTTGTATTTTGTTTGATTAGTGTTGATTGAATACCTACTATGTACCAGATGCTGGGTTAAGCTTCTGGGGATCCAGAAATGAGTAAGACATGGTCCCTGTCTTGGAGGAGCTCTTCGGCTCCTTGAAGAAATGGATAGTTGGCAATAATGGGAAGTGGTAATTGTTGTTATAGAGGGTCAGGCAGAAGCTGAAGAAACGCCAGAATCAAACAACATCTCCTCAGAGCTTAGTTCTCAGATCACGCTGAGCTAAGTAGCCGTTGTTGGCATAGTCATTTGAACAGGAGATGATCCATCAACTTATATGTGTGTTTGGTCTTCCCAGACGGACTGGAAAGTTCTTACGAGGAGGTGGCCAAGTTGAGGACAGGGATCCCAGAATGTTTGGGAAATGCTCAAATGATGTCTGATTTCCTGAAGGAACTAGTTGCTGGGTGACATCAAGTGTTGCGCTTAGTGACTTAGTGATGGGATCAGAGACCTTGAACTCGGGCACATGAAACAAAACCCAGCTACAAAGTCCGAGGGGAAGGCTCTTGGGATGATGGGGCCTGTTGCCAGGGCAGTGCCACCTTTTTCTTTCAGTAGGGAAGGCTGTCAGCCCGTTAACTGCACAGTACTCCTTCCCAGTTCTCCAGAGAAAGATTCTAGGAATGAATGTTTCCACCATGTTCACAGACACAGGGGGAATAAAAGGTTTTTTGTGTTTTTTAAGATTTTATTTATAAGAACGAACATGAGTGGGGGTGAGGAGAAGAGGTGGAAGGTGAAAGAATCTCAAGCAGACCCCGTGCTGAGAGCAGAGCTGGATGAGGGGCTCGATCTCACCATCCCTGAGACCATGACCTGACCTGAAGCCAAGAGTTGGACGCTCAACTGACTGAGCCACCCAGGCGTCCCCCAAAAAACAGTTTCAACATCTTCACGATCTCATATGGTCCTTGGAATTGATTTATTATCATCATTTTTTATTGCTGAGGTCAACTATTTGTGGATAGTGTACATATCTTTTTCATTAGATAGTATCATCCCATGGAAACGGATATGTGGATAAATATAACAAAGCATATTTGAATAGGTTAGAAAATGGGTTAAGATAAATTTGTGGGGGCAAAATATACTTGCATTTAAAAAAAAAAGATTAAGTTTCACAAGTCAGCAGTTGTCCTATCTCTTATACTCTCCTGCTGTCTAATTTTTGACAAGTGTGAAGATGAGAACCAGTAGGGAATATAATTAAGACACTTTCTGGAAGCACTTTGTCTTAAGACTAAGAACTAGGAAGATATTAGAGAAGAATTTTCAGTATATTTAAAAATTATTTTGAAAAACATTAAAAAAAAATCAATCTACCATTATCCCCAAAGCTCTAGAATATTACTCCACCATATTACTCTATCTACTAGATGGCTGTGACGTTTGGTTTCTCACAACACTGTGCATTACCACAGGGGATCTCGGTCCAGAACCCCCTTGTCTTCAGATGTGAAAAATCAGTAATTGAGAACCCCTCCTCTGTTGAGGCTGCAGAAAGTTATTAGCCATCCAGTAGGTGAAATAAGTTGAGCACTATCCTGGGAGAGGACAGGTTCAATGGAATTCATCCATTGTTCACCTTATCCTTGGAGTTATATACCACCTCTAGTTTTCTACCTGGATTTGAAATAAATCCGGGGCTCCTGGGTGGCTCAGTCGGTTAAGCATCTGACTCTTGATTTCGGCTCAGGTCGTGATTTCAGGGTGGTGAGATCCAGCCCCACATCCAGCTTAAGATTCCCTCCCTCTCCCCCCCCCCCCCACTCATGCTCCTCTGTGCTCTGTCTCAAAATAAATAAATAAATCTTGAATATAAATACACCTGAGGCCTCTCTCTCTGCATGGCTTTTAAGCCCATGGGAGGGTGGAATTATCTCTCTTCCAGAGTTAAGCCTGTGCTAAATCATTTCAACTTGCGTCAAAAGGTGGAAACGTGGCTCCTGGAACTTGAAAAGACGATGCAGGGAACAGTGCGACATTCCATCACAGAGGCCATAGCTGCCTATGAAGAAAAACCTAGGGAACTGTGGATCTTGGAGTTCCCCGCCCAGGTTGCACTCACAGGCTCACAGATCTGGTGGACGACAGATGTAGTGATAGCCTTCAGTAGACTGGAGGAAGGCTATGAAATGGCCCTAAAGGACTTCCATAAAAAACAGGTATTTTATAGACGTGATTTCAAGGCTTGAAGGGACTTGAAGAGGTTGGCGTTCATCCCTCCGTCATTTAGGGGAGTGTTTTCTGTGTGCCAGGCACTATGCTAGGACTATTTCAGCAATCAGTGGTTTGACTTTTCTTTCTCTAGCTTTGTGTTGTCTTTCTGGATTGCTACATGGGTTAAAAAAAAAAAAAAAAAATCACATCACTCATCCCCCAAGTCTCTAGTATATCACATGTACTTAGACACTGTGCCTATTTCTGTCATTCTGTGTAAGACTCTCCATCTAGGCTAATGGAGTATTTATTACAAAATATGTACATGATTTGCATGACTCAGAGAGATGGAGAGCTCTTCGGCAAAGACAGATGTTTTCATGTATTTTGGGTTTTGGTTAATTACAGATCACAGATGAGCAATTGTGGAAAATGATCTATTTCGAATTCCATTTTATTCACCCCGCTTACCCTGTGACCTCTACGTGAGCCTCCCGACTTAAGGTGTGCTCCTAGTTGTGGAACAGTTCAGAGATTTGGCCTTTTTTATTGGCTTTTAGATTTGGAAAGTATTTAAATATTAGTGTGTTTACCTTTCTTATTTTCAGTGGATGAAGTGTGAATCCAGAGACATTAAGCGATTTCCCCAATGTTGTACAATTTGTAAGTAACACTTACTGGCAGGACCAGCAGAATTCAGAATGCTTTCCAATGCTCTCTATTGCTTGTCCTCTTAGCAGTACTTTTAATTCAGTCCCTGAAAAATCAAATAGATGCAGAGGATGAAGGATACTTGTATTGTTAACATATTCAGGAATTTTAGGTTTTAGAGTGTTTTGATTATTTCTTTTAATTTTGCTTGAATCTTGAGTAGAGATCACCTGACTTATTGGTGTTATTAAAGAAGTCTTTGTATTGTTTCCTTTGGAGAGAAGTATATTCTTGATGTACTTCTTTAGGAAAAGAGGGCATTGGTTTATATTGAGCTGGGTTTAGGTTACAAGATTGGATTTTCCAAAAGTGACTGGTTTCCTCCTAGGGCAATAGCTCTACAGTTCAAGTCAATGCCACTTGGATGAGGAAGCTAAGTAGGTAATTTTTTTTTATGAACATTAATAGTTAATGAAATTGCAATTATATTATGGTTTTATAAAAATAAGTTTCTGGTTAGTTAATTTATTGATATCTGTGCATTTATTAAAAGTACTTTCATTATCTATTGAAGAAAGGATTTTTTAAAAAAATTCTAACGTCCTTTCAGATTTCAGGTATTATCAGTCATTGCTCAAACTTAAACTTTTCAGCATACATCTTCCTACTTTATTTTTCCCTTGCTTCATTTAATTATCTCTTTGCTTACAAGATACCATTTTGTGTGATAATTAAATATTTAATTGCTTAAAACAGTAAATTATGTGTTATGGATATTTCTTCTATCAACTTTATTTTCAATGTCATGATTTCTTTATTAACGTGTGTTATTAAAGATTTAGAAGAAGAAAGTACAGGTTGAGAAAGAAAAAAAGGAAAATAATTTTTAGAAAACACCCATAGCCTAGGCTTCTCTTCCCACTGGTGATCACTGATGACGTTTTGGCATATAGACGTCAAAAATTTTTCCTCTTTCTTTGTGAATGTGTAGACATCTATCTGTCTCTCTTTAAATATACGTCCATTTGTAGCTATTTACATAAATGTGTATTTGTGCTGATATGTGTCAATTATCTAAATATACATAGAAAAAATATTTTTTTTACATGTAATACATTTTGTTACTTTGTATTTTCACTCAATGTATTGTCTACCTTTTTTCTTGCTGTAAATATGTATCAAATTGACAATAAAAATGGCCAAATAGTATCCCTTTATCTGGGTATTCCAGGATTTATTTCCTCCCTTCTCTAGGTCTACTCTGATAGTCTGAGAGCTCATCAAGCACTGGTGTAGGTTCTGTGGTTCCAGCAGTGAAGTTCTTGACTTCACGGTGCTTATGTTCTGGCTCACTGTTAATAGATCTTACCTCTTCCTCGCAAGGACGGTGGAAATCTTTATTCTGATATCCACTTCCTATTTTACATGCTGCTGTTTAATTTTTTAAAAAGATTTTACTTATTTACTTTTAGAGAGAAACCATCAGCAGGGAAAGGGGCAGAGGGAGAGAATCTCAAGCATACTCTGTGCTGAGCGCGGGGCTCGACGTGGGGCTCCATCTCACCACCCTGAGATCACGACCTGAGCCGAAACCAAGAGTCAGACACTTAAGCGACTGAGCCACCCAGGCATCCCTAATTTCATTTTTTTAAATCAGATTTACCAACATATTAAGCAGTGACTTTGCTCATTATTTTTTTACCCAATTTCTTATTTTAAAATCCAATTCCCTTCCTCCTGTAGTGTATGTTTTAGTGGTTTACGCAGTGATGGATAATAAGTAGGACATTTTCTGATCCTTGTCTTTCTTTTGACTTCTTTCTTGATAGATAAGGCCTAAAATTCTAAGTTGAGAATTATTTTCTTTCAGAACTTTAAAAAATATTCTGTTATCTTATGGCCTTCATTGTTGCTGTAAACTTTCAGGTCAAATTATTTTTCCTTCATGTTAATTGTAGGAACATTCGGTCTTTGGTCTTTGGCTGCTTTTATGAATTTTTTTCTTTTTGTGGTTGTGATGTTTTCTTCTATTGTATCTACTTGAAGATTTTTTTCTCTTGCTTTTACAATTTAGCTGCTAAGTACTCTGTGAACTTCTTGAATCTTCAGTTACATGTCTGTCTTAACTTTGGAAAATTCCCCTCCATTTTTTCGTTGATTGATGCCTTTCTTCCATTTGCTCTATTTTTTCATTTAGAATTTTATCTGCTATATGTTGAACCTTCTCATGCCCTCCGTCTTTTAACCTCTATATCATATTTTCAAACTCTCCATTTTTTTGTGCTGTAACAGGTAATTTTTTGAATCGTTTATTTATTATTAAATAATCTCTACACCCAGTGTGGGGATCGAACACCGCAACCCCAAGATCAAGAGTTGCATGCTCTACTGACTGAGCCAGTCAGGTGCCCCTTAGGTGGCTTGTTGAGTACCTCTTCCACATCACTAACTTGTTTTTCTTAGAGGGTAGTGATTAAAAAAAAGTATCAAGGTCCATATTATGTAGGTTCAAATGTCAACTCTGCCACTGGTTTATTAGCTGTGCTGCCTTGGGCAACTTACTTAACAACTTTGTGCCTCAGTGTTATAATCAGTAAAGCAGTAGTAATAATAATGCCTTTATCACAGTATTGTTAGGATTAAATTAGTTAATAGATTTAAAACATGATTTTAGAGTGCTTGACCCAGGGGCACTGGGTGGCTCAATTGGTTAAGTGTCTCTTGACTTTGTGTTAGTCATTGTTGCTCTTACGAAAATGACAATAACATTGGTGTCTAATGTGATGCATAATTAATTTATTCCCCCCATAATTTATCATAAAATTTTAAAATAGACAAAAATTGAATTGTATAATAATGCGCAAACCCAACACCAGGATTCTACAATTAACATTTTATTTTCTTTATCACATTATCTGTGCTTTATCTACAGCTCTATAGATCCCTCAGTCCACCTTATATTTACAACTCATTTCCAAGGAGATTGCAGATGCCAGTAATCTTTACCTGTAAATATTTCAGTATAAAAACTCATTTCATCAGTTTCAATTATTGTATCTCAGTTTCCCAAAGTTCTTTTTGGTTCTTTAAAAATGACTTACCTATGACGTACATATCTCTCTCTCTTTCTTTTATTTTTTTTATGATGACTTATCTCTTCATTATGGTTTTTATTTTTTATCTCAATTCTTTGAAAGAGACATTTTTAATAGTCTCATTTAGACTGTTCTAATGCGTGTTCTTTTCAGGCTGGTTCTTCTGTTAAACTGAATTTGTTTTTCGTGCACTCATTTTTAAAGTTGATCTAGGTTGGTTTTCTCTGTAGGAATTCTGTGTGCCCTGGAGAGAATGTGCATCCCCATAGTGTGTTTCTCTTCCTTGCTTCTTCTAAGTTTTGTGGATGCTGGGTTAATTTTGTGGTTGGTTACTCAGTTGAGGATTTCCAGATCACAGGGCATGGGCTTGAGGTTTTGATATCTCTAAAGGGACTTTTTTCCTCTCCAAAGGCTTTCATCTTGCTTCTCTGAGCTGGTCGGTAGAATTTTTCTAGAGCTCTTTATTAGACTATGTAAGACTCTGAGAATCTCAGCTACCTGTCAGCATCTCAATTCCAACTCACGGCCTTGCTCAGGGAGTGTGAGAGGCAGGAGACAGAAATGTTGTGTTCCTGTGTGGCAGTTTAAATCTCAGTTTCCAGATGTTTGAATCTGTACCCAAATCCTACATTAGGCTGCCATGACATTTGCTTCTGTTCTGGCTTTGAGGCGCATTCCTGGCATCAGGGACTATTACTCCCTTCCACCCACTCCTCCTCCTTCTGTCCCATCTCCTTCCACCTCTCTCATGTTCTGCTGTGGACTTTGCACATGGGTGTATTTTTGCTGTGTGTGTGTGTGTGTGTTTTAATGAAGGAGTTGCCCATTTGGCTTAATCCAGTACATTGCAGAGTGTCTTTCAAAGATTTTATTTATTTATTTGAGAGAGAGAATGAGAGAGAGGGCTTGAGATGGGGGAGGGTCAGAGGGAGAAGCAGACTCCCCGCCAAGCAGGGAGCCCGATGCGGGACTCGATCCCGGGACTCCAGGATCATGACCTGAGCCGAAGGCAGTTGCTTAACCAACTGAGCCACCCAGGCGCCCAGAGTGTCTTTTATTACTATACTTAAGACTGGTGATTAGGTTGGTTTTCTCTTTTTTGACTATCATTAATAATACTGCAGTAAACAGCCTTGTATATGCATACATACATGTTGTTCATGTTTTTCTTTATTTTTTCAGGACAAACTTCCAGAAGTAAGATTGCTAGGTTAAAGATATACCTCTTTTTTTTTTTTAAGATTTTATTTATTTATTTGAGAGAGAGAATGAGATAGAGAGAGCATGGGGGGGGTGGGAGGGAGAAGCAGACTCCCCACTGAGCAGGGAGCCCGATGTGGGACTCGATCCCAGGACTCCAGGATCATGACCTGAGCCGAAGGCAGTTGCTTAACCAACTGAGCCACCCAGGCGCCCAAAGATATACCTCTTTTAAGCCTTTGGAACATTGTGCAAATTTACTTTCCCACTATCAGTGTATGAGAGGTGTCCACTCTTTCCCCTGTCGGCAACACTGGGTTGATTCTTTTTATTCTAATAGCTAAAGTTCTTCATATCCCAGGTGCTTCAGCATATTTCACTAATTAACAGAATTTATAGGGTTTTTTTTTTTTCTCCCTTCAAATAAAGTTTTCCATTCTGTTCAAGAGTTATGTAATGCTTCCTTTGCATGTTGGATGAGAAGCAGACAAGAGGAAGGTTTATGAAGAAAGCATTTATCTGCTTAATTATGAAACACTTTTAGCACAAATTGAAATGTTTGACAGACCAGCCAACAGATGCCTTCAATACAGTATTTCAATTTTGTAACTGATACTAATATGCATATTAGAGAAGCTAACATTTGAATACTGTTGAAGCCTTAGTGAGGTTCATGAGAAGTGGGTGCATCTAAATTGAAACCCCATTAGCATCCTCTCTTAAAAAATGGATGTAACCATCTGCTGGAGTTTGTTTTTAATTAAAATTACTCCCGCTAATACTGTGAGCAGTTTTTAAAATGAACATTAGTCCTTTAAAATCATTCCATTTTAAACTGAGATCAGAGTTGGCTATAATTGATGATCTACCTGCAGAAATAATTTCTTTGCTTAGTCCTCACGTCCAAATTGTAGTGAGATAAATTATTATTTTAAATTCTGTTTTCCTTTTATGTGATTTTATGTGAGGTAATGTTGGGATTAAAGGCAAAAATACTGCATTTTGGATATATATCCCTGCCTTGCCAGAGTCTTAGAAAATATTACAGATCTAGTAAATTCACTTGCTCAGATTTGAGGGGTCTTTGGCAAAAGTATTTTGTTCTGGAGGCTTGGGATCTGGTAAGAAGGATTTTCTACTCTTCCTTTATTATTAAGCTGTGTGAAAATCATCAAAGAAGAGATGGAAGCATTTTGGACTTGAAAACCTAATTGCTGCTGTGCTGGGACATGACCCAGAGCGCTCTCAGTAAGACCCAAGATGAGCAATATAAGATCATTCATCACCCCCCCACCACAAGGACTAAGAAATACATATAAGAAAGAGACTCTGGTTTTGCTTCTTAGGGCCAGTGTTTGGCCTCACTTTTAGCCATTGAGAGATTCTTTCAAGACCAGTTGGATACAATGTTGATAGTGTTCCTTATCCCAACTTTATTACATGAGTAGGAAAGCCTATGAAGCCTGAAGCTATCCAATGTATACTGGACACACATTTTTATTTTTGCTTCTCTAGAAAAGTGTAATCTGATAACCTCGTGCTTCATAATGTAGCAGGAACCCATATGAGTGGAGTACATACTCTTTACCTCCCCTCTCATCCATTAAAAGAAAAATTTTCCGTAATTTACCCATTTAGTAGGCTTTTATTCAGTGATCCATGAATCAGGCATCATCCAGTCTAACAGAAAGGAGCACCAAAATGCTGATAAAGCAAGGGATTTTTGTAGTCCAAGTGAGCAGGAACAAGGAAATTATACTGGGCATTTGCTGATTGATTAAATCAGGTTTACCTTCCTCATACGGAGCAAAGGGAAGTATTGGAGCTGGGTCAGGTCACTTGTATGCAGCAGGCAGATGCTGACTGATTGATCTAGGCCTGCCTTTCTGGGAAAGCTGAGCATAGAAACTTAAGTTTCAGTTTGCTGACACAGGGCATTTAGCATGAGTGACTTCATCTTGGGCTTCATCTGGTTACTTTAACACAGCCAAAATTTTACTGAATGATAAGCAATTAAAAAAAAATGATACTGTATCTGGATACGCTGAACCAGATACTTTGAGGAATGCCTAGAAGTTGACAGCAGATGCGATGGGTAATTAAGAGCAGAGAAAACCACAGGTGAAACAAGAAGAGACTATTATAGAGATAAGCCTGTTTGATCCAGTGAAATTCTAGGGAAATGACAAACTCAGATTCAATAACTTAAAAAAGTGGGGTCCTTGGGGCGCCTGGGTGGCTCAGTTGGTTAAGCAACTGCCTTCGGCTCAGGTCATGATCCTGGAGACCCGGGATCGAGTCCCACATCGGGCTCCCTGCTCGGCAGGGAGTCTGCTTCTCCCTCTGACCCTCCTCCCTCTCATGCTCCCTGTCTCCCATTCTCTCAGATAAATAAATAAAATCTTAAAAAAAAAAAAGTGGGGTCCATGGTCAGTGTTAAGGAGTAAATGTAGAAGAGATGGACAGTTCTGTCTCCTGTACGTCCCAAGAGATTATCAGTGAGTGTGTTTGCTCCCAGGATAAAGCCCTGAGAAGTGCATCATAAATATTGTGGGATATCTCTTGAGGACTTTTGCCATGACTCCATCTTGACCCTAGAGGTCTAGTTGGGCAGCTTTTTCTTTGAAATAAGGATGGGGTAGAAATATTTTCGTTTCTTTGGGCTGTAGAGTTCTTTCACATCCACTCATTTCTGCTGTTGCAGTAGGGAAGAAGCCATAGGCAATTTTTAAATAAATAGGCATGGTGAGGTTCCAATAAAACTTTATTTGTCTGGTGGCCTGTGGTTTGCAAATCCCTGTTCTAGAGAAAGCAGCAGAACAGATCCTGAAGTAATTCAAGATCTCCACAGTGACAGATGTAAGAGAAGGAGATTTATTACACACATATGCATGTGAGTCCAATCTAATCCATAAATCCAAGAACTGTGTCTTTAAATAGACCATAACAGCACTTTTTTTTTTTTTTAAAGATTTTATTTATTAGTCAAAGAGCGCACAAGCAGGGGGTGCGGTAGGCCGAGGGAGAAGCAGGCTCTCCGTGGAGCAGGGAGCCTGATGCGGGACTCCATCCCAGGATACTGGGATCATGACCGGAGCCAAAGGCAGATGCTTGACTAACCGAGCCACCGAGGTGTCCCCATAACAAATTTTTGTAGTTAAGAGGAGAAAAAAAAAACATCAGGGGGCGGGGAAAGAGAAGGAAAAAATCACGGAAAGGAACCATAACTTCCTATGAGATTTTAAAAAGATCGTATAACACTATGTGTGACTTAATGTTTAGCATAAAAATTTAAACTAAAATTTAAAATAAATGGATGATTCTCCATGAACACTGTTTCTGAAATAGATTCAAAATGAGGTGGAAATTTGAGTAGACCAGTAACCACAGAAATAATTGAAATGGTAATCAAGGCAGTTGAATTTGCATACCTACCCCCTAAGTTGAGCCCTGCTCCAGTGGTTTTATCACACATTTAAAAAAAGATACATGCCATGTTATATCACCTGTTCTAGAGTGTAGAAAAAGATGGAAATTTTTTTTTACTCATTTTATAAAGTTCTAATAAACTTGATAGAAAATGCAGGCATTGATAAAGTACAAAAGAAAATTCTGTTGGCCAATCTCATGAATTTTTCACTTAACACTGTTGGGAGACCATCTTCTGTGGGTCTCAAGTTTTGTACATTTTTTGAGCGGAGGAACTTAATGCCTTTGTTCTAGGCTATCTTCCAAGAATGTTTATTATACAAACATTCTTGCAAGATAGTCTCTATAGCGTTTCTCTCCAGAGCAAAGGGTAGATTGGCTTACTGTCCAGTATAATAAAGAAAAAATCTCCTTCCAGGGCTAAGTTCAGACATGGTTTTCCTTTAGAAAAGATTTGGGTTCCCTAAACTCAAGTTTCCTGTCCTATAACACAACTCATTGCATATACAAGGATTATGTGGCTCTTTTGGGGTTATCCTTTAAAAGTTGGGGATCGGGGACAGGTGCAAATGTTGATACTTAGATACTACTCAATGCTATTGGTGTGACTAATGACCTGTCCTTTATCCGTGACCCAGAGGCTCTGTGTCTTGTGCCTTAATCTGAGCCAGGCTGACTTGAGCATACAAGTAGGGTAAAATCTCAGACTGTTCTCATTTCTTAACAAGCGTGATGTTGCATGTGTTAGAAGTTCATTCTTTTTTGTTGCTTAGTATTCCATTGTATAACTATACCACACTTTGTGTATCCATTCTGTTGACTAACACTGGGGTTTCCAATTTGAGGCTACTGTTTCTAAAGCTGCTTGGAATATTCTTGTCCAAGTCTTTTGATAGACAAAGATTTTCCTTTCTCCTGGGTAAAATATCTAAAATTGAAATTGCTGAATCATAGGGAAGGTATATGTTTACCCATTTAAAAAACTGCCAGACAGATCTCCATTGTTACATTCCCATTAACAAGGTGACACAATTCTAGTTGCTTTGTACATTGGCCAATATTGAGTGTCATCAGTCTCTGCAATCGCAGACATTCTAATGGGTGTGAAATAGTATCTCATTGTGGTCTTAATTGGCTATCTCTAATGTCTAGAGATGTTGAGTAACTTTTAACATGTTTATTGGTATTCATATATCTTTTATTGTGAAGTGTTCAAATAACTCGCCCAGTTTTTTTGTTTGTTTTTAATTGGGATGTTTGTCTTTTTATTGTTGGTTAGAGGATTTCTTTATTTGGCTACAGTTCCTTTGAAGGAAATGAACAGACTGCTCATTTTATTAATGGTATATTTGTGAGTGGAATGTTTTCATTTTGATGTACAGTGTATCAAATTTTTCTTCTATGATTGATAAGTGTTGTGTCATGCATAAGAAGTTCTTACTTATCTCAATGTCATGAAAAGATTCTCCTGTTTCCTTCTAGGTGCTTTATGGTTCTGGGTTTTTCATTTAGATTTGTGATCCATATGTAATTTTTTTTTCTTTTCCATTTTATTAACTTGGCACCTTGATCAAAGTCCTATATAGGGGTCTATTTCCAGACTCTCCTGTTGTATTCATCTGTTTTTGTGTTTTTATGCCAAATCCAACTATTAATTATTATAGTAAGCCTTGAAATTATTTTTATATATATATATGTATATATATATATATAAACCTCCAGCTTAGTTCTATTTTTAAATTTTTTTTCCAAAATTGTTTGGGCCATGGGCCAGCCTAGGTTCTGTTCATTTCTACGTAATTATCCTATTGTTCATTTTTAGAAGCCTAATCTTTTGGCCTAATTTTTAACTAGGATGACATCAAATATAAATAGGAATGTTGGGAGGGTGGATATCTCAACCATGATGCATCTTATCTAAGAAGATGGTATATGTCTTGACATAGGTTGTCTTTAATTTCCTCTCAAAATATTTTCTGTGATTTTCAATGTCAGGTCCTGCACATTTCTTGCTAGACATAATTTTAAATAGCTGATATGTTTTGATGCTTAAAAATCTGTTTCCCAATGTGGCTGGCATATAAAATAGGTGGATTTTTTAATATTCACCTTGTGTCTTAGGACTTTGCCAAATTTGCTTAATAGTTTTAGTAAGTTTTTTTATAGTTTCATAGGGCTTGCTGTGTCCATGAACATATCATCTGTCAATAATAACAGTTTTACTTCTGGTCTCCCATTCTTTTTTGCCCTTTATTCCCTTTTCTTGAGTTATTGACTCAGCTAGGACCTCCAGTGCCATGTTGAATGGAAGTAGTTAGAGCAGACATCCTGGCTTATTTCCAGTCTCAGGGAAGCATAATTTAAATTTTCACCATTAAGTATGATAGTTGCTACAGGGTTTTGGAGATGCCCTTTCTGAATTTGAGGGAGAGCCCTTCCATTGCTCTATACTGAGAATTTTTATCATGAAGAGATATAGAACTTTTTCAAATCTGTTGAGATTATTCGTATGTCTGCCTCTTTTATTGTTACTGTGGTAAATTTTTGAATGTGAAGCCAACTTTGCATTCCTGAAATAAACTCCACTTGGCTAATGATGGATGATCATTTATATATGTATATATGTATTTTTGCTGGGTTTCATTTGCAAATACTCTGTCCAGGAATTCTCTATATATGTTCATAAGGGATGTTTATATGTAGTTTCCCCATAATACCTCTGCCAGTTTGGGCATCAGCATTATGCTCTTTAAAAGGAATTGGAAAATATTGCATTCTCATGTATTTTGTGAAAGAGTTTACAATAGAAATCACTGGAGATACCATCTGGGCCTGGAGTTTTCTTTGTGGATCATTTTTTAATTATAAATCAATTTCTTTTATATATGTATGTAAATACACACACACACACACACACACTGCTCTCTAGCTTTTTTTCTTTGTTTTTTTCTTGCATCACTTTTGAAAATTGGTGTTTTTCAAGGTATTTATCCATTTTATCAAAGTCAGGGATTGGCACATTACAGCCCCCTGGCCACATCTGGTCCAGTGCCTGTGTCTTTGGATGCTTTAACACCGCCATGGCTACATGGAGTCATTTTGATAGAGACCTCATCTGAACCTTTACAGGACATTTACTTTCAGCCTTGATCTAAGTTTTCAAATCTATTGATGTGAATTGGTCTTCATTTCTTAACATTATCCTTAGCACATCTGGAGGATCGCCTATCATGTCCCACTTGCATTCCTGGTGTTAGTGATTTGTATTCTCTCTCTCTCTCTCTCTGAAATCAGGCTTTCTCTGTGTTTGTCATTTTTATTTACATTTTCAAAGAACTAATCTTTGACTTTGTTGATTTCTGTCTCTTGTTTTATATTTCACTGATTTCTGCTTTCTCTTGATGACTTCCATCTACTTACTTTAATTTGCTCCTCTCTTTCAAGTTTCTTAAGGTGGTGGCTTACTGATCATACATCTTTTTTCTTTCTTAATACAAGCATTTGAAGGAAACTTTACAACTTGATGAAGAATATCCACTAGAAACCTGCAGAGAAAATCATGCTTAATGGTGAAACTTTGGAATCCTTTCCATTAGTGACAATAATGAGGTAATTCCATGCACTGTCGCTGACGTTCATTACTCAATATTGTGCTGGGTTTAGCAATATGATTAATGGAGAAGTAGGAAATGAACAGTGAAAAGGAAGGCCACAACAGGGCCTCCACAGCACATGCCCTGATGGTGTCAAGAGAGTATGGGACCTGGTTTCTTCGGCACTTTGCTTTGTTCCAGCTGAAAAGAAAATCCATTGCTTCTGATCTGCTAAAGCGGAAACATGAGCGATTTTCAGGATTTGAGATCCTTGATGCTGTTGTTATAAAACGAAAAGAACATTACTTCTGTGTTATGTCCAGTTGGAAAGGGATCGAAGATTCTGGTAGCTGACCCCTCAAGTGCTATAGTAGTTGCACAGCAAAGTTCGCTGACGACCGTAAGCTCAGATCTTACCACTGCAATAGAGGGGCGCTTCCAGCTTCTCGGCCACCGTGGCTCAGGTGTGCCTCAGTTGGGAAGTGCCTTGCCAGATGCTGGGGAGATTGCACACTTCTGCTGCAAGGAAGATGTTCTTCTTGTGTTGTGTTATTTAAGCCTCGAGTATTTAGTGGCATGGTTCTTTAGGTTCACATATATGGTCTCTTCATACTGCACCACCACAAGAGCTGGGTGGGTCAGGACAGAATTGAGAATCAGCCACCATCGTGGATCAAGAACCAGCCCTTTTCTCTGACCTTGATACCTTCCTTCTTGGTGAGTTCACCATCATCCCACCAAGCAGGTGGCCCTCTTTGTGAACACCTTAGTATCTTAGACGTCTCTAACATACAAACGTCAGTGGTGGTCATGATTCATGTGGCTTTTTGGGGAAGTGTTTCCATTTGTATCCAAACAAGAGAATTCATAGGTGGTGGATACCTAGTTATTTCCCTTCATTGCCAGAATCATCATAGGTCTGCTCTTGGCTGGCCAGCAAGACCTGGTAGTGAATAATAGGTTGTCCACATGGGAAGTTTTGTGTTTATAAAATGTGCAATAAAATCCTAGAATCAGGTCCTAAATCCTGGTTCCACTGTTTAGAACTGTGTGATCTTGAGCAAATTCTCTTACATAAAATTGGAATCATGGTGGTACCTTCCTCATAGTGTTATTCTGATGATTAAATTAGAATTATATACATATATGCTTTATGTATACACATACATACGCACACACACAGTGCTTATTAGATAGTAAGAGCTCATTAAATATCAGCTCTTGTTATCTGTTGATGCCATCAGAGAGGAAGTAGATCAACCATGATGAGCTGGTGTTCAGCCCTCTGCACCACTGTCTTGTTGGAACGGAAGTGGAGCCTCTGTTGGGAGCCATTTCTCCACCTGTGCTCAGGTCTCTTCTGAAATGGACTCTCGGGATTCCCTGGCGGCCTTTTCTACTGTGTCTTCCTATTCTCATTCTGGCTCCTTGCTGTCAGCATTTAAACATTCCCAAGTCTCCCATTGCCTATAAACAAAATAGCCAGCGAAAATTCTCCCTAGATGTCACCTCTCCCATTTCCTGCTCTTACCCTGTAACTTTTATTTATAACCAAGCTGTTTGACCTAAATATTGATACTTGCCTGTTTTATCTTCTCATTCCTCTCGATGACCCAGTTCTACCACTTGACTGAGTCCCTTTCTGTGTTGTTGTTGTTGTTAGAAATACTTCCTCCTATTTTAATACTCTCTGGCCTTATTTCATGTCTGTTTGAAATCTACTTCATCATCAACGTCTTGGGATCTTCAGTTTTCTTTCCTTGCTCCTCTTCCTCCTCCTCCTTCATGTCTGTCCCTTGTGTCTCTGACTTAGGTGCTTATGTCTTCTCACCACACCACACCTCCCTGCTCATCACATCTGCTTTTACGGCTGCTTCATTTCTTTTGTACGATGCTCATGACTGTGACCATCAGCTCGAACCTCTCTCTGGAAGCATGACCAAAAGTATATTGGGCTTTTCCACTGGGTGTCTGACAGGCATCTCCAACCTAGAACATGGAAAATAATATTCACTCTTCTTCTCAAACCTGCTTCTCCAGTGTTCCCAGGTTCAGAAAAAAATACCCGTCGTCCTTCATTAGTTGCTCACCTAGAAGCCCATTTGACTTTTCTTTTACCTGCTGTCCAATCAGCCACCACATCTCTTCAGTTATCCTAAATATACCTGTTCTCACAGTTTCCTCCACCACTTTGTTAATATCCTGGTCCCAGACACTTTTTTCTCACTTGAACGACAATAGCATTCTGCTCTCAGATCTTTCTTCTCTAGTCTGGTTTCCCTCCAATTCATCATCCTACAAGCAGAGAAATCTTGTAAAAACACAAATCTAACTACTATCACACTTCTTAAAACTCTTCAGCAACATCTCATTGCCCTTGAAGGTCAGACTCCTTAAGAAGCCGGCCAAGCCCTGCACGTCCTCAAGCGTGTGGTTGACCTGGCCCCGCCCCTCTCCTGTGTGAGACTTGTGTCAGTTCCCTGACGAGGTCACCCTGCTGTCTCCTGTGTGTTCACACGGGCTGCCTCTGGTGGCTTCCACCCTGCTTTTCGGGGGGGGCCAGCCTCTTAGTTTTTTTACATCCTAGTTTATACTCATCCTTTAAGCCTTAGCATAAATACCCTTTCCTCCAAAATGTCTTTCCAAGCCCTCGATGTGTACTATCATAGCACTTTCTTTTTACACTAGCAAAAGGATTCTAATTATGTATCTGAGTTCTGCTTTGACTTGTAACCTCTGGAAACAGTCATCACATTTGTGTTACCGTGTGACTGAGAGAAAAAATGTTTATGTGGTATGGATTGTTGCTGCCCTCCCTTCCTTCTTTCCTTCCTTCCTTCCTTCCTTCATATGATGAGTGTAGTGAGATCATGCCTTATGCTGGCCGCTGTACTGAGGATGGGATTGCAGGACTGAAAAAGACAGGTAAGGGCCTTGTTCCTTTAGAGCTTAGAGTCAGGTGGAGGAGACAAATAGTAAACAAGGAAATAAGTAAGTGAATGATAGGATACTAGTAAGTACCATGAGGAAAATAAAATAGGAGCCTGTAGAATAATGGGGTAGGGGTCATACTAAATGGGATGGCCAGGGAAGGCCGATCTGAGGAGGCGATTTTGAACTAAGAGATGAATGATGAGGGGAAGCCAACTGTATAAAGATAAGAGGGGAAACACCTCCAGGAAGATGAAACCGTTTCTCTGGCCTTGACACAGCCATGATGGAAGAACATCAAGGCTGGTACAGGTGGAGTGATGTGAGGTAGGAAAGGAGGGGTGGGAGGTCATGGAGGGCTTTGTGCTCATGAAGGGGAGTTTGGATTGTATTTGAGGGTAGGCTTCTTTCCAGCTCCAGATATATGCTGTGCTTAGGCTCCAGCCAAAGGCAAGGTGTACAAGAAAAAGAGCCACTTGTGTTTCATGGTGGGGCTAGGCTGTTGACTTGAGGCAGACATCCATGATCCTCCCAGAACATCACCTAACACTGCTTTGATCAAGGGAAGAGTAAGTGCTGATTACATGAGACGGTATGTATTTTTTAGAGCTGCCCAGGTATGTTTTATATGTCACAGGCCATAAACAGGTATGCATTTATAGTATGCCCAGATGGTGAGTGCCTGAGGCTGCTGCCCCAGTGATAGACATTTTATCACTTTATTTTTTGGGCACAGAATTGTATTGCTTACAAGGGAGCATTGCCAGGAACGTGGAATCCTGAGAGACAACATCAGATCCCCAACATAGGAAGCTGAGCAGATAATGTTGACGAGTTATATTTTTAATCCTCTTTCACTTGACTGAACTTTGGTGACAAATGAATCAATAAAGGAGAAATCACAGGGTGTAGGAGCCTCAGACAAGACAATGCACGTGAAAGCACTTGGAATTATAAATGTTCATACAAGGCATAAGATCTTATTACTGTCGCTATAGCCCATTCTTGTTAACCGAATACCAGAACTGGTGTAAGATTTGAGACCATAAAGCCTGGATATCTTGACCCAGATGAGAAAATAGCCAATGCCAAAATACCTCTTTTCTAACCAACATGCGTGTGAACTTTTTTAGTAAACTTCAATGTGCATAAGCTAATTACATTCATTAATGTACTCAGCAAACACAGTACATGCTGTTGGACAGCCAGCTCCTTAGAGGCCCTGGGGACCAAGTAGTGTACTAGACAGATGCAGATGTGCCTTCGTGGAACCTAAAATCTCGGGTACACTGAATATGGCATATGTGAAATAATGATCACCTCTGTTGTTTGTTTTTTTTTTTTTTATCGTGTGGCTACCTTTTATAGATGTAAAGTATTAAAAGCAGATAAATACTTATAAGGATGTTGTATATTCTGAATGTCTAAAGTACATACTTTTTATTCCTTTGAACCAACCTTCCACTGGGTTTAAGTCTCTCTTGAATGCCTGTTGGACATGGATTTCTCCACCTCAAAGGTGGTAGGTGGCTCTTTAGGTGATGGGACCAGTAAGAGCTCAGGCTCTGAAGGCAGACTATCTGGATTTGAACTAGCCCTCTCGTGCCAATATGCTTGTGACTCAGTTTCCTCATCTGCAAAGTTAGGATAGTAATCGGTTTTTGTGAAGATTGAATGGAATGATACAGGCAACCTGTTTAGTGCCTGGCACCTTGCATATTCTAATTGAATGTGAACTGTGCATGTTCTGGTTACTGTCTTTCTGCCTGCCTTCTGCATCCTTACTGGAGTTACATAACCTTCTCCAGTTCAGCTGCCCAGCAGGCTCAGGGAAGTGTGCAGTGCTGGCTGTTTTCTGGGATGTGATAATGGTGCTGTGGGGAGTGTGTTTTTGACAACAGGCCACAAAGGTTTGAGAGCCTCTGTTGATGTGTCATATTCACTCATTACCAGTTCTCTCAGGAGCGAACAGTTTGCAGTGGACTGTCCTTTGCAGAGTAAAAAAGGAAAAAGGCAATATTGTTTTATTCTGTGTTACCCTGAAATAGAGCAGAACTGGGGTGGGTGGGGTTTGGCTAAGAAGCCTTGAATAAAGCAGGCATGCTCTGAATAAATAAGCATGCTAACAAAATGACCACCAGCTTCCTGACACAATTTAACAGTAAGAAATATTTTGTATCAGATCTAGTTTACACATGTATGTATACGTACTCAACAGTCTGAAACTGAAAATTTCACAAAATAATACATATTCTTCTGTAATGCACCATTTTCTATTCCCTGTCATTCCATTTTGTTCCTTTGCATTCTGTGAAAAGAGACCCATAGTTTGAAAAATATTGATATAAGAAATCAGTGGACCTAAGAATAGGGGTGTGAGTAAGAAGAATTAGAGCAATAGTCCTCAGCTATACATTCTAAATATTTTCCTACTAACCTATCTGCTATGCAAACACAAACAAAAAACACCCCCAAATAATGGGGTACCTGGATGGCTCAGTCGGTTAAGCATCCAACTCCTGGTTTCAGCTCAGGTCATGATCTCAGGGTCGTGGGATCGAGCCCCGCATCAGACTCCACACTCAGCCAGGGTCTGCTTAAGGATTCTTTCTCTCCTCTCTCTGCCCATCCATTGCGTACTCTCTCTCTTTCTCTCTAAAATGAATAAATAAATCTTAAAAAAAACCCAAATAACAAAAACCAAACAAAAAGACGACTTGATATTTAGTTCTTAATGTTCTTTTACGGAGGTTAGCTCAATTTGACCTTTTACAATTTGTCATCTTGTCTATCCCAGCAAAGTTGTGGACTCAACGTCATGAGGATGAAGAGTCAGTTCAGTGCAGCCAGGAAACCTTGCTGCTAACCTCTGGCTTTGTCCTTACTCACGCATTTGCCTGCCTTCTCGAGTCTCAGCTCAAGGAGATGGGAGTGGGGGTTATAATATTTATTGTATTTAAGTAATTAATTTAGTAACATCCCTTCCTTTCTCTCCTCCCCGTGGGTTGTTTGAGGGCTAGCTGAGATACATATTTGAAAAGGTTTTGTAAACTAGAGGGGTCTTCACAAATAAGACTGTTGGGCTGTTAGACTCTGTATTTGTAATCTTCATCTTTTTACACAATTTCTTCTAGATTTCTCAGTTGAATACCCTGATTGCGCTTTTACTGGGAGAACTCCTACCTGGAGACCGTCAGAAGGTCATGACAATTTGTACCATCGACGTCCATGCCAGAGATGTGGTGGCCAAACTTATTTCTCAGAAGGCAAGTTCTTCATAGAAATGCCATGTCTTTTTTTGTTGTTTCCTAAAAGTGGTTTTTATTATCAAGAGTACTTCTGAGGAAGTCATTTTTTTATGTTGTGTATTTTTAATGAGTCCTATGAAGTTAGTTGTACTTACTAAGAGTGACTTTGATTTGAGTTAGCTAATTATCTTCATGAGAGTTAGCCCAAGTGGTATCCCACAGAGTTTCTCCAAGTCAGGAACTTCTAATACACATCATCCAAATAATTAACCCAGGATAGGAGAACCTCGTGAAGTCACCGGGTTCATTTCCCTGCCTTCAGACTTTTTGCATGTCATCATCTTGGTCCTTTGGCCTGTGATTATCACCTGTGTGGCTTCCCAGCCTATGGCATAAAGATTGTCATTTAAACCATCTCTGTGTGCCTTTGTTTTGAAGAAAGACAAATACTGGTCACCCCTTGTCTTGTCTTTTTAAGCCTAATGACAGATTTTAGAGAAGTCATTTTCTAATCCTTCCAGGGCATTAATATCCATCTTATCTCTTTACAAAGCCTATGTGTTTCTTAAAGACTGGCAGTGTTTAATGTGAAAGAATTTTCTCAGCTTTTTTCTAAAATACGTTCCTACTTAGAAATGTCACAAGTGTGCTTGTCTCCTGAACAGCGTTGGCTTATCATGCCTATCAGCTACTTTCTCCACACCCCTTTTGTTGTCTCGGGGGGGTGGTACTCTAAAGCAAGACCATTCCTTTCTCAATTTTGAATGCATGTATGTGTTTTGAGATGCTTCTTGTTGTTTTGCTAGTTCTTTTTCAATTTATTAAAATCAAAGTGAGTTTTAATTCTCTCCAGAGAGTGCAAGCAGTACTTTTTGGTGTAAGCCATAAACGTAAAAAAAAATTCTTCAAGTTCTGGACCTTTAGTGAATGATGTTGTTTAATTGCTAATCCAAAACTGATCCTTGCAAAATGCCACTTACCGTGTATTCTCATTTTGATAATGAACCATTGATAACTACTCTGAATATGACCTTGTACCTTCTTACATATTATGTTTTATCAGTGGTGATCACTTGCAGTAGGATAAATTACGATTTAAAACATGTCCTTTGTATTCAAAGAGGTAAAGACTTTGCCTAATTTCTGATCATTTAATATGCACAAATGTGCAGTGTTGACATTTATGTAGATGTCAGAACATGTAGTATATAATAACTTTGGTAACTTAAATGGTCCCTGAGAAATCCTAGGGTCACAAATGTATGAGACTGAAATTATTTTTTCAAAATGGAAAAAAAATGGATAGGCAATAGCAATGAATAGCAATGAAACAAATACTGTAATTTGAGTGACTGAAAAACAAAGCGGGAAATCTCTGTCCTAAAAGTAAAACTGGCTTTAGAATGGACTTTGTTGAAGGTACAGTTTGTTGCTATCTCTGACATGCAGAAATTACGGATTATGTGTTTGACTACGGAGTGTATTTTTCCATCTGATTTCAATGATACGAGTATAAAGTTAGAAAAGTAATCAGATTCCCCTAGACTGATTCATAAAAGGGGCGAAAAAAGCCTTGCTTGAACAATTTGATGTTGTTTTACAGTAAAAGCCTTCTCAAAATGAAGACTTATGACATGTATTTCTGATTAAGTATTGAACCATTTACATGCAACTACAACATGCAATAGCATACAAGACATGGCCCTTTTGTGAGAGTATTAGCGATGCGAATCAGCAGGATTGATTAGATTAATAATTTGTTGCCTCAAAATGATCAGTGTCCTGTGTGTAATGATCATGTGATGTTTTCAGGTTGTCAGTCCCCAAGCCTTTGCCTGGCTGTCTCAACTTCGTCACCAGTGGGAGGACGTCCAGAAACACTGCTTTGTTAGTATTTGTGATGCCCAGTTCCAGTACTTCTATGAATATTTAGGAAACAGTCCTCGGCTAGTGATCACTCCTCTAACTGACAGGTAAGAGTGATAAGTTGGAATCAGATGGGAAAAAGTGAGCCGGAAGAGTCCCCTCGCCTGGGTAAAGGTGTGTGGGATGGAACTGAGAGAAGTAAGAGAAAATGATGAACAAACTGGAAAGGTATGAAAGCTGTGTGTAAGTGAACTAATGAAGCGACACAGTAAATGTTGACTTTAGGTAGAGATAAGTTAAAGAGAACCAAATTAGAGAAGCAGAAGTGTACTCGACGGTATATAAATCATGAAATCACGAGCAGATTAATGTGGAGGGCAGCACACTTGATCACTGAGTCCATTCTCTCTGATTATCTATGGCTAACGTCCTGATACCAGGGTTTGTAACCACCTCCCACCCCCGAATCCCTTTATCAAAAGTGTAAACATAGGAATTGCCTACATGCTGATTCATTTTTGAAGGGTTACCTACGGTGAAAGGAAGAAAAGAGTGGGAACATCTGTTAAATGATTTAACCAACACTTAGGAAGCACAGTGCTGAGTACTCCTCCAGAGTTAAACAGGCAGGGTTCCTGGTCTCATAGAGTGCACTTTTTAGTTGACAGTGGCATGTGAGTGTTTGGGAATGAAGAGGAATAATAAACAAGTTAACCAAGTTATTTTAGATGATAATATATGCTATGACTAAAATAAAACAGGGTGATACGTTACACAGTATCTTGAATGGAGAGTCCACTATAGATTGTGTGAATTGGGACCTAAATGATACCGAGGAAGCTTTGCAAACATCCTGGGGCAGAAAGTGACAGGCAGAGACAAGTGCAAAGTTGCTAAGATTGGAAGGAGATTCGCCAGTTCAAGAGATGGATACAGAGCCAGAGCATGGAACATGTCTACACTACCTAGATCAATCTACACATTCAGTGCAATCCCTATCAAAATACCATCCACTTTTTTCAAAGAAATGGAACAAATAATCCTAAAATTTGTATGGAACCAGAAAAGACCCCGAATAGCCAGAGGAATGTTGAAAAAGAAAAGCAAAGCTGGTGGCATCGCAATTCCGGACTTCCAGCTCTATTACAAAGCTGTCATCATCAAGACAGTATGGTACTGGCACAAAAACAGGCACATAGATCAGTGGAACAGAAGAGAGAGCCCAGAAATGGACCCTCAACTCTATGGTCAACTAGTCTTTGACAAAACAGGAAAGAATGTCCAATGGAAAAAAGACAGTCTCTTCAACAAATGGTGTTGGGAAAATTGGACAGCCACATGCAGAAGAATGAAACTGGACCATTACCTTACACCACACACAAAAATAGACTCAAAATGGAGGAAAGACCTAAATGTGAGACAGGAATCCATCAAAATCCTTGAGGAGAACACAGGCAGCAACCTCTTCGACCTCAGCCGCAGCAACTTCCTAGACACATCACCAAAGGCAAGGGAACCAAAGGCAAAAATGAACTATTGGGACTTCATCAAGATAAAAAGCTTTTGCAAAGCAAAGGAAACAGTCCACAAAACCAAAAGACAACCGACAGAATGGGAGAAGATATTTGCAAATGACATACCAGATAAAGGGCTAGTATCCAAAATCTATAAAGAACTTATCAAACTCAACACCCAAAGAACAAATAATCCAATCAAGAAATGGGCAGAAGACATGAACAGACATTTTTCCAAAGAAGACATCCAAATGGCCAACAGGCACATGAAAAAGTGCTCAACGTCACTCGGCATCAGGGAAATCCAAATCAAAACCATAATGAGATAGATACCACCTCACACCAGTCAGAATGGCTAAAATTAACAAGTCAGGAAACGACAGATGTTGGCGGGGATGCGGAGAAAGGGGAACCTTCCTACACTGTTGGTGGGAATGCAAGCTGGTGCAGCCACTCTGGAAAACAGTAGGGAGGTTCCTCAAAAAGTTGAAAATAGAGTTACCATACGACCCAGCAAATTGCACTACTGAATACCCCAAAGATACAAATATAGGGACCTGAAGGGGTCCGTGCACCCTGATGTTTATAGCATCAATGTCCACAATAGCCAAACTATGGAAGGAGCCAAGGTGTCCATCGACAGATAAATGGATAAAAAAGATGTGATATATATGTATATATACAATGGAATATTACGCGGCCATCAAAAGGAATGAAATCTTGCCATTTGCAATGATGTGGATGGAACTGGAGGGTATTATGCTGAGCGAAATAAGTCAGAGAAAGACATGTATCATATGATCTCACTGATATGAGGAATTCTTAATCTCAGGAAACAAACTGAGGGTTGCTGGAGTGCTGGGGGGTGTGGGAGGGATGGGGTGGCTGGGTGATGGACATGGGGGAGGGTATGTGCTATGGTCAGTGCTGTGAATTGTGTAAGACCGTTGAATCACAGACCTGTACCCCTGAAACAAATAATACATTATATGTTAATTAAAAAAAAAAGATATAGAGCCAGTGTGGCTCAAGAATGTCAAGGGACAGGGGGTTACCATTATTAGAAGTTCATTGCCACTTAACTTTAAGTCAGTATATACACACAGTCAGAATGCTGTAGAGATAAGGATCTGTCACATTAATAAGGAATTCCCTATCAGTATTTCAGCCTCTGCTGAATTACTTGGTGGTGGGGAAGCCCAATGACTCATTGGCATTCCTGAAAGGAAACAAACATCTCAAAATCACAGGAGTGTTCCCAATTATGTGGTATAACCATACCATACAATTTATCTGGGAATGAAAGTGTAGACAGTTTTAAATATGTCAGTAAAGCTGGCTTCTGTTGATGGTCCTGGGAAGTCCGTGAAATTCTGCCACAAGCTTTGTGATTGTTCTTGTTTGTATTAATCTGCTCATGAGCTCATCACTGATAAATTGTAATTTTTTTTTTTTTTTAAGAGAGAGCATGTGCGAGCATGCGAGTGCAGGGGGAGGGTCAGAGGGAGACAGAGAAAGAGAATCTCTAGCATATTCCCTGCTGAGCCCAGAGCCTAATGTGGGGCTCGATCCCATGACCCTGGGATCATGACCTGAGCCGAAACCAGGAGTCAGACGTTTAACCAACTGAGCCATCCAGGCGCCCCTGTAATTCTGTTTTTCCAATTCACTTCTCTTTAACTTGTCTCTAACTGAAACTCAGTGTTCACTATCTTAATTGGTTAATTTATGTACATCTTCCAGTATGAGACATTAAAACTTGTACCTTGACAAAATCACTTGAGAATTGTCAAAATTGCAGACGCTAAGAGTCTACCGCGTCCGCGCCATGATAAATAAAGCTGAGAAGAAGGGAGGCACGGGCTGTAGGAGGAAAAGAGACACTTGAAAGTGTGCCAGTATGTGAGGACTAATAGCTTGTTGGCTTTTTAATTTAAAAAAAAAAAATCACTGTGTGGTTTATTTGCAAGTTAAAAGGAAGCTGAATGTTCCTTTTGATGGAGTGAGTGGTGCTGCGAATGTTCACTTTGCATACATTTCTTTTCCATTTCACTTTTTGGGTTGTTTACTAGTTGTTTACCTTCACACAGTAATGCGTTTCGGACGTGCTGATTACATCTCACTTGATGTTGACCTTCCCTCTGTGGGGTAGGTGGGCTGCTTCCCTGTGCGGGCAGGTTGAGAGACGGAGGTCAGCAGCGTGTAACTGAGAGTGTTAGGAGCAGGAGCACGGGTGGACTGCTTAGGAGCACAGAAGGCTAAGCTGTTACCGGGAGACCCAAAATAGAGCAGCTGCAGTTCCACAGAGGCTGGTGTGACACTTGGGTCACAGTCCAGAGGAGAGCGGTTCCGCAGTGTAGCCTGGCACGTGGCCGACATGGCACATGTGACTTCCACCTTCATGTCAGCCAGGGAACAAGGGCAAAACATCTAGACGGGGGTGTTGTGGGATTTGTACACGGCATCTCAGCACAGAGTATGTTGGTTGGAGCTTGGTCACTGGGCAGCTCCTGACTGGAAGGTGGTACGAAAAGTCATCAGCAGATAGACAGCCACGTGTCCAGCCAAAACTTGGCACTATGAGAAAAGATGCTGAGGGGATAGTCTGCACTATAAAAAACGCTGTAATTCCTAATTCAGGGGTCTTTCCGGTCCAGGTGCATTGTAAGGAGCAATTAAACATGTGCCGGCCATGAAATACAGAAACACTTTACATTTTCCTAAGGAACTGCTTCTGTTTGCATAGTACTCTGAATTTCTTAAGGCATTTACCTTGGGCATTCTAAATATAGACCTACAATAAACCTCATATTATGGAGGAGAAATCTGAGGCATGCTGATGTCAAAAGACTTATTTAAGATTAACATCATCTCATGATTGGCAAAGTAGACCCTGGTCCCTGGTCTTCAGACCTCCATGTGAATGTCTTTTTATTAGATCCACTGTCTGTACTAAGATAAAATTAATTTATGGAAACCTCGTAGTAGATCCTTGCTGTTTGTTAGCTTTCTCTTCTTTTACAAGTATCAAATTCTTGGGGCGCCTGGTTAGCTCAGTCGTTAAGCGTCTGCCTTCAGCTCAGGTCATGCTC
This sequence comes from Neomonachus schauinslandi, assembly GCF_002201575.2. Lineage (NCBI taxonomy): Eukaryota > Metazoa > Chordata > Mammalia > Carnivora > Phocidae > Neomonachus > Neomonachus schauinslandi. The sequence continues at coordinate 53,077,957 of NC_058414.1, forward strand.
CCAGGGTCCTGGGATCGAGCCCCACATCGGGCTCCCTGCTCTGCGGGAAGCCTGCTTCTCCCTCTCCCACTCCCCCTGCTTGTGTTCCCTCTCACTGTCTCTCTGTCAAATAAATAAATAAATCGTAAAAAAAAAAAAAGTATCAAATTCTTTTTGTTTTTTAAATTTTATTTTATTATGTTATGTCACCATACATTACATCATTAGTTTTTGATGTAGTGTTCCATGATTCATTGTTTGCGTATAACACCCAGTGCTCCATTCAGTACGTGCCCTCTTAGCCCATCACCGGGCTAACACATCCCCCCAGCCCCTTCCCCTATAGAACCCTCAGTTTGTTTCTCAGAGTCCATCATCTCTCATGGTTCGTCTCCCCCTCCGATTCTCCCCCTTCGTTTTTCCCTTCCTACTATCTTTTTTTTTTTTTTTAACATATAATGTATTATTTGTTTCAGAGGTACAGGTCTGTGATTCAACAGTCTTACACAATTCACAGCACTGACCATAGCACATACTGTCCCCAGTGTCCATCACCCAGCCACCTCATCCCTCACATCCCCACCACTCCAGCAACCCTTAGTTTGTTTCCTGAGATTAAAAATTTCTAATATCAGTGAGATCATGTGATACATGTCTTTCTCTGATTGACTTATTTCGCTCAGCATAATACCCTCCAGTTCCATCCACATCATTGCAAATGGCAAGATTTCATTCCTTTTGATGGCCACATAATATTCCATTGTATATATATATACATATATATATATATATATATATATATATATATATATACACCACATCTTTTTTATCCATTTATCTGTCGATGGACATCTTGGCTCTTTCCATAGTTTGGCTGTTGTGGACATTGATGCTATAAACATCAGGGTGCATGTACCCCTTCGGATCCCTACAGTTGTATCTTTGGGGTAAATACCCAATAGTGCAATTTGCTGGGTCGTATGGTAACTCTATTTTCAACTTTTTGAGGAACCTCCCTACTGTTTTCCAGAGTGGCTGCACCAGCTTGCATTCCCACCAACAGTGTAGGAAGGTTCCCCTTTCTCCGCATCCCCGCCAACATCTGTCGTTTCCTGACTTGTTAATTTTAGCCATTCTGACTGGTGTGAGGTGGTATCTATCTCATTATGGTTTTGATTTGGATTTCCCTGATGCCGAGTGACGTTGAGCACTTTTTCATGTGCCTGTTGGCCATTTGGATGTCTTCTTTGGAAAATGTCTGTTCATGTCTTCTGCCCATTTCTTGATTGGATTATTTGTTCTTTGGGTGTTGAGTTTGATAAGTTCTTTATAGATTTTGGATACTAGCCCTTTATCTGGTATGTCATTTGCAAATATCTTCTCCCATTCTGTCGGTTGTCTTTTGGTTTTGTGGACTGTTTCCTTTGCTTTGCAAAAGCTTTTTATCTTGATGAAGTCCCAATAGTTCATTTTTGCCCTTGCTTCCCTTGCCTTTGGTGATGTTTCTAGGAAGAAGTTGCTGTGGCTTAGGTCGAAGAGGTTGCTGCCTGTGTTCTCCTCAAGGATTTTGATGGATTCCTGTCTCACATTTAGGTCTTTCCTCCATTTTGAGTCTGTTTTTGTGTGGTGTAAGGAAATGGTCCAGTTTCATTCTTCTGCACCATTAGTTTTTGACGTAGTGTTCCATGATTCATTGTTTGCGTATAACACCCAGTGCTCCATGCAGAACGTTCCTCTTTAATACCCATCACCAGGCTAACCCATCCCCCACGCCCCTCCCCTCTAAAACCTTCAGTTTGTTTCTCAGAGTCCATAGTCTCTCATGGTTCATCTCCCCCTCCGATTTCCCCCCTTCTTTTTTCCCTTCCTACTCTCTCTTTTTTTTTTTAATTAACATATAATGTATTATTTGTTTCAGGGGTACAGGTCTGTGATTCATCAGTCTTACACAATTCACAGTGCTCACCATAGCACATACCCTCCCCAATGTCCATCACCCAGCCACCCCATCCCTCCCACCCACCTCCACTCCAGCAACCCTCAGTTTGTTTCCTGAGATTAAGAGTCTCTTATGGTTTATCTCCCTCTCTGGTTTGGTTTTGTTTCATTTTTCCCTCCCTTCCCTTATGATCCTCTGCCTTGTTTCTTAGATTCCTCATATCCGTGAGATCATATGATATACAAGTATCAAATTCTGTCTTTGCATAATTCTCCTCAGTCTGAGAACCTCGAATCTTTCCTGCAAAAATAGGTATTTTCAAAATCTAAATGCATGTGGCAACACATTCAAAATGAATTCCTGACATATATTTTAATGTAGCAAATTGTCATTTGTGTCTTTGCTTTATACATTGAAATATGTATATATTTGCATACTCTGCATTTATGTGTATTTACATATCTCTTAATGTATTCATTAAATAGCAGTTTAATGAAGTCGATGTTTAATTCATTCATCATCCAAGATTTCTCTTCTGTTTTTCTTTTATAAACAATAGTTTGGAATGTCATCTGCCATATTAATAGTATCTCTGCCTAGACACATCAGAAATTCAGTAGCATTGGGAATCAAGTGTTACTTGTATTGATGTACGGTTCTTAGGAAATGAGACAAAGCAGTACATGCTTTATATTTTTAAATAGCCAACCTAAAATTAAATTTGGTATAAAATGTTATTCTGACTCTTGTTATTGCCGTGAACAAATCGTGGGTATATCAGTCAGTATTGTGTGTTAGTAACACATTCTAGAGCCTGACCTCTTAAACTAAAGAAAAAGTTAGATTGCCTCTAATGTTCTCTAAAAATCTCATATCAGACTGTAATATTTGTGCTGTCAATGGTTTAAAGGTGTTACATCACTTTAACTCAGTCACTTCATTTAACCATGAGTGGAGCTCCAGCTGGCCCAGCTGGTACAGGGAAAACCGAAACCACCAAAGATCTTGGACGTGCCCTTGGCATGATGGTTTACGTATTCAACTGCTCAGAGCAAATGGACTACAAAGTGAGTGAGTTAGAAAATGTTACATTCTAACAATGTTATCCCCGATTTGGAATGATTGAAACTAAGAGCTCAAAACCCTCTTCTGTGAAATTGTTAATGCCTTGCTCTCTGATTTAGTCCATAGGAAATATCTATAAGGGATTGGTGCAGACGGGGACTTGGGGCTGCTTTGATGAGTTCAATCGAATTTCTGTGGAAGTCCTGTCTGTGGTAGCCATACAGGTGAAACTGATACACAGCGCCATCAGAAACAGGAAAAAGAGGTGAGTAGCGCCTGGCTTCTTTCTGTTGTTACAGACAGAGAGGAACATGAAGTAAGGCAGTCAGCCTCATCCTGCCCTTCTCTTTGATGCCTTTCCCTGTCTCAGGAACTGGATAAAAGAAGAGATACTGGTTTATTTTGAAGAATGAGTTTGAATAACCTCTCATTTTTTATTAGTGTTTTTTATTTTTTTTAATTTTTTTTTTTTAAGATTTTATGTATGTATTTGACAGAGAGAGACACAGCGAGAGAGGGAACACAAGCAGGGGGAGTGGGAGAGGGAGAAGCAGACTTCCGGCGGAGCAGGGAGCCCAACGCGGGGCTCGATCCTAGGACCCCGGGATCATGACCTGAGCCGAAGGCAGTCGCTTAACTGACTGAGCCACCCAGGCGCCCTATTAGTGTTTTTTAATTGTTGAGTACAACAAGAGCATACTACATTAATACTGAAAAAAATAAACACCCTTGACAGTGCTGAATCCAGTTACCAGTTCTCAGTCATGATCTGACTTGACCTTCTGGTGACATTGGACACACCTGGTCCCTCCCTTCTGCAGGGCATACTTCTTCACATAGGTTCCAGGACACCACCGTCCTCCTGGTTTTCTCTCACCCTCAGGGATGCTTCTGGGCTGATTTCTTCTCCTTTACAAATTTGGCAAACAGTGGCTACCATAAGGATGACGATGATAACTAAATACAGAGCACTTGGACAAGTGTCTGACACGTAGCAAGCACTGTGTCAGGGTTTGCTGTTATTTTTTCTTGTTAGTATTTCCTGACCTTATTAATACTGGATGCCACAGGCCTCAATCTTTGGGTCTCATTCCCTTCGTGATTTCACCCCATCACGTGGCTTTGAGAACCATCTGTTTGCTGCTGGCTGCCAGATGCCCAGACTTTGTTTCCCTGCTACCTACACCTCTGAAGACTGTGCCTGTAGGAGCATCTCAAGACTCCACTTGATGTCGTGTGGGCCTCTTAGATTTAATAGATCCAAAATCAAAATCCTGGTCTCTCCAGCAACACCTGCTTGCTCATTGTTCCCTCACAGTGGGTTACACCCACGCACTCTGCTAGTTCCTCAGTTACTTCAGAAACTTCCCAGTATCTCTAGAGCCTAAGAACTTCTCAACATGATACCATACTCTAAAAGATAAAACATGACTGGCACTTGGGGTCTGATGGCTTAATTTGAGAAATAAGTATTATAGAGGCATCTGGGTGGCTCAGTCAGTTAAGCATCTGACTCTTGGTTCTGGCGCAGGTCATGATCTCAGGGTCATGAGGTTGAGGCCTCTGTCAGGCTCCGTGCTCAGTGGGGCTTCTGCTTGTCCCTTTCCCTCCCCCTCTCTTCCTCCCCACGATGGCTCTATCTCTGTAAAAAAAAAAAAAAAAAAAAAAAAAAATTTTAATCTTAAAAAATGTAAGTATTATAGTACTCAATTGTGTTTTTCCTTGTAACATTTTTGTATACAAGGCAATCACGTTTTTCTGGCCTACTCACTTACCCCCCTTCTTAGGGTATTTTGCTCAGCCAGCTGTCTTGTCCACAGGAACATTTCAGTCTCCCAGTGAGGGAAGGATTATCTAGCCCATTGAAACTATGACTCTATTATAGAGGTTTCCAGTTATTGTAGATAACATCTGGATTTTTCCACCTCCTAGAAAACCTCTCCGTTCTTCTGCATGGCTCTGGGATACCAGTTGCCTGTGACCACATGTCTGCTACTTACCTGCCCCTATTCTAAGGCCATGTTAGAGAAGCTAGATTCTTTCCTCTTTGACAGCCCCCCCCCCAGCCTATTTTTAGTTTTTAGTAAAAATCTTACCATTTCATGTAACCCAGATGTCATTTGAGACCATCCTTTCTGATGGAGATTTATATAACTGATCCATGCAAGGACTTCTGGGCACTCCCAACCATACTCGTTGATAGTTTCCTCTTTGGCCATGTCTGTGTATATGTGAATTGTACCTGTTCATCTCATGCTAGCCCATGGACAGATGGCTAGGCTTCTTCATGATTCCATGCATTTTATTACATGCTCTTTGTATCTGAGGACTTAATCCGTGGGACCATGCCTCAGGGAAGCCTACAAGCATCTTGCTGGCTCTGCCCCCTCCAAGTCCATACTCTTGATTGGGGCTATTCCTGCTGTGTCTCACGGGAGAGCAGTCGGGGACCCTGTTATAGCAGGCCTGTGTGCCTTCCCGGGCCGGCGAGGCTGGGAATGAAGGTTTCTCCATTCTTCCCTTGGCTACACAAAATCCATCTTCCATTAACTGTCTAGTGTCTAAGAAGCTCTTAGTCCTAAAAATTGTGACTGTCTCTTTTTGCTCTCTATGCTGTGACATCGGCCCAGCTCCTTGACCATTTCAGCCCTTCTCTTTCACAACAAGAGAAAATCTTATACTTTGTCCTTAACCCTCATTTGAAAATTTCCTTCTACTTGTCCTTCACTTTGGCTCCTCCGTCCCTTGCCCCTTCCATTACCCTGGCCATCAGCAGTCTAACTGGGCCCTTGCAGATCTTCCTACAAATCTTTCACTGCTTCCCTCGTGCCGTCATAGCTAACATCTTTTGAGTATTTGCCATATTCTAGGCATTGTCCTCTTAGCCATTTATATGCATAATCTCTTTTAATCCTCCTCTAATCCCATAACGTGGGTAATATTCTTATCCACCCCCCCTTTCCTTCTTATGAGATGAGGGAATTGGCACATGTCTAAAGTGATAGAGCTGGTCTCTGAACACTCACCATCTGGCCCCAGAGCTCGCAGTCATAACCACCACGCCATTCTGTCTCTCCATGGTAGTCGACAGATACTTGCTGAATAAAAGGGAGGAAGGGTGGGAGGGAGTGAAGGGGGGACGGTTAGCAAATAGGCGAAATGAAGACTGAACAAAGAAGCCACTCTCTCCTCTTAACATGAGTATTTTCTACCTTCGCAGTATCCCATTCAAGGAATCGCAGCCCACAGTGAAGGCAGAAATGACATCACCTTTCAATAACTGTTAAAGTAGTCAAGTCCTCATTTTTATATTCCAGCCTAAACAGAAAAGAGTACTTGCCATATTTGTAACTCTTGGCAGGGAAGGGAGTGCATTTTTTAATAAACATGCTTCAAAACCTCTCCAGAATATGCATGCATAGGAGTTTTAAAGAAAATCACCGGGAATCAACAGCTCCCTAATAATAATTTGCATTTTGCAGTGGTTTGCATTTGTCAATGTGTATTCACATTCAGGGACCCCATTTAATTCCGTCAACATTCTTCTTGCGGTAGATTTGTATTTCTGGGGGAAGCCATCACACTGAAGCCATCAGTTGGAATATTTATCACTATGAACCCAGGATATGCTGGTCGAACCGAATTACCGGAAAATCTCAAAGCTCTTTTCAGGCAAGTGTTAAGCTTTGTGGTTTAGCATCTGGAACACTCATGCCACCTAACGTTGCTGGTTTGCACTGTTAAATGATTTGTTTGTCCTTGAGAATTCCTATGGAAAACCCTGATTATTTCTTTGGGATTCCCTGATAGGGAGAACTTGCATCATGATAAATTAACTCTTTTGAAATACAAAGCCAGAACTTAAAAATCATTACTTAAAAGTTACATGGTACGTTTGAACACTTACTACCAGCTCTTTTGTAATAATATTTTTATTATTATTATATATAATATCAAAGTTTTTACCAGTTATGCAATATTTGGAAAATATAGAAAAGAATAAAGAAAAAGTGACAGTTTTACCACCAAGAAATGATGATGGTTGTATTTTTTTCTGGTCTCTTTTATAATTTAGATTTCATGGAGTTAAGATACGAGGTTAGGTATGATTTTTATTTCTTATTTAATATTTTGACATAAGCAGTTGATCGTATTATTGGAAATTCCTTGGAAATGCTCTTCTGTGTAGCTTCAAAATAGTCTCTCTCATGGCTTCTCCATAATTTTCTTAACCATTCCCTATTGTCTGACATGAAGGGTTTGTGTTTTTCTTTTCAGTTTTTCCTGATCATAAAAGAGCAGGCTATAAACATCTCTTCACATGAAGAGTTACCTATTTCAGATTATTGCCCAGAACAGATACCTACCTGTGGAACTACCCGGTGAAAGATTAAAATATCTCTTGATGACCTGTTTTCCAAAAATATTTCACCAATATATACACTTATTAACAGTCCGTCAGAGAAGCTGTGCTATATCTGAACCAGTTAGGTTTAACTCCTATTGTAAATCAGCGTTGTTCAGCTGTAATTTCCTGTAAGAAAATACATGTATCTAAGGGTACAAACTATGAAAACATCACCACAATCTAGGTACAGAATATTTCCGACACAACTGGAAGTTGTCTTGTGCCTCTTTGAAGTGAATCCCCCATATACCCCAGGATGTGCCTTCTGGGCGCTGAGATTGAATTTGCCTTTCCCAGAGTTCATGTCAAGTGAAACCATACAGTGCGTACTTGTTTGTGTTAGCCTCTTTCCTTGAACATTAAGGTGTGCGGATTCCTCCAAGTTGAGTGTCCCCGTAGTTCCTTTTTGTAGCTGGTTAGTATTCTGTTGTGGAGACATACTACATTAGGTATATCCATTCACCAGTGATGGACATTTGGGTTGTTTCCACTTGGGGGGCTCTTAGGAATAAAGCTGCTTTGAACATTCATCTATGATCTTTGTGTGAACATACCTTTTGTTTTGGGTAAATATTTATGAATGACAGTCTCATGGCAAATGTGTGTTTGACGTCGTCAGAATCGGCCCATCTGGTTTCTAAGGTGGTTGTGCTGTTACAGTTTCACCATCAGCGTGTAAGAAGTCCACGTGCTCTACATTCTTACCAAACTTAGCATATTTAGTCTTGTTAGTTTTAGCCCATCTCATAGATATGTAGTGGTACGTCATTGTGGGTTTAGTGTGCTGCATTTCCATGACGGCTAATGAGGTTGAACATTTTCTCGCAAAGCATGCTGGCCATTCCCACACTTTCCTTCTGTGAAGTGCTGTACTGTGTGTGCTTCTTTGTTAAGTTCATATATTGCAAATATTTTTCTCTTAACTTGTAGCTTGCTTTTTAATTTTCTTAATGGTATCCATCAACGTTGAAGTCTTTAAATTTGATGAAATGCTGTTTATCAATTTGTTTTTTAAAATAGGCTAGTGAAGAATGTTTGACTAGTCCCACATTGCAAAAGTTTTCGAGTATGTTTTCTTCCAGAAGTTTTGTTTTATAGTTTTCATGTGGTTTTCTCCTTCTTTGTGTTAATGTGCTGGATGATATCGATTGATTTTTCAAATGCTAAACAATTCTTCAATGTTGCATTCCTGGGATAAACTCCACTTGGTCAGGAGTTACCATTTTTGTATTTGTTGCTGGGTTCAATATGCTACTACTTTGTTAAGGATTTTTAAATCTATGCCAGGTGGAATATTGGTCTGTAGTGTCCTTTCTTGTAATATCTTTATCTGGTTTTGGCATTAGGGTGATGCTGACCTTGTATAATGAGTTGGCCATTTTCTTGTCTATTTTATTCCGAGTTTGTGTAGGATTGGTATTATTTACCCCTTAAATATATGATAGAATTAATCAATGAAGCCATCTGGGCCTAGATTTTTCTTTGTGGCAGTTTTTTCATTGCTAAACTCAATTTTTTTAATAGATACAGAGTCATTCAGATTTTTTCTTCTTCTTGAATTAGTTTTGATAATTTGCATCTTTTAAGAAATCTCTCCACATTATCTAGATTATTGAATGCATTGGCATTAATTTGTTCATGATATTCCCTTATTATCAGTAATGAGGTCCTGCAGTCCGTGTGTGTCCTGGGTCATTTGTATCTTCTCTCCTTTTCTTGCTTTGTTGAGCTAGAGGCTTATCCGTTACATTTTTAACCAGCTCTCTGGTGTTCACAGTCTGTATTGTTATTCACTGTCTGCCTTCAAAAGGATACACTACTTAACATATAATGTGAGAGCCTCTAGTTTTTAGTATGATTTCTCTTGATTCTCTTAAGCTTAAAATTTGCTTGTCCATCCATCTATTAAACCATGTTTCATTTGTATTTTCTTCTCATTTTTATACTTTTTAAATGTACTTTCTTTATTGAGAACTTGTTTTGGCAGATAACAGGAGTATTTAAACTGAATTCTTTTCCCAAACAGTCAACTACTCTAACGTGATTTACCAAATGTTTTCCTTTCCCCCGAGACCTGCTTTGTCTAGCATAGCAGCTCTATAATGTCTGTTTTTTTTCTTTTTTTTTTTTTTTAAAGATTTTATTTATTTATTTGAGAGAGCGAGAATGAGAGAGAGTACATGAGAGGGGGGAGGGTCAGAGGGAGAAGCAGGCTCCTCGCCGAGCAGGGAGCCCGATGTGGGACTCGATCCCGGGACTCCAGGATCATGACCTGAGCCGAAGGCAGTTGCTTAACCAACTGAGCCACCCAGGCGCCCTCTGTTTTTCTTGAAAAACAATTTTAGAGAATAATATCCTAGCAATGTCATGATTATAAAATACTTTCATTTGAAAATTTGAACCCCTATGCGGTATTTTTACATTTGCGTCCCAGTTCATCTCCTACCTGTTTTCACTTAGGTCTTAAAATTTGAAATTATTTGGTAACGTTTCCATAAATTTGGTTTAACTAAGGACAGCATCATTACTGTTGGGGTGCTAGTACTTGCATCAGCAAAGTTTGAAGGACAACTTGGATGATGCAGGTAGCATTCATGAGTGGAGGCAGCAGGATGCCTGAGCCTTAAGAGCACCATGATTCTACCCCTGACCTGCCATGGCGCCTGGGGCATGTGCTCAGAACCTTGGCCTGCATCTCTGCACCATACAGGTGAGAAGAGTAGCCACTTCCTGGAGTTGTGAGAATAAGGGAGAGAGTGCATGAGAAGCTTTTAACACCCTGTACAGGGTCAAGAAAATACTCAGTAAACACAAGTTCTCAATATTAATGTACAGACCAAGCAAGTCAATTGCCTACCTTTTCTGTCCCCTATTTCCTGTTGATCTTTACTGCTTCTATTGTATGATAGAATACAGAATGTGGGGAAAATGTGGGCTTAGTTTAAATGCAAGTACTTAACGGCACAGATCCAATGAAATTTAGGCATGTTCACCATGAAAATTAGGTATGCATGAAGTGGACTGTAATTATATTTACAAGAGCAGGTGGATAAATATTACCGGACTGTGTACTTTACGAAGTCTAAAATCACAGGCTTGCTTACTTGGTTCCTTCTTTGCAGTTCAGTTAAGTGAAATTTTTTCAGATGCTGCTTTAAATGGCAGTGGTCTTTGGGGAAGACTTTCTGGAGGTCCCCCCTCCAAAAAGGGGATTTGAACGTTATGTTTTGGGAACATCTTAAAAGTCTAACCAAGCTGGCTTGAGGCAGTGGTATTCCAGAACTGGCCTGTACCACCTTGAAAGAGCCGATGGTTAAATTTTCATGAAATTTTTGAGTTTGTTGCTAAGCACGGCCACCGCTAGAAACTGAATTATATGGACGTATGGTTATATTTAAAACAAAGGTGACGAGTACTGCAAACACATCACTGCCTAATTGAATTGCTCTATCTCGTTAATAGTGATGCTCTTAGGTCCTTTCTATTTTTTCTGCTTGGTGATGTGCTACTGGGCATCTCTTCCCAGGCCCGTGCTTAGTGATGTGTTGATAGATGGAAGTTAGCCAGGGTGGAGGTGTTTATTCCATGGAAACCAGCAGCTGCTCTGTTTTGGAGAGCTGGTCATTAAACATTGACCAGCCTAGCTCTGGCCATGGGTAAAGGTGGCCTCTAGCCCCCAAAATCACTCCTCTTTCTGCAGTGACAACTTGTAGGAGTTTACTGGATATACTACAGATTTCCCTTAAACTCCTACACCCATTCTTCTGCCTTTCTCACACATTCCATAGTTTTCTACGTATCTAGAAACAAACGGGACATTTTTTAGTTGAAGTGAAGGGTCTTGTTAACCGTGACGAACAGAGGTAATTGTGAGCTGCTTGGGAATGGTGAGAATGTGGATACAAATTAATCGATTGATTTCGGCAATGTGTACTTACTACCTGATAACATAATAAAGCTAAATTTCCTACTTACTTTTTAGGCCCTGCGCCATGGTGGCCCCTGACAGTGAGCTAATCTGTGAAATCATGTTAGTCACTGAAGGGTTTGCAGACGCTCGCTCATTAGCCCGCAAGTTCCTTACGTTGTACACGCTCTGCAGGGGGCTTCTCTCCAAGCAGGTGAGGGGCTTTTTGTTCCTTTGGCTTGGTGTTTATATCCCATTAAAACTGCTTTGGAAATATAGATGCTGGGTAATTTATCACTCACATGACGGTTAGACATCTTGGAGTAATTTTTTATTTTCTAGAAAATTTTGAAAATCTTTATTTTACAGTTTTAAATTTTTTTCTAAAATTAAACTTGAGACATTTTAGGTTGACCTTTTTTAAACGATTTTATTTATTTGAGAGAGTATGGGGGGGAGGGGCAGAGAGAAGCAGACTCCCTACTGAGCAGGGAGCCTGACCCCAACCCACCAGCCAGCTGAATCCCAGGACCCCAGGATCATGACCTGAGCTGCAGGCAGACACTTACCCGACAGCCACCCAAGCGCCCCTTAAGTCGACTGTTTTATTGGTACTTCATATAATTTTTATCAGTGGGCTCTGTGATTTTCTTTAACCTTCAGCAATGCTGTAATTATACATGGAATTTTATGATGTCTCCCTTTCTTGGTGAGAACATTATTTTCTAGTAAGAGATGGCAGGAGTGTTCGTAAGAATCAAAAGAAGCAAAAGCTGATTCTCAGAATCAAAAGAAGCAAAAGCTGGGGCGCCTGGGTGGCTCAGTCGTTAAGCATCTGCCTTCGGCTCAGGTCATGATCCCAGGGTCCTGGGATCGAGCCCCCCATCGGGCTCCCTGCTCAGCAGGAAGCCTGCTTCTCCCTCTCCCACTCCCCCTGCTTGTGTTCCTGCTCTCGCTATGTCTCTCTCTGTCAAAAAAATAAATAAAATCTTAAAAAAAAAAAAAAGAAGCAAAAGCTGATTCTCAGAAGAACCCCTCAAGAAATTTTAAATTAAAATTTCTCTCATTTTGCTGGTAATGTTTTATTTGAAGGTGGGGTTGGCTGTTTTTTGTTTTTACTTTTGCTCTGCAAGTCCCTAGTCTCTGAAGTGGGTCAAACATACTCTTTACGCTCCTCACTACCTTGGTTTTTTTTTTGTTTTTTTTTTTTTTTGGTATAGTTGAAAATGATGCTACATTCGTTTTAGGTCCACAGCAGACTGATTTGATATGTCTACCTTTGGCTGTGCTCACCGCAAGTGTAGCTGCCATCTGGCACCCTATAAGACTGTTCCAGTACCACTGACTCTCTTCCCTGTGCTGTGCCCTTTATTCCTGTCCAGTCCCAGGCTGCTTGCTGTTTCACCAAAGTTGCTGATATGTTACAAATGACATAGGTTATCAGCCTCCTGATTTTTAAATTCAGCTTTGTGGTCACCTCTGACTTTGGTCTTTTGATGACCGTTCATTAATTCCTGGTGACATTACTTTGCAGCTTTTCCAGCGTGGAAGTATTAAAATGCCACAGTTAGAACCACATAGTTACCTGTACTGACAGGTGTACTCATTTTAAATTACCTGTTGTTGAGGTGGAATTGGGATCTGAGAGAGAGATTCATGTTGTCATTTTAATAACTGTAAATCTACATGCTGGGGGAAATCATAGTGAATTTAATGGTATGGAAAAATGTTGATGACAGCGTTGCATGCAGAAAACAGCATACCAAACTAGATGTGATGCACAACTTGCATGTGTTTTCTTATTTTAGACTCTGTGCATTTTATATATTTACTTACGTGTGTGTGCCTGGAAAATATATTGTGATTTTTAATTAGTGTCTCTGGGTAATAAGACTATTTTTTATTTTTCTCCCTGTTTGAGTATCCTTTTTATTTTTGCAAGGAGTTCATTTTAATTTTATAATGGTCAGAAGTCAGAAGAAAAGAATGTCATTGAACCCAGGCAACACAGAGTTACAACCACATCCATTCCCAATGGTCGTATTTAAACATTTAGTGAGCATTTCCTCTATCCAAGTATTATGTTTGTTGCTGGAGATGATGAAGAAGGTAAACAAGAGCAAATGAAGCAAGTGCACTCAGATTTCTGAGTGCAGAGAACTTAGGAGACTCAGTTTACGTGAAATAAAAATGAGAAGAAAATGAAGGATGAGACAATGATCATGGTTTTAAGAGGGAGGTGTTGGGCGTAAAGTTAGAACAATCAAGGGAAGTGTTCTCCAACTAGACGAGTGTCATGGATGAGATGAGGGAAGGCAGGGAGACCAGGACAGAAGGGCTGAGTTAGGAACAGTCACTGATATGTTTCTAAGCTGTAGGAATAGATTTAAGAAGAACCAGTGGACATTTTTTAAAAAATAAATAAATTTACTTATTTGTTTATTTACTTTTGAATGCACATGTTGAGGGGGAAGGGGCCAGAGGGAGAGGGAGAGGGAGAATTTCAGGGAGACTCCCAGCTGAGCATGGAGCCCGATGTGGGCTCTCTCACGACCCTGAGATCATGACCTGAGCTGAAATCAAGAGTCGGATGCTTAAACCACTGAGCCACCCAGGTGCCCCACCAGTGGACATTTTTTTTAATTTAATTTCATTTTTATTTAAATTCAATCAGCCAACATACAGTACATCATTAGTTCCAAAGTAGAGTTCAGTAATTCATTAGTTGGGTATAACACCCAGTGCTCATCACATCCCGTGCCCTCCTTAATGCCCATCACCCAGTTACCCCATCCTCCCACCCTCCTCCCCTTCAGCAACCCTCAGTTTGTTTCCTATAGTTAAACCAGTGGACATTTCTGACTAACGGAGTGACATAATGAAAATGGTGAAGGTTATTGTAGTACTCGTTGCATTGACATGTTTAGGAGGGTCACCAACTTCTCTTAAACCTCTGTCCAGAATTTCTTCTACCTCCTCTCCTTTAATGTTCTTACTGCACTGACTAAGCCCCCTTCCCAATCTCTCTGGCTTTCACGCTCTGGTCCTTCACCCTTTCCACTTCTCCACAAGCCCTAGTCTACTTTTGCATCAGTGGCTCTCCATGACCCAGCATATAAACTACTACTTCTGTTGAGACTCCAGACACACCCGTGTGTGTCATATGCACGGCTGTGAAACAATTTTCACCCGACACTTCTTATCCTTCCTATTTGCAACGCATTCTGGAATGTTTCATTCTATTCTGTTCTATTTTATTACCAGCAGAAATGATGGTCAAGACCTACTAAATTGAATTTACTAATGCACTAATGGATTGAAGAACATATTTATACATGGATATATTGTTTCATTGCCCACAAAGTATTAACTCATTTTATTCCTACAAGAGCCCTGTAGAGTGGTTAGATTCTTTTATGTGCCTTTTTATAGATGACGATACTTGGAGAGGGTGGTGATTTTCCCACAGGCATAGTTGGGAGATAGTTGAGAGAAGGGTTCTCACTCTGTGGGTTGTAGATGAAAGGCAAAAGACAGTAGGCCTGTTGTATGTGATCAGTCCGTTAATTCATTGTCCCTTTACTGAGCACCTGCCCTGGGCAGTGCCCCGTGCTGAGACCTAGAAGACAAAAGGGAACAGATCTGGGCTCTGTCCTCCAGGAGCCCCGAGCCTGTGAAAGGCATCTTCCATTGGGATTCTGTAAAAGTCTCAAAGCAGAGTGGTACTATTTTATCACTGAATTTTAATACTAGAGCTTGGACTGTATTCAACACCAACATCAGTGCTGGCGTGCCCAAGTGATGAAGAGGTAGAGTCCTTAGGACGAATAGAGATCTGGGGCTAGGAGGGATGGACTCACAGGGCTGTGTTTGCAGGTGAAAACATGCAGGTCATTCAACTCCTGAGTTAGCAGGTTTCTGGGGGAGAAGAGCCAGGAAGACGACTGGAGCCTGGGGCACACGCTGCAGCTCAGTGCTTTGGGCAGAGATCTGCTGACAGAGGCGAAGAGCCAGGGGGAAGAGGCAGGAGGAGACTGAAGAGACATGGTTTTCACAGTTGGAAAGAGAAGAGGGAAAACACTACTTCACATCCTTAGAGCATGGATTTGTCTGAACTCTTTCCTTAGAGCTTTTGGCTTCTACCCCTGGAATGAGAAACTTACTGCCTCATAAAATGTTTGAGAAAATATAACCTATGTTTTGATTTTTAGGATCATTATGACTGGGGACTTCGCACTATTAAATCTGTCTTGGTTGTAGCTGGCTCCCTGAAACGAGGAGATAAAAATAGACCCGAAGATCAGGTACCGACCACAGTGCTAACTTGGGTTTGTGGCGTGAGTAGCTCGACAGCTTCACAGAAATGAGAGTATATACCCGGATGGTGGGCCATGCCTAGCGCAACTTTGAACAAATAGAATCTCTGTTTCACATAGAATATCCTGAGGACTGGCATTTCTTATGTTATAAAAGATAACTATTCTTGAGTATAAGGATATAAATACAGGAAAGAAAAGGGGATTTTCTAGGTGCTTTTGAAATATCAGCTACAAAAAATATTTTGGCAGTCATAATCAAATAATTCAGCAATCACTGGTTGATTTCCTCTGAGGAACATTTAGGGAATCTGATTAATTGATTTGGGAAATTAATCCTGAAAAGTCTGCGAACACATGATCTCATGGAGCAAAGTGTGTTCCTCTCATGGGCTGTACGATGAGCGTGAGGAATGGAACAAGCAGAATTGTCGCCTGACACCAGTGAAATGCTCAGGTGGTTAGTCAGAGCTGCTGGGGCAATGTTCTATCCCTGCTGGTGAGAAACAGTAACAGCCTTCTCTGAGTTTTTTGGAAGCGTTTTTCCTTTATTACAGAGTGAGAATAGTGGATATGCAACACTGTACATATTCTGTACGGCTTGAGAAGCTGAAAAAATCTATTCCAATGAGTTTCTTTTCACGTTAAAGGATACTTACATAATTTTCTACTTCCGTAATACTTCTTTCTCTTCCTCTCAGTCATAATTAACCACTGGGTAGGGATTTTCTTGCATTTCTTTGCTGTGTTGTTATTGTTGGATTGCTTACCTTTCTGTAAAAGTCATGCTGATGTTCAAGTTACTGCTTTTAAAATCTAAAGCCCTCTTTGGTTTTCAGCCAATACAGAACAAATACGCAAACTAAAAATGGTTCAGTTTATCACTCTGAGATTCTCAGAGATTCTCTTTGAACAAAATGATCCGATGGGCCTGGTTAATTTATATCCTGGAGTCTGAGGATCAAGGAGGGAAGGGCCTCAGACTCTCTGTCAAGATCAAAACAGGGAGTTGCAGGAACAGAGCCTCCTTCCTGACTTGAGTCTGAGGTTTGTGATATCCGCAGAGCCTTCTCGTGTTCTGATATGTGAACCTGGAAGCACTTACCCTTCCTATAGTTAGAGTGCCATCCTCATGGAGGACCAGTATCAATATCCCATGCTTTAGATTTAAGGTTTAAAAATAACATCTTCAGTTGTCAAGCTGCTTATTACACCCTGTATCAGCTTCTTCAATAAAGTGTTTTCTTTCTAGGTACTCATGAGAGCATTGAGGGACTTCAATTTGCCTAAAATAGTGACCGACGACATTCCCGTGTTTCTGGGCCTGGTTGGTGACCTCTTTCCAGCCCTGGATGTACCCCGGAGGAGAGCGCCACACTTTGAACAGATGGTCAGGCAGTCCGCCCTGGAGCTCCACCTGCAGCCTGAGGAGAGCTTCCTTCTTAAAGTAAAAGGAGCATGTGCTTTTCATGGCAGCTCTTGGGATTTGCAGTGAGAATTACTCTATTTAAGTGATCTTTAACCAAAACATTAACTTACATATTCCACGGACCTTCATGCAATCTTAATATGTTCTTTAAAGCATTCTAACCCGACAGGCTTTACTACAGTAAACAGAAATAATTATTTTGTAGTTCAATTCTGTGAGAAGGAACATACGAATAAGTCATGGTTTTAAGTGTAAGCATGCTTTTGTTCAGTTGGTAAAATTTCTTCGTTGTTCTTGGTGACATGCATCAGAAATTAATTTTGCTCTCTTCTCTCCATCTTAGAGAAACTTGGAAGTAAATCCTTAGTACATGCTTTTAGTGGGGAAAGAAATGTCAACATATGTGACATCTGACTTCTCAAGGGCTTGTCCATATGCATGCTCAATTTTGGTGTAGCGAATACACGGACGTTAAAATACACTTAGAGAGTATCTCTTTTAGATACTGTCAAGGATGTAAGTCATTACTCAGGTGTGGGTAATTAGCCTTGTACTGTTTTTGTTCAGCACTTCGTGAAGAGTCATTGGTTTTGTAAGTAATTCCTGCCACATACCAAGTACTAATGTACCCCACTCTGCCTGTGGCCATGACTCACTGAGTAATGGTTTGTCTTCATTCTTACTCCCATGTTGTACTTGGGGAGATTGAGGAGAAACTGTAGTTTGCACTTGTCATCTATTTTAACTTTCCTGGAACATAATTTTGTCAGTGGGAGCTGGCTTGAGTTGTCAGCCAAGAATTAAGCAAAAAATGGGTAGGGATTTTTTTCAGTGGGTGGGGGCAGCCAGGTTCTTGTTTTTGTGTTTTTTTGCTTTGTTTTTAAATGACCAACTCATTAAAGGAACCAGTGACTGACTGTTTGGTCGGCAGGTTGTCCAGCTTGAGGAGCTGTTGGCCGTGCGGCACTCTGTCTTTGTGGTTGGAAATGCAGGCACGGGAAAGAGTAAGGTATGGTAAATTGACTGTTCGTTTTCAGCCACGGAAGGAACACATTTTGGTCAGGCATATTTTCATTTCTCCTGAGGAGTTCCCTTCGTCAAAGTCCCCCATAATTTTGAGTTGGAATCCGAGCCTCTGATACTCCTTTTTGATCCATGGACACTGGTTTTTTTTTTTTCATATTAGCAGCAGGGAGAATGTAGCACATAGAACCTTGTGTTCAAATAGGAAAAGCAAGCTAAGAGAAGATTGGGCTTTCCATATTTATCAAAACTACTTTTTTTTTATCTCTCCCAAGTTATTTTAGATTCTCCTTCCCCTATCACTAAGAAAAACCCAAATATTTTCCTTCAGTACTTTCTCAGAAGCAGAGCCCTCTGTAGGGGCAAAAGAAAACTTGAAAAGCAAGGGAGACTGCAAAACCCATATTTTGGGGGTACCTGTTATGTGCTTTGCTGGGTGCATTATGTGTAATTTATTGTGCACGGCAATGATATGCTCTGGGTATTATTATCCCCATTTTTTACCTCCCTACTTGATTTTGTTTGATCTTACTGACAATCCTGGCAACATACTTATTTTCTTGGTTGGCAGACGGTATATGCAGAACTGCATGCATTTTAATTCAGGGTGCTTGGGTATAAACATATTGAGTAGCCAAAGACTAAAAATAATCAGACTGGGCATATAAGACTTTAGAGCATGGGTGTGTATAGAACTTGCCAGTATTTAGATCCGAACCCAAAGTGGGACAATTGCAAAGGGAGGCCTAGTATCAGAATTTTCTAGTGAAAAATGTAAGAATTGAAATATTGAAGTAGATAACTGATAGACCTGTAATTATTTTGTTAGAGTAAGTTTCAGATGTGGGCCATGGTTCAGAGAAGGATAAAATTAAATTCTATTATTTCCAGTAGATTAATGGTTTCTAAAAATACAAGCTTAATGTTCCTAAAGCATTCAATTTCTTTCATCTAGTCTTCACTGATTCTGTTCTATCCAACCTTTACTTAAGCTGATAGAACTAGAACACTGGAGCTCAGGGCCGTGTTACTTAGCAACTTACTCTTCCAAAGTATTTGGCAATTGTTTATCAGTCCTTTGAATGCCTGTGAGTCGATTAGGAAATGATAAATATCTAAAATAAAAGTCATGGCTTTTCAGAGAAAGCAAAAAGGATAGTTGGGACAGATATTTGGCGTAAGGTGTCAGTTAATTAAACAGACATAGATAAAGCATCTATCTGGTAAATTCTTAATCCTCAAGGCTTCTTTTGCTCAGTTATCCAGATGAGAGTTTCTCAGCTGCGTTCACGGTTGCCATGCTGGGTCTGATTACTCTTTGTCATGGAGGCTGTCCCGTGTGTTCATTGTAGGCTATTGAGCAGCATCCGTGGCCTCTGGTCAGTAGCATGCCCTCTTTCTCAAGTGCAGAGCATCTCCTGCTAAGAACTATTGCTTTAGGTCCCTGGGTGTTAGAACATGTCCAAACTAGCATCACAGGCGTCACCTGGGACGTTATTAGCAATGCCGATCCTTAGGCCCTGCCATCTGTGTCTTAACACCCTCTGAGCAGTTCTGATGCGCCTACCTACAGGCAGAGTGGATTTTCATAACATGAACAGGAACACTTGTTCACTTATTTGCACACAGGGTTAAAAATTTTAAGTGATAGAGTGAGTTCCTCTAGTCTACATGGTTCAAAGAATCCGGTGAAGAGATCCTAAGAGATGGTAGGAGTACATTTTTCAAGACGGTAATGAAAATGTGCACATGTCAGTTTTTCCCCATACTTAATACACACAGAATATCTAGGGAAGGAAAATCCTTTAGAAATCATTTGCTTTCCATTTGCTTTACAGGAGTATTAATTTTCTTAGCTTTTTCCTTCTTCCCTTCAGATTTTGAGAACACTGAACCGAACATATGTTAACATGAAACAAAAACCTACTTGGAATGACTTAAACCCCAAAGCTGTGACAACAGATGAACTCTTTGGTTTCATACATCACGCTACTCGAGAATGGAAAGATGGCAAGTAGTATTTCCCCGTTACGAGCGCAAAAATTTTTTTATCCAGAAAACCATTTCTCAGTTCAGGCCAATTTCAGTCATAGTGGTAGATTTATTGTTTACGTGTTGGCATTATTGGAAATGGAGTAGCTCACAACAGCATTTATAACCAGTAAATTAAAACCAGATTTGAATAAGTGGTCAATTTGCATTCAGCAAGTTTATGCTTGGAGCTGTGTATTTTATCCCATGTTAATTATATCGGGGCTCCCTGTAAACCAGGCAAGAAGTGAACTTGAATGCCTCAGGAGAATTTGTAAAGTATCTGATGCAAGACACGGACTCAGTTTCAGGCAGACATTATTCTAGGCACCAGGGACGAAAGTTAAGGGGACATGTTTCTTGTCCTGAAAGTATTTGCAGACGAGCAGATCCTTTTGTTCAAATCTGTTACTTCTCATTTCAGTAAATGCACTAACGTTGGCATCATCTTTGAGTCCTTTCTCCCTTTCACACCTTACATCCAACCTCACAGCCAATCCTTTAGGCTTTACCTTTAAATAATCTATTGTCTTTCAGTACCCTTTGCCTTCTCTGTCTGGTCTCCCTGCAGTTCATTTTCCACATAACAGACAGAGGGCGCTCTTCAAAATACGAGTTCCCTGCTTGCAGTTTCCTGTGGGTTCCATCTCCCTTAGAATCCAACCTTTATCCCAGGTTTACAAGGTTCTATGAGATTAGAACCCTCATCCCCCAGCTCCGATCTAATTTCCTGTGCTCTCCTCCTCACTTACCATAATCCATACACTCTGGCCTCCTTGCTCTTCCTTGAACATGCCAAGCATCTTCCCATCGAGGGCCCCCTGCCTTGATGTTCCCACTGTTTGCAGCCTTAAGTTATGGAAGCGTCTGGTCAAATGCCACATCAGAGAAGGCTTCGCTGAGGATCCTGTCTATAGGAGCATGCCTCCCCGTTCTCTGTTTGCTTACGATGTGTATCCACTCTTTCCTTAATTTGGGGACAATCAGAATTTACTCTTGGCCTTTCCATCATCTTTTTTTAAGGGACTGTGGCAGGAAAGGACTAATACCAGTTTATGCTGAAAACCTGTGGAAGCCATTCAGCTCAATGATCATTACAAAACGTTGCTGGCTTTTTTTTTTTTTTTAATGAGTCATGGTAGTAGGTTTTGCATACTGTTGTTGATTTTTGCACAAAATATTTCTTTTTTTTTAAAGATTCATTTATTTATTTGAGAGCGCGAGAATGAGAGAATGAGAGAGAGAGAGAGTACATGAGAGGGGGGAGGGTTAGAGGGGGAGAAGCAGGCTCCTCGCCAAGCAGGGAGCCCGATGCGGGACTCGATCCAGGGACTCCAGGATCATGACCTGAGCCGAAGGCAGTCGCTCAACCAACTGAGCCACCCAGGCGCCCTGCACAAAATATTTCACAGGAAACAAAACCTTCCACATACGTGCATCAGAACAGTTTTTCTCATAATATTATATACTTGAGTTTTGAAAAAGCAATGATTATTAAATACATCATGTAATACAATGTCTGGAAAAGTAGTGACAGCAAAAAGGACTGTGGGTTTAAAATATTTTTATCGGGGTGCCTGGGTGGCTCAGTCGGTTGACCGTCCAACTCTTGGTTTCGGCTCAGGACGTGATCTCAGGGTCCTGGGATCAAGCCCCACGTCCAGCTCCGTGGTCAGTGGGGAGTCTGCTTAAGGATTCTCTCTCCCTCTCTCTTTTTCCCTCCCCTCCAAGATAGATAAATCTTTAAAAAATAAATAAAATGTTTTTATCTTCTCATCTTGTAAGGTACTAAGCCAATGACCAAATTTCTCAAAGAAATGTAAAACACCTCTGAATTAGCTTCAGAATTCTATCCCATGAATATTGGTTATAGAGAAACAGAGAAAGGTTAAATAAACTAGTATTTGGCCTAAAATAGATACTGAATATATGTACATGGAAAAGGATAATGTCTTCATTTGGTGTAAGTTTTGAGCTGCACGTATGTTACCCTCTATAAATCCCCACACATGTTCTTCAAGAAAGCTACTGTCATCTTCACGGAGCTGTGGGAAAGCCTCCGAGAAGGTAAGGCGCATCCTCATGGAAGTGAAACCTGCCCATTGGTCTGCAGTCTAGGTGTAGCTCAAAAGGTATCCCACACTGCCCAGCAGAAAGAGGCAGCAAATGTACCGCAAATTTATTTACTTAATAAAAGAGCTTCCTATAGAAATAATAGCAATATATTTTAGAAATAAACAGCACACAACTCTATTCTCTATTAGGATCATTTACTCTTTTTTTTTAAATTCAGTTAGCCAACATAGAGTACATCATTAGTTTTTGATATAGTGTTTAGTGATTCATTAGTTGCCTATAACACCCAGTGCTCATCACATCCCGTGCCCTCCTTAATGCCCATCACCCAGCTACTCCCCCATGCACCTCCCTTCTGAAACCCTGAGTTTGTTTCTCAGAGTCAAGTCTCATGGTTTGTCTCCCTCTCTGATTTCCTCCCGTTTAGTTTTCCCTCCTTTCCTCTATGATCCTCTCTGCTATTCCTTATATTCCACATATGAGTAAAACCATATGATAATTGTCTTTCTCTGATTGACTTACTTCACTTAGCATAATCCCCTCCAGTTCCGTCCATGTCAATGTAAATGGTAGGTATTCATCCTTTCTGATGGCTGAGTAATATTATCTTGTATATATGAACCACATCTTTATCCATTCATCTGTTGAAGGGCATCTCAGCTCCTTCCACAGTTTGGCTCTCATGGACATTGCTGCTATGAACATTGGGGTGCATATGGCCCTTCTTTTCACTACGTCTGTATCCTTGGGGTAAATACCTGTAGTGCAATTGCTGGGTCATAGGGTAGCTCTATTTTTAATGTTTTGAGGAACCTCCATATTGTTTTCCAGAGTGGCTGCACCAGCTTGCATTCCCACCAACAGTGTAAGAGGGTGCTCCTTTCTCCACATCCTCGCCAACATTTGTTGTTCCTTGTCTTGTTCATTTTAGCCATTCTGACTGGTGTGAGGTGGTATCTCGCTGTGGTTTTGATTTGTATTTCCCTGATGGCAAGTGTTGGAGCATTTTTTCTTGTGGATCATTTACTCTTAATGTATAGGTCTCTTCTCATCCATTCTGCGAGAACAAGCGAATCTTAAGCATGATGGACCAAAATGGATCATCCTGGATGGAGATATTGATCCCATGTGGATTGAGTCACTAAATACTGTCATGGATGACAACAAGGTGAATAATACCTTTTAGCTAAACAAATATCACACTGGGAGTGTAGGAAGATCTTTTCACTTGTTGATTTGAATGCTAGTTTTTAATCATTAACCTAATGTTCTTTATGTAATTGCTATTTTGGTAAGTGGCACTATCCTGATAGTTCTCTTAATTTCGCTGGTAAAGAATTGAAGGGAAAGACATTTTTCTTGTCTGCATAAATTTAACCACCTTTAAAGAGAGATATACATCTGAGAATTTAGTTCATACACGCCTCACCATTTTCTAAGAGCCAGGCATAAATTATTATGTCTTTGGTTAAGTATGCAATACTTGGATAGTAAAAGGACAAGTTTGTGCCCTATGTAAATTGATGAAATGTAGCTATTAAAATTAAGTAATTCCCATGGCTACAGAATGAGTGTAAATGCATTTCTAAGCATTTTGCTGTGGCTGATCCAGCATTCCCAACAAAGACAAAAAGTGATAGTCCAGGTCCGGGAGACAGCACTTAAAGCAACACAAGGTCTGTGGTTAGGGTCAGGAGAAAGAAATAGGCAATCATCCTTGCTACAGAACAGAATTACTAACCCCCTTAAATGAGCGGTAATTACCGCTTTCTGCATTAAGACATTGTTCATCATAAAATGTAGGTCTGAGATCTTTATACTTGCATGAGTTTCTATAGCACAATTGGTAATTGTGGTATTTCAGATTCTAAAGAAAGTTTATTTTTTTGTGTGGTATGCAGGCCTTTTCATGTAATCAACTCTTAGAACAAATGTCTCCTATTTAGTAGTAATTACCGCAGACATTTAAAGGTTGGCATGAATGAGTCCGTATTGGGGAGTTTGTTCCTCAAGGGTCAGTGAGCTCCCCTCTGGGATTAACTGAGATCTTTATGCAGACCGCTCTTCAGACTCGGGAGAGTGAGCTCATTGCTTTTGGCACTTGTACCGAGGGCTCGGGAGAGGGAGTACTTGGTGTTGTTCTGGTGAGTTAGCCGCATAGCCTTTGCCCCCCCAACGACAGTGCCTCTTTTCTGCTGTGCTGGTCTGTCCAGGTGCTGACCTTAGCCAGCAATGAGCGCATAGCACTTACCCCCTCCATGAGGCTGCTCTTTGAGATTCATCACTTGCGGACTGCAACCCCGGCTACTGTTTCCAGAGCTGGTATCCTGTATGTGAACCCACAAGATCTGGGCTGGAATCCGTGAGTACTGCTTTTTTTTTTTTTTTAATTGTGGTAAAATATTCATAACCAAAAACACTTTCACCATATTTAAGTGTACAGTTCAGTGGCATTAAGTACATTCACATTGTGAAACAACCATCAGCCCCATCCATCTTCGTAGCTTTCTTCATCCTCCTCAACGGAAGCCCCGTCCCCATTAAACAGTAACCACCCAGTATGCCCTGCCCTCAGTCCCTTTCTCCTTTCTGCCTCTCTGAATCTGATTCTGCTAAGTACCTCTTATAACTGGAATCATACGGTAATTGTCTTTTTGTGGCGGGCTTATTTAGCTTAGCGTAATGCCTTTAGAGTTCATCCATGTTATAGCATGTTCCAGAATTTCCTTCCTTTTTAAGGCTGAATGATGTTCCATTGTATGTATACAACACATTTTGCTTATCCATTCATCTGTTGATAGGCACTTGGGCTGCTTCTACCTTTTGATGGTTGCAAATACTTTTGTGAACATAGGCATACAGGTGTATTTTTGAGTGCTTCCAATTATTTTGGATATATACCCACAAGGGGACTTTCTAGATGATGTGGTAATTCTATTTTTAATTTTCATTGGAGCCACCATACTGTTTTCCATAGTGGCTGCACTATTTTGTGTTCCCTCCAACAGTGTACAAGGTTCCAATTTCTGCACATTCTCGCCAACACTTGTAATTTTCTTTATTTTTTATGACAGCCATCCTAATGGGTGTGAAATGGTATGTCACACTGGTTTTGATTTATTTATTTCCCTAATGATTAGTCATATCGAGCATCTTTTCATGTGCTCATTGGCCATTTGCGTATTTTCCCTGGAGAAATGCTTATTTCAGTCTTTTGCCTAGGTTTTAAATCTAGTTTGGTTTTGTTTTTATTGTTGTGAATATTTCCTTTTCCAGTCTTAGGTTTTTTGTTTTTTTTTTTTTTATTTTAAAGATTTTATCTATTTATTTGACAGAGAGAGACACAGCGAGAGAGGGAACACAAGCAGGGGGAGGGGGAGAGGGAGAAGCAGGCTCCCCGCAGAGCAGGGAGCCCGATGTGGGACTCGATCCCGGGACTCCAGAATCATGACCTGAGCCGAAGGCAGTCGCTTAACCGACTGAGCCACCCAGGCGCCCCCAGTCTTAGTTTTAAAACTAAAATTTTATGTGATCATTTGAAGAAAGTATTAGCAAATAAATTGAAAGCTAATTGAATAGGCTAATTTAAAGAGAATGAAATTAGCACCTGTATGATTTGTCAATTTTAGTTGGACATTACCCTGTTCACACCTTGTACAAGTTAAGAACTCAGTATTTGTCAAATAAGTGAATAAGTAATAACAATAATTCATATGGAGCACTGAGACATAAATAAATCATTTATATAAATATATTAATATGTCCTATAAACACATGCATATTCGTATGTATGTGTATAATAGCCACACATGAATAGCGGTAATGCTTTGATTCAGAACAGGTTGACTGTGCCCCCCTGCTTGCTCTTCAGATGCTTACGCTTCCCAGAATTCATCCTGGAGGTCATGTGTTGCCGCCCCTAGCATTTCCACTAGGAGCTGCGGAAATAATGCTTGACCTCCGCGAGTGACACGTGCTTGTGCCCGGTGTGCTGCTGGTGCCAGAATCTTCTGTTGACCCCAGACACTGTCCGGGCTGTGCAGGCTGACCCCAGAGCCACTTCAGTGGGCTCCTTGCCATCCGGCTTCCGGTTGGCTTGGCCCATGAGGAGACCTGGCAGGAAATGAGAGGGAGAGAGAGGAAAGTGAGGTCAGGCTATTTATTTCCCTGGCTCCCTCCCTGCAGCGTCGCATCAGGATGACTGTGTCCCTCGATGGCAGGTCACTGTCCTCTAAAATGTCTCTGTACGATCCGTCCCTTGCACACTGTGGTAGTCCTTCGTTCCCTTGTCCCTGCACGCACAGGTACGCTAACCGTTCCTCAGTTGATACCTGTGGCACAGCTCTCTCCCTTCGTTTCCCTGCTCCATGCCCACCTTTGCCTTCTAGATCCTTCTAGATCCTTCCCTGTTACCCTGATTGAGGATGACCTCTGTTCCCTGCCAGATGCTTGACTGATGGCACTTCTCCAGGCTGCTTTCTCTGGATACTGATTTGTTCGCTCGAGGTCTCACCACAACAAAGTAGAGTCATGCCCACGCTTCTGTTTTCACAGGGTTTTATTGGATCTGTCTGGGGAAGGGGTCATTTTCAAAAGCCTGAAAAGGAGAGTTCTTCTTGAGCTAATAGGTCCTTTCCCCAGCTAGGATTCAGACTGTCTTCTAGGATGCTCCTATGGGTTTGGGGCTGGCTAACAGACAATCTCCAATATCCCTTGATACCCCCCCCCTAGACAGAGAGCAGAGGCATTCCCCACACCCTGTTTCCTTCAGGGGACCCCTCACCCCTCTGGGTTTGGTCTGGCTTCAGTCATGAACCTCACAATTCCCAGGGTCTCAGTAGCATCACATGGAGATTCGTGCTAATAAAAGCTGTCTAAATCCTTATTTCAAGAAGAACTTTTATCTAGTAAGTCAAAGAGTCTTACTCGATTAGAAAAAACACCCAATTTGCATTCCTATGAAAGTTAAATAACTCTGTCTTCACCATTACACTTTATTTTTATGGAGGTTTTTCTTTGATCCAGGATCAATGGGTAAGTTTTAATTTTCATGTGTGTGACCACAGACTCATTATCCAAAATAATGGGAATCTTCCCTAAAGGATACTTTTATATTTTTACTTCCTACCACCAGAATCTTTAAATGTACTACAGAAAAGTGGCTTTTTCAGATTGGGGGATATGTTTTCACTCCATATTTATTGGGTACATTGCTACCTTTAATGTCATAATATTAATTACAGGGTAGCTTTGCATGTATTGACTCATTCAATCCTTAATTATGTTCTGAGATAAAATTATCAACCTAGTTTTCCAAACCAGTATCTGAGGTCTCAATTTCCCCCAACTTTTTAACTTGAGAGTGTTGAAAATTACAGTAAATCTGAAATGGTAGTAGTACACTCTACACTTTTTTTCTACGGTACCAATTGTTAGCATCGTCCTACATTTACTTTCTCTCTGAATGTACACACACTCTCTCACACAGGCATAGAGGCGTATTTTCTCCTTTTACTTATTTTTGCAAAATTATCTGCAGACATTAAGCCCCTTCACCACTGTGAACTTGAGCATCTCTTCCCTAAGAACTCTAGGATATTGTCCTACATGAGCACAGTACAGTTAACATACTAAAATATTTGTTCTGGATACAGTATTATGTGTTAAACAGTAATTTTTCAAATTTTTTCAGTTAACTGAGAAATTTCCTTGGTAGGTTTTGTCTTTGTTTTTGTTTTTTTTTAATCCAGTGTCAAAACAAGGATCATGCATTGCATCTACCTGTCTGTGTTTTCTCCTTTAATGTAGAATATCCTCCCACCTTTTTCTTTCATGACATTGACAGTTTTGAGGGTAACCTGCCAGATGCCTAGAAGAGTGACCCATTGGTGGTTGCAAGGTGGTGACTTTCTAATTCATTCCTTCTATTTACGTAGATGAGGTGACATTTTCCTAAAAGAATTCCTCCCCCTCTTTCCTCCTAATCCCCTCCTTCCCTCACCTGTCTTTCTCCCTTCCGTTTTCTCTCTCACTTTCTCTCTCTCTCTCTCTCCCCCTCACTCTCTCTCTCTCTCTCTCTCTCTCCCCCTCTCCCTCTCCCTTTCCCTCTCCCCCTTTCCTTCTTCATGGGCATCATTTTCTATTCATGGTTTCTTTTCTTTCAGTTCAGTGGGTTAGAATTCATTACCAACATGATCCTATTGAATGCTCGCTTTGTCCCAAATTTGCCAACAAGAGCCCCTTCCAACCAGCCCCTTACATGTTCTTTTTCACTTTTTCCTCCTCAGTCTTGGAGCGCTTGGCTTTCTGGCTAGCCAACATGATTCTGGCTCCTTTCATTCTTCCTTCCCCTCGCCTGATTCCGTCATTTCTCCAAGGTTTTGTATAAGGAATGGTATTTAGAATCCCAGATAACGATGCTAAGTGTGCTCATTGCTACCGATAGGCCATTGCTTTTAGGCTCTTTCAGTGAATGGAATTAGGAAATATATTTTCTGAATTCATACTGTGGGAAACCCTAAGTTATCATGGATAGAAGAGATGATAAAATAGTTTGTTTATGGTATCTCCCTGTGATTCCATTTAAGGAATGAAAGTAGTATCATTATCATGTAAGCTTCTTCGACATTTTTTAAATTCACTGAGCTATTCTAAAAAATAATTTTATATCCACACTTAACAGACACAGAGCATATCATGTCAGACAACAAACATCCTTAAAATCACATGAGCACATGACTGGCTATTGAAATCAAATACTATTCTACTTCTCAGTCCTAAGTAAGTTTACTAGATGAATGCTGGACAGTTCATATATGTCTGTTGAGATCTTGAGAAATAGAGAAAGAACGGGCATTAGAAGAAAATTTCTAAAAAATTACCAGCAAGATTTTTTATTCCCATTAGAAAGGGATGAAATGCATAAAAAGGGATTAAATGAATAGAAAAGGAAAAGCAAACAGGTAATTATTTAAATTCATTCGGAATTAAATTATTTAATTCACTTAAAATTATTTAAGTCCCTTAACTTAAAATTACTTAAGTCCCTTACGTTAAAATTATTTAAAGCAAACACAATTGAAAATGAGATCTACCAAATGGTGTATTACTCAACTTCTAGATAATGATAGGAAAAGGTGGAATATCTCTGGAATTTAGTCTGATTCTAAGAGATTACTGGAAGATAAATTTTGGGAGCCCCACCTTTAAATCATACTTACTCCTTTATTACTTTATAATATCCTTTTGATTTTGTCTCTCTCATCTTCTGATCTGCATTGGATGAGCTGGTTGTCTTTTTTTTTGTTTAGATTTTATTTGAGATAGAGCAAGAGAGAGAGAGCATGAGCGGGGTGGAGGGGCAGAGGCAGAGGGAGAAGCAGGCTCTCCGCTGAGCAGGGAGCCTGATGTGGGGCTCGATCCCTGGACCCTGGGATCACAACCTGACCTGAAGGCAGGTGCTTAACTGACCTAGCCACCCAGGCACCCCAAGCTTGTTGGCTTTTACCCCCGCAATCCCATCCTTCCATCTTGGCATCCTGTATATATTTGCAAAAATAGATTTAGAAATCATCGGCATAACGCTGCCGGTCAGCATGTCTAACTTCCGCCATTTTTCCGGGTCACCGTGAACGATGGAGAACCTGCAGCTTACTGTGGGGGGCACGTATATAACCAGAGTTCTCATGAGTTCCTGCTCTCCTCCAGGACACTATTCCAATCCCAGACTCGTGAGTAATACATTGAAAAGTTTTCAGGAGCCTGAAAACTTTGGCTACCTAGGTAGTTTCCAAACTCGAGGGTCTTAGAGTCATGTGATCATGTGAATAGCACTTCTAAAGAAGGGCGGGGCAACACAGCTGAATATATGGAACCACATTTGCAAACGCTGAAGAGGTGAAGATGCTCTGTTAGTGACCTGGATATTGGCATGAAGATGATGCATTAAGGCATCACTATGTGGCTACTTCCTGAGGCAGGGGCACCAACAATCTCTCACGTAGGTAAGAAATAAATATAACCTTTTAGCATGTCATCTTCCACTGTATGTCATATAATAGCACTGTTTCATTTGATCATGTTCAAATGTATAGCATTTCTTGGAAACCATAAGGGACTTTTTCATGAAGTAAGGTGGAAAGAATTGCCAACAAAGATCTGTATCTTCGGTTTTTGCCATTGCTGAAGGTAATAGTGCCTTCTTCTGAATTCACGATGTTTTAATGTCTATTTTTATTCCAAACTATGAAAATTTATCTGTAATTTATATGTGAAATTTTAAATTGTTTATATTTGACAATACAGACTTTTTTACTCCCTAGGCCATATGGTGTGCTTGACCCCTAGCAGAGGTCATTTGGGGCCTTTTTAGGAGGGCATGCAAGATCACCTTTTGCCACATCTCCTGGTTTGGTTGAACTGAAGTCATGCAAAGCCCTTTTCCCCTTCTCTGGTTCTCTTGAGGCTTCAGCCCCTAGTCATCCCCACATAGGCTTTTGTCCTACTGACACCAAAGACCAGGGGGTGGAGGTAGAATTTGTTGTAACCCAACAGAGCACTGGCCACCAACTCTTGGGCCCTGTAGGACTCTACTGCCGTTAGGAGATGCTCAGATTGGCCGAGCCAGGGTCTGACCCCAGTTCTCGGACTTGAACCAACTCTGTGCTGGATGGCACTTACTGAGAACTTGTTGTATGTCAGATAGTAATCCAGGCACTTTCTACACAAGAAATTGTTTCATCCTCAACGATCCTAGGAAGTTTGTGAGAAACTTAAAGCACAGAGAGGTGAAGCAACTCAACCTAGGTAACGGTTAAAAAATGGTGGAGCTGGGATACGGATCCAGACAGTCTGACTTGAGAGCTCAGGAAAGCGGTCCCCTCACCACCCCCACTACCCCAGTAAAGCTCCGGACACTAACATTCTGCTCCCAGCAGCTGCTGTGCGGTTAAACAAGTAGTTCAGAGGTAGGTGAGGCCTTCGTGTCTTCATTTCCAGTAACTCACACTTGGTTGCCATTGTTCCCTGGTGCCCACTGTCCCCACTGCCCAGAGACGCGCTCTCAAGTTACCGTCCTGCACCTGGACTTCACCTGAAAACCATTTCTCTTGGCCCTGAAGAGGTTTTGACCGTTGATATTGTATAAGTCTCACTATAGTGTAAATGTGATCGAATGGTTAATAGAGCCCTATTGTGGCACTTTGTAAAAATCAAAGGGAGCCTTTTATAGGATAATTATCTTGCCTTAATTTCTTCTGATAGTAGAAATGTGAAATCTGATTTGCTTATAGCAAGGTATAGTGGTAATTGTGTAGCTGCCCTGCTGGTGGCTAAATGTATTTATCATCACCGCCTTCTCTTTGATGAGAACTTTTCGAGCCGTTATTTTTCATTTAACATCACAGTTTCTCTGCAGAGACGACTGTGGGAGCTTCTAGGCTGTGTTTCATTTTATTGATAAGCATGATTTTATTAATATGTTAAGAACATTAGTGTATCAGAATTGATAACCTTCTATAAGCTCCAGATTAATACACATGTACCCAAGCGTGAGATAACCATTTCAGAGCTACTTATCAGAAACACATTATCTGCTTATTGGTTTGGAGTTACCTCCAATCCAGTGCAAAAGGAGGGACTCTGAAATAGCCCCTATGGAATTTTCACCTTTTTATATGTAACTGATTTGTCATTACTAAATAATTGATGCCAAGATTAATCAAGAAAAATCCCAAGCTGTTTTCATAAATAAAGCCTGCCCTATGAAACCAGTTTCATTCCCTTAGGAAATGACATGCTGTACCTCCTTATAAATGCTCAGTAATGGCCTACTTAGACTCTATTATGTTTGCCTTCTAAGTGCTATTAGGAGTTTCTGTTACATTTTTTTCATTAAAGTAAAAATGGCCATTAGAACAAGTTTTTAAGGGGTCATTTAAAAATATTTGCCGTTTGAGAAATAGAATGAACTCACTAAACATGTCCCCGAAGGGTGGCACCAAGCTGTGTTGAGTGGGGGGGGGAAGCTTTTGAGTTGGTGAAATTTGGCTTTTCAAGCCTCGTGTTCAATAAAAGCCTTTCTGTGTTCTTTTTCAGGTATGTGGCCAGTTGGATAGACAGAAGGCGGCATCAATCAGAAAAGGCCAATTTAACTATTCTTTTTGATAAATATGTTCCTGCATGCTTGGATAAGCTGAGAACAAGCTTTAAAACCATCACTTCAATTCTAGAGAACAGCCTGGTGCAGGTGCGGCTTTGGGCACACCATCCACGCTCTAGTCCTGATGCAGTAGTGTGTGACCTGACTGAGGCAGCAGGAGGTTTCGTTTGCTCAATGGAGACGCAGAGAGGAGCGCCTGGGTGACCCAGTCAGTTGGGCATCCGACTCTAGATCTCAGCTCGGGTCTTAATCTCAGGGTCGTGAGTTCTGGCCCCGTGTTGGGCTCCATGCTGGGTGTAGAGCCTACTTGAAAAAATGAAACCTAAAAAAAGAAGAGGCCAAGATCACTGGGGTCGTCAGGTTGCTCCATCTGTCTTTCCCTTTCCCCAGCTCCATGTCCCCCAGTGTTTTTACAAACCTACACACCTGTCACAGTCTGTTATCACTCTGGGTTATAGTCTGTTGGGTTTTTGTTTTTGTTTTTTTTCCATGAGACTGTCATCTAGAGGGCAGAAGCTACCTTGTATTTATTTTGACATCCCCAGAAATTTACAGAGTTCCTCGCACATAGCGGGGGCCAAGTATGTGTTTACTTAATCACTGTGCTCCTCCAAGTATATTGGAATAGAATAAGAAGAACAAAGTAGTAACAACCATATTTATTTTTCTGTCTTCTAAGAAACTGGCCCAGAGAAAGGGGTTCAGTATGTTTTTTGACTACAGTAAATCCAGCAACTAAAGATGCAGGCTAGTAAAAGAAAGCTGAGCTTGACCACCCACGGCCCTCCCATGCTCTTCTTCCTTTCTGTTCTCCCCCCTCCCCCAAAAGTCAGGTCACTCCCAATGGAGAGTTCATAATACTCCAGTTACTAGTCTGCTCTGATTCTCCTTCTGAGACAGCTGGTAAGACTGAAGGGTATATGTGATAGGTTGTCATGGAAGCAAATGAAAATAATTCACAGCACACAGAAATGAAGGTTGTGATCTTAATCTCAGCATGAAGAAAAACAGTCCCCAGCCTTTACAAGTATAAAACTTCACAAAAGGTTTACAATTAGAAATCCTTTTTTTTCCCTCTAGGAACAAAATTGGTTTCAGAGTACTATGTTACCAGATTTGTTTGAAGCTAAATTAGAAATAGTCACAAGCATAATAAGAAGAAAAGTTCAGGTTTTTGGATAATTCACACACCAATTAAGTAAACGATAGTCTTCAACAGTAATTATCTGAGGTATAATTTATTTCTGAAAGCAGGTCTGAATTTATTCATAATGAATTAATTATGTGGTTACCCTAATTAGACTTCCTCTGGTGTGGTACTTGGAAAAGCATGATTGTGTTCTTTCTCAAGTTGACTTATGTATTTGTGTGATTCTCTGTAGTGTGAATTTTTTCATTCAAGAGTAGTGTGAAAATAGGTCAGTAGGAATTAATATGACTTTCCCTCTCACTTCCTCCTTTTGTAGTATTCAGAAATGGCATTTTATCCTCAGCTCCTTTTCAGCTGTTGTTTTATAGAGTAGTGTCTTTTCTGTGATTACGTGACAAAATTCGAGATGAATTTGAGTACAAAAGGGGATACCTTCAAATGACTACTTTAAGAAATTAATGTGCTCCATTTTCCAATAAATGACATGTATTTGCTTTAAGTTTGGTTAGGTATATTAACTCCTTCATAAGATACACCAGAGTCTGATGTTACCAGTTTCTGACATAGAGCTGCTCTAAGTGTTTTCTAAGTACTGTGTTTGGGAGAAAACAGAAAAGTGGTGAGTTAGTAGAGTCTCCAGATGAGCGGATAACATCACATTGAAGTCTTCCAGTCCCTGTTTTGGTTTTGGTTTTGGTTTTAACAGTCCCTTAGAGCACCAGGGCTTTTCTTGATAACAAATGGGTGATTTTTATTTCTTTTGGAGGATTATTTTAAATTGGCAGATATGGAACTATATAACATAATAGAAATCAAGAGAGAAGATTGAAAAATATAACAGGCGGTCAACTTTTCAAATTGGAAACCTTTGTAAATTATTTCCAGGAGCTATTTTCCAGGTTACCATAGGTTTTCCCCAGCTTTCATGGCTGGGGAAGAAAGACCCACAGGCAATCCTGACCTGTTTTGTTACAGCTTGCTGTCTGTATGAAATCTCCGGCTGCCTTCAGAAACCAGGAGAAGGGTACCAGGAGTTCTGAGAGTCTGGGATAATGTTACTAAGTGACAACCGTTTCTGTGATTCAGAGAAGTAGCTGGAAAACATGTTCATGACTGGTTATTGTTCCCTTTGGGAAAGGCCTTTGCAAGCAGCCATGTTCCCCTCATCACTGACCTGATTGTCCTGAACTCAGGCTCTGTTTCTGACCAACAGCACATTGCTGTCTCACATGGAGGGATGAAGGACAAGTTCCTGAAGAGCATTTCTTCCAAGGTTAAATTTAGTTTGGTGTTAAAAAAAAAAAAAGTCATAGGCGAAGGCTGCCAGTCCGACTTTCTAAGTTTATACAACAGGTGGGAAAAGCCACTGCCAAAGCACTAAGGGAAAATGGGTTATCTAAATGTCCAGCAAGAGGGAAATGAATAAATACCTCCCTGTCAAGTGGAATCTTACGCACTCATTCCCACCGATACCGTAGAGCAGCGCTCACTGGGAAGGCAAGATATCTTTAGTTTGTTACTGAGTGAGAATGTGAGCTGTAGACGACTCTGTACTGTGACTCCCTGTTAATAAAAAAAAAAAAAAAAAAAGAGAGAGCTTAAATGTATTCCCCATTATCTTTTCTTTGTGCCTATATGTATTCATGTTTATTATAGTGATCACGAACTGGATAAGATAGTCCTTTTTTAAAAAGACTTGATTACTTAGAAGATCGGTTTCATTAAAAGTGACAAAGGTTTTCCCGTATTGCCTTAGAAAACCAAGGCAGTAATTTTGGTCTGTCTCAATGTAGCAAGTCCCAGATTGGGGAAAATTCTATAATCTCATAAGGAGTAAGTGGATTTGTTAGTATGTCCTTTGACCTTACTCTGCTATTAAGGAGTTGCTGCCCTAAGTAAGTAGCTATTTATTTTTCTTTAGACTATTTGTACCCTTCTAGAGTGCTTATTGACTCCTGACAACGTACCTTCGGACAGCCCAAAAGAGGTTTATGAAGTCTACTTTGTCTTTGCTTGTATCTGGGCATTCGGAGGCACTCTGCTGCAAGATCAGGTATGTTTTGAGATAGTTCACAGAAATAATTTATAGCACAAGTTTTACTTGGGAGGCAGGTTGTAATGTGATCCCTGTGTTTTGGGGTTTTTTTGGGTTTTTTTGTTTTTAATATCATCATAAATCTCTGCCATTTGCCCTGTTCTCTTGTAAGCCAGTGTGTTTAGGCCAGCTCATCCAGGCTGGTAGCTCTAACTTTGGCGGACGCTGCCGAACCCATAGCCTTACCCCGGTCTCTCTTCGGAGCCCAGGGGTCGGTGTTTCCGCCTGCCTCGGGAGCAGGGCCGGCAGTGTGCTCTTCCAGATGCCGCTCGGCTCTCTGTGACAGAGACAGAGCTCTTCATCTGCCCCAGCCCCCCACTGGCTCCTCCTCTGCTCCCTTTCTTATCCTCGGGGATGCTCTCATTCCTTCCAGTTGCTCGAGCTAAAAACGAGGGAGACCCCATTCTTCTTTACTTCTGTATCCCATGATTATCAGACCCTTTCAGTCACACAACAGCTGTCAGGTCAGTCCCCACCTCCCCGTCCCTACAGCCTCCATTCAGGAATATATCATCTTTAGCTTGTCCTGGGCCGTCACAGCATCTTAGCTCAGGCTGCCGTAACAAAATACCGTACCTTGGATGGCGTAAGTGACAGAAATTTACTTTCAGTTCTGGAGGCTCAAGTCCAAGGTCAGGGTGCCAGCATGGTCAGGTTCTGGCTGGGACCCTCTTCCTGGCTTACAGACAGGTGCTTTTTTGCTGTGTCCTCACATGACAGAGAACAAAAAGCTTTCGGATGTCTTTTTTATAAAGGCACTAATCCCATAATGAATGCCCAACTCTCATGACGTCATCTAAACCGAGTTACCTCCCAAGGCCCCATCTCCAAATACCATCACAGTGGCGGTTAGAGCTTCAACATAGAGATGTGGGGTGAGAGGAGTGGACACATGCAGTATACAGCACGTAAGAACCTTGAAATCGGTTTCCCTGTCTCTGGTCTCTTACCTCCAATCAGTCTCTTACATGATTCCCGGGGTAATTATTTAGGAATCAGACTCAACTCAGGCCAGATCCTTTCCAAGGGTCTTGCCTTCAGCCTAACATGAGGCTACCATGCCTGCCCAGCATTGCTAGCATAGCTCATCCGTGGGTGATTTCTTTTGGGCAAACACTTGAGACGAGCTTGCTCGAGTGCGTGCATACACATACACACACGTGTACACACGGCTTAGACTTACTCAGGTGCAAAGTGGGAGTGTTTCAACATTAGAGGATGGCACATCTCATCTCCACCATGCTCCTCTGCATGTAGATTTTGTCACGTAATGTTTCCAGTAATTGTTCAGTCTATCTTCATGGTGCTCATAAAGCTCAGAGGGGCAAAGGAGCTTGACCAAGGTTACACTGATAGGAAATGACAGTACCAGGATTCACACCCATGTACATCTCCAAAGGCGACCTGGGCCAGGGTACCTCAGGATCTCCCACGGTCATGACTGATCCTATGGGTACCCCTGAATCTTTGCCTTAAAAATAGATGGCACGCATCTTCCAGACTTTGCCAGATATTTCCGGATGTAAACAGGGAATTTAAATTGGAAGGCATCACAGCCAAGAGGGCCCCATATTTCCATTGGTTGACTTGTTGTAGATCCTCAGATACATGGTTACTAAAACCTGTTGCCGGTTCTGCTTCTTGTCACTAGGTTACCATAAACCGTGTCTATAAATAGGTGTGGAATTCACTTGGCCTGCTAGATCTGATTTTGATCCTTCTCAGAAGCCACATTTCCTTCTGTAATATCCAGGGGCTTTCTAAAGAAAAGCAGCCCGTTTTCTTTGAGTGAAAGTCAAGAGTTGGTGTTGGGTGACTTCATGTGGTTTTTCTCAGGCATAATTTACAGCATGCGTGGACTTCTCCTTCATGGAGGCCACGGGCAGAATCTCCCCTCTCCCCAGCTTCCCCCTCCCCCATGTTTTTTTATGTCCTCCTGGGGTTCTCCACAAGGTTTTTTCCTTCGCTAGGATGTAAACCAGTTAAAATTGTGTGAGTAGGATGTGGACAGCAGAGATCCCTCTATTCCTGACCACTTCCCTCCCAGCTGATTGCCTTTTCATGTTTCCAGTTTTCAAACATGGCGGCCTTCCCAGCAGTCTGTCAAGCCGGGCACTGGGCCACCACAGTGGTCACCTCACTCCTCCAGACACTCTCTCCCTAAATAAGCCTCATCTTCTTCATCCTCCTCCTCATCACCATCCCCTCACATCTTCAAAAGGGCTCTAACTACGAAACATTCAAAACAGAAACTATATAGTTGGAAACATGAATGAAAAAGACGGAAGAAATGCTCTTAAGATAGCCATTTATTAGTTGAACAAATCTGAGCGCCTGCCGGATGTCCAAGAAGGTGCTTAGGCCTCTTAGTTGGCTATTTTACTGAATCTTCAAAAAAATAAAACCTCTGTGTATAGGTACAACTACCTTCCTCCCCTTTTAACAAAAAAAGGAGCCGAAACTTAGATAGCCTGCTTGAGGATGCCCAGGTAATGTCGGAGCCACGTTCCGACTGCAGCACGCTGACTCGGGTCCGGTGTTCCGAAGCCAGGCCATTGCAGGCAGCTTCCAAAATAGGTCTTGGATCAACTCTCCCTGAGCTCCCATAAACCGCTATTAGTACTTCTCCCTTGGCTTCGAAGGTAACAGCCTCACTGGTCTGCTTCTCTACCTCCCCCGTAATCCATTATCCTCTCAGCAGCCAGAGCAATTTTTTTAAATGTAAATTGAATTATATGATACACTTGAGAGTTTAAAACACTTTAATGGA
This sequence comes from Neomonachus schauinslandi, assembly GCF_002201575.2. Taxonomy (NCBI): domain Eukaryota; kingdom Metazoa; phylum Chordata; class Mammalia; order Carnivora; family Phocidae; genus Neomonachus; species Neomonachus schauinslandi. The sequence continues at coordinate 53,116,304 of NC_058414.1, forward strand.
TTCCGTTTGCCTTTCGGATAAAGTGAAAAATGTAATACTATTTACACGGCCCCTGGATCTGGTCCTGCCAGTCTTTCCCTGCTTCTTCTGCCTACCCCTACCTCTCTCCCCACCTCCCACCCCCTTCCACCAGCTGCAGTGCCCATTTCTGGAATATAAGGTCTGTCATACCACAGGATCTTGGCCCGTGATGACCCCTTCCTGCTTCTTGGAGCCATCTTCTCCCTAATCTGTGCCGGTTCTCAAAGATGGCTCACCTGGACATCCAATTAAAATAGATTCACCCCCGGGCGCCTGGGTGGCTCAGTCGTTAAGTGTCTGCCTTTGGCTCAGGTCGAGATCCCAGGGTCCTGGGACCGAGTCCCACATCGGGCTCCCTGCTCAGCAGGAAGCCTGCTTCTCCCTCTCCCACTCCCCCTGCTTGTGTTCCTGCTCTCGCTATCTCTCTCTCTGTCAAATAAATAAAATCTTTAAAAAAATAAAATAGATTTATCCTTTGTTGACGAGAAGGCGGAGAAAGGGTTTAACAGACTGAACCACCCAGGTGCCCCCACAGAGACTCTTAAAGAGAGAGAACACATTGAGGGTTGATGGAGGGAGGTGGGTGGGGGATGGGCTAGAAGGGTGATGGGTATTTGGGAGGGCATTCATTCTGATGAGCGCTGGGTGTCATATGTAAGTGATGAATCACTGAATTCTACTCCTGAAACCAGTATTGCCCTGTAGGTTAATGAACTAGAATTGAAATAAAAATAGATTCACCCGTTACTCTCACTTAGAGCAAACTCTACTTTCACAGCACCTATTTATTTCTGCATTTATCGGCTTAGCCTCTGCTTCCCCTGTGCTTCCTCGTGTCTCTGCTTCTATCTCCCCATAAATTCTGTGACGGCAGACATTCTGTTGGCTTTCTTCTGCAGTCTAGAACAAATGCGTTGTAGTTGAGTGAACTAATGAGTCAAAGATGTGTTACTAAAATGATCTTGCTGATGTAGTGGTTAGCAAATTTTGATGTAAAGTCGAAGTCCTCTGTATTCTCTCTACAGAGAATGGTGCCAAGTGTTTTACCTTCAGAACTGATTTGATTTAAGACCAACTTTCGTAGGGTGATAAAATACCCATGGCACCAACTGGAAAATAACTCACACGAGCCTCACTGACACATGAGTGGTGGTGCATAGGAGTGTGAGCTCAGCCTATTTGGAAGATGGGGACAAGCTCTGCCTGCTAAAACTCCTCACCCTTCTCTGCCCTCGACACACACACCTCTTCTCCAGCCATCCTGTCTCTGCTCATGGGTGTGATCACCCCAGCACTAGAAGTGGGCCATAGTCCAAGGACATAGGATACCAAAGAAAAAGCAGTTTGAAGAATGTCACTGGAGAGGGATGCCTGGGTGGCTCAGTGGGTTAAGCGTCTGCCTTTGGCTCAGGTCATGATCCCAGAGTCCTGGGATCGAGTGCCGCATCAGGCTCCCTGCTCAGGGGGAGGCCTGCTTCTCCCTCTCTCACTCCCCCTGTTTGTGTTCTCTCTCTCTGTCATATAAATAAATAAAATCTTTAAAAAAAAAAAGAATGTCACTGGAGAAAAATGGGAGTTAAGGTCTTAGAAAGTAGGAGACTACTGAATGCCATGGCCACTCAAACACACTGTTCTTAGAGTTCACCAAAGCTCACTGTGGTAGATGATCCTGCGGATACAGAAGTCACTATGCCAGCTTGTGCTGTGGATGGAGGGAGTTAGTGGGCCGGGTCGTCCAGTGGATGTTGGAGACAGTAGGCCAGGTCTTCGTATAGATACAGAAGGGTTTGATAAGCTGCTGATACACAGTTGCCATTTCCCCTTCTTTGTTTTCCAAACCCTAATCTAGTAGCAAAGGGCTTGTACCTACCATCGTATAAAAAGGAGCACCCTCTAGCGAGGAGAGCCTGTTCCCTACCACTGTCATTCCTCTCTGTAGGGCACAGTTTGTCTCTCGAGAGTTTTCAACTGTGCCCTGCTAGAAAACCAAGAACATGCCTTTCCTCATCCCTCATGGTGGGGGTTTCCAGATTTCGAATTTCAAAGATAAACGGTTTGATTAATGACTTGAAGGAATGCAATAGGGTTACCAAATGTTTACTTTTCTAAATGAGGACATTTATAAACAAGGACCATAATGAATACCATAATTTTATAAAAGGAAAGCTGTTTCAACACCAAAAGGTCCAAGAAGCCTATAAGCTCAAATAGAGGGCAGTATTGAAATCAAATAATGTTACCAGTTTTTAAAAAAGTATTCCTGTGTTCTTACCTTTTTTATTTTATCACGAATTGATGTGAATATTGGTAGAAATCAACACCAGTGTTTGAGAACCACTGTCTCGCTGAACCTAGCATAGTAATTTGCATGGAGCTCATTGTTAAATTGAATAACCCAGGGGTAATCTAAGGTTCACCTAACCTTACTTTGCTTTTTAAGTTAATAATTACTCCAGAAAATGTGTACCTGATGGATATATGGCAATTATAGCTTTTTGCCTCTCTGATATTATCACTCATTTTAAGTTCCTTCTAGTTATTTATTTTTCTTGGGTCAGTTTCTCAATCCCATTTGTAATTATAACTCTTTACATGGCAAATACTGTGTTGAACAGGATTTGGAGGGGCTTTGTATGTGTTCAAAATTACCTCTAGGTCTGCAATAAGGATTTCTCTGGTTCTCCTTAGCTTTCTGGCTCTCAAGCTGAGTTCAGTCGGTGGTGGCATAAAGAGATGAAAGCAGTAAAGTTTCCATCCCAGGGGACAATCTTCGATTATTATCTGGACCACAAAACTAAGAAATTCTTGCCTTGGGCTGATAAAGTCCCCAAATTTACTATGGATCCAGAGGTACCTCTGCAGGTAGGTGGATGGAACATAGTAACTTTCAAACCACACTGTGCTGCTTTGAGCCTTTTTGTTTCACGTTTGAGCTGTCCTTCTTTTCTTGCCTGATGGAAAAATTTTTGTTGATATGGTCAAGCATATATAGCATATTGCCTGGGGGAGAAGAATCTTAGTTATAAGAACAACTAGTGAGACGGCTCTTAAGTTTATGCAAACTTTTTTATTAAAAAATTTCAGCTTAAGTCTAGAGTAACTGCTTTCTTAATATGTCACATTTTGTGAGTTTTATTAAAAATCAAAGACATATTTCTGTTAGTTCCAGTGATTCTCATATCTGACCGTATTGTGAATTTATTAGACAGCACTTTTCACTAGAACGTCTTTCCTTTAGTCCCCTAAGCCATAAAATGGATGTGTTCAAGCTCCTCAACTCAGAGGTTTCCAATTCTCATGGCCGCTGAGAAATCAAAATGAATCCTTTTTGTTTTTTAATTATTTCTCTTCATAGATTGTTGTTTTACATTTCTCTGATGTTGACTTATTCTTCAGTCGTCGTCTTCTTCTGCCCCAATCTCTCTTCCTTTTCATTAGACTTCTTAAAATCGCGACATTCTGATTCACTTGGGAGCTTAGTGCTTCCAATGGCGCTGTGTGACTAGAGAGTATAGGGGGTTTCCATGGTATTAACTAGGCAGCTGGTGTGAAATAAGAGAAAACCCAGTGTATTCGCTTCCTGGAGCTGCTGGAGCAAAGCGCCACAAGGTAGGTGGCTTAAACAACAGACATTTCTTGTCTCGTGGTTCTGGAGGCTAGACGTTGAAAGACCAAGTGTCAGCAGGAATGGTTCCTTCTGAGGCTGTCAGGGAGAGTCCGTTCCAGGCCTCCGTCTGGAGTTCACTGGTGATCTCAAGGGGCCTTGGCTCATGGCAGCATAGCTCCAATCCTCACGTGGCATTTTCCCCGTGTGTGTGTCTCTGTGTGCAAATTCCCCTTTGTATAAGGACACCAGTCATCGCACTAGGGGCCTACTCTACTTGTGTTAGTGTCCGGGGGCTGTCCTAACACGATACCACACACTGGATGGCTTAAATGTCAGAAATTCATTTTCTCACAGTTCTTTCCCGAGGCAAGAAATCCAGGATTGAGGTGTTGGGAGGTTTGGTTTCTCCTGAGTGCTCTCTCGCTGGCTTGCAGATGGCCACCTTCTTGCTGTGTCCACACATGGCCTTTGTGTGTGTGTGTGTGTGTGTGTGCCTCCCTGAGCATGTCTCCAAGTCTGCCCAAATTTCCTCTTCTCACAAGGACACCAGTCAGATGGGGGTAGGGCCTACCCTAACGGCCTCATTTTAACTTAATCATCTCTTGAAAGATCCTGTTTTCAAATATAGTCACATTCTGAGGTAGTAGGGATTTGGGCTTTACCATATGGATTTGGGGAAGACACAGTTCAACCCATAAACCTAACCGTGAGGAAACTTCACGAATAAGCAATCAGAAGTAGGATGGCCCCAAGACTGATTAATTCTGTGACTTGGTGATATCACCAAGGATTTGGGTCTTTCCATCTCTGCTCTGCCCTTCTTAACACTGGCATCATTTTTAAGACTAGTATCCTTCCTGGTCTGGCTCCAGTGTCCCAGAAGTTACCTTCGGAGGGAAAGGACACTTTGTCACGTATTTTTTATTAAGAGTGAGGAAACTTCTCAGAAGCCCCAGAGCAGACTGCCTCTTGAACACCTAATACTCCAGGGCTCACAAGCCGCCCCTAACCTGCCTCAGGCCAGGTACTGGGTTACCCTAACTGGATTTGACGGGGCATCACACTACCATAGGAGCCAGGTTGAGCACATGAGTGCATGGAAGAAGCATGGAGACTTGGACAAAGTGGGAGCTCTGACAGGAAGGGAAGTGAAGAGATGGGTGCTGGGAGGCAACCAACCATGTCTGTTCCATCTGCTTGATATATTTTGAAATCTGCTTTTGCTCAACCTGCCTGGACTTCACCTACCTGGGAGTATTACCTAGCTGGCTGAAAGGTGAGAATTCATAATTAACCAAAGACCAAAAACTGGTATGGCAAGGTTGATGGATCTGACCAACGACATCTTTTATTCAACAGGGAACCTATTAGAACCTTATAATCTTACTCTACACACAGTTGTACCAAGTGTGGTTATTCCACTAACAGCTTCTTAACATATTGGAAGGGAACCATACTGAGTCAGCAATCATAGTCAATGCTAATATTACATAAGTCTATCTCAGACCCTTTTCTAATTGCTTTACATAGATTAATCCTTAAAACAACTTTCTAAGGCATAGCCTATTAATAACCTTTTACATATGGAAAATGGGAGAGCCAAGAGATGACATAACGTGTGTCCAGTCCATGTCCTGACACACCTTCTGTGTGGTAGGGCAGACAGGGCTTGGGCTCTGGACGGGCTTGAGTTTTAATCCAAGTACCACCACTTACTACTTTGCTGTGACCTTGGTCAAGTTACCATTGTTCTCTAAGCTTTAGGTTCATCGTGTCTGAAATGAAAATCATGACACAAGTCCCCTTGTAAATTAATTATGAGTATCATATGACCTAGCGTATGAAGCTGCTTAACATCGCACCTGTCACATACTCAACTCTCAGGAAGTGTGAATTATTGTGTAGAGAACTGAGCTAATAGCCAAATTAAAAAGCACATGATGACAATGAGCAGCCAAAGAGGAGAAAAAAAATAGTGTAAAATGTAACTCTGATGAAAAACAGTCATCTGGGACTGTTTGATGTAGCATAGAACAGTCTGTGCCTTTCAGTAGGCCCTGAGAGTATCACCAAATTAAAACAGAATTCTAGTGTAAATATTCATAATCATGAAAATGATCCTGAATGATCTATAAAATACTCAGTTGTGTTCAGTATAAGCTAACCAAACAGGGGAGAATATATTGCAGAATTTAGGTGTTAATTTTTTTTTTTAAGAACCAATCTGAATCTTGCAGGTGGTTTTTTTTTACCCCCTTTTTAATTTGGCCACCAAAAATGCAAGAAATGTCAACTCTGTTTTAATCACTGTGCAGGATTCTATTTCTTGCATATCTGCACCTGCTACCTCTTTCCCTGACTTTATATATTAGTCCATGTTCCCTGAATCGGGTTTATTTCTGTTCTTCATTTTTTTTTAATTTTATTTTATTTTTCCATGTTATGTTAGTCACCATACATCATTAGTTTTTGATGTAGTGATCCATGATTCATTGTTTTCATATAACACCCAGTCCTCCATGCATTATGTGCCCTCCTTAATACCCACCACCAGGCTAACCCATCCCTCCACCCCCTCCCCTCTAAAACCCTCAGTTTGTTTCTCAGAGTCCATAGTCTCTCATGGTTCCTCTCCCTCTGATTCCCCCCCCTTCATTTTTCCCTTCCTTCTCCTAATGTCCTCCATGGTATTCCTTACGTTCCACAAATAAGTGAAACCATATGACAATTGACTTTCTCTGCTTGACTTATTTCACTTAGCATAATCCCCTCCAGTCCCATCCATGTTGATGTAAAAGTTGGGTATTCATCCTTTCTTGATAGCTGAGTAATATCCCATTGTATATATGGACCAAATTTTCTTTATCCATTCATCTGTTGAAGGGCATCTCAGCACTTTCTACAGTTTGGCTATTGCGGACATTGCTGCTTTGAACTTTGGGGTACATATGGCTCTTCTTTTCACTACATCTGTGTCTTTGGGGTAAATACCCAGTAGTGCAATTGCTGGGTCATAGGGTAGCTCTATTTTTAATTTTTTGAGGCACCTCCACACTGTTTTCCAAAGTGGCTGTACCCAACTTGCATTCCCACCAACAGTGTAAGAGGGTTCCCCTTTCTCCACAACCTCTCCAACATTTGTTGTTTCTCACCCTGTCCATTTTTGCCATTTTAACTGGTGTAAGGTGGTATCTCAATGTGGTTTTGATTTGAATTTCCCTGATGGCTAATGATGATGAACGTTTTTTCATGTGTCTGTTAGCCATTTGTATGTCTTCTTTGGAGAAGTGTCTGTTGATGTCTTCTGCCCATTTTTTGACTGGATTATTTGTTTTTTGGGTGTTGAGTTTGAGAAGTTCTTTATAGATCTTGGATAACAGCCCTTTATCTGTAGTATCATTTGCAAATATCTTCTCCCATTCTGTGGGTTGCCTTGTTGTTTTGTTGACTGTTTCCTTTGCTGTGCAGAAGCTTTTTGTCTTGACGAAGTCCCAAAAGTTCATTTTTGCTGTTTCACTAGTCTTTGGAGATGTATCTTGAAAGAAGTTGCTGTGGTCGATGTCAAAGAGGTTACTGCCTATGTTCTCCTCTAGGATTTTGATGGATTCCTGTCTCACATTGAGATCTTTCATCCATTTTGAGTTTATCTTTGTGTATGGTGTTAGAGAATGGTCGAGTTTCATTCTTCTGTGTATAGCTGTCCAATTTTCCCAGCACCATTTGTTGAAGAGACTGCCTTTTTTCCATTGCATATTTTTTCCTGCTTTGTCGAAGATTATTTGACTATAGAGTTGAGGATCCATATCTGGGCTCTCTGTTCTGTTCCATTGGTCTGTATATCTGTTTTTGTGCCAGTACCATTCTGTCTTGGTGATCACTGCTTTGTAATATAGTTTGAAATCAGGCAACGTGATGCCCCCAGCTTTGTTTTTCTTTTTCAGCATTTCCTTGGCAATTTGGGGTCTTTTCTGATTCCGTACAAATTTTAGGATTGTTTGTTCCAGCACTTTGAAAAATGTCATTGGAATTTTGATCGGGATGGCGTTGAAGGTATAGATTGCTCTGGGTAGCATAGACATTTTAACAATGTTTATTCTTCCGATCCATGAGCATGGAATGTTTTTCCATCTTCTTGTGTCTTCTTCAATTTCTTTCATGAGTGTTCTGTAGTTCCTAGAGTATAGATCCTTTACCTCTTTGGGTAGGTTTATTCCGAGGTATCTTATGGTTTTTGGTGCTACTGTAAATGGAATCATTTCTCTAATTTCTCTTTCTACAGTTGCATTGTTAGTGTATAAGAAAGCAACCGATTTCTGTGCATTGATTTTGTATCCTGCCACATTACTGAATTGCTGTATGAGTTCTAGTAATTTGGGGGTGGAGTCTTTTGGATTTTCCACATAAAGTATCATGGTCATCTGTGAAGAGAGAGAGTTTGACTTCTTCTTTGCCAATTTGAATACCTTTTATTTCTTTTTGTTGTCTGATTGCTGTTGCTAGGACTTCTAGTACTATGTTGAACAATAGTGGTGAGAGTGGGCATCCTTGTCGTGTTCCTGATCTTAAGGGAAATGCTCTCAGCTTCTCCCCTTTGAGGATGATATTCGCTGTGGGTTTTTCATAGATGGATTTTATGAACTTGAGGAATGTTCCCTCTATCCCTATATTCTGAAGACTTTTAATCAGGAAAGGATGCTGTATTTTGTCAAATGCTTTTTCTGCATCAATTGAGAGGACCATATGCTTCTTCTCTCTCCTCTTATTAATGTGTTCTATCACATTGATTGATTTGCGAATGTTGAACAACCCTTGCATCCCTGGGATAAATCCCACTTGTTCGTGGTGGATGATCCTTTTAATGTATTGTTGGATCCTATTAGCTAGGATTTTGTTGAGGATTTTGGAATCCATATTCATCAGGGATATCAGTCTGAAATTCTCCTTTTTGATGGGGTCTTTGCCTGGTTTGGGGATTAAGGTAATGCTGGCCTCATAGAATAAGGCTAGGAGGATAGGTATTATTTATTCTTTGAATGTTTGGTAGAATTACCCAGGGAATCCATCAGGCCCTGGACTCTTGTTTTTTGGGAGGTTTTTGATCACTGCTTCAATCTCATTACTGGTTATTGTCTGAATCTATTCAGATTGTCAATTTCTTCCTGTTTCAGTCTTGGGAGTTCATAGATTTCCAGGAAGGCATCCATTTCTTCCAGGTTGCTTAATTTATTGGCATATAGTTGTTGATAATAATTTCTAGTAATTGTTTCTATTTCCTTGGTGTTAGTCGTGATCTTTCCCCTTTCATTCATAATTTTATTAATTTGGGTCCTTTCTCTTTTCTTTTGGATAAGTCTGGCCAGTGGTTTATCGATCTTATTAATTCTTTCAAAGAACCAGCTTCTAGTTTTGTTGATCTGACCTACTGTGTTTCTGGTTTTAATTCAATGATCTCTGCTCTAATCTTAATTATTTCTCTTCTAATGAGTGGCTGAGGCATCATTTGTTGCTTTTTCTCTAGTTCTTTAAGGTGTAAAGTTAGTTGCTGAATTTGGGATTTTTCCATTTTTTTTGAGTGAGGCTTGGATGACTATGTATTTCCCCCTTAGGACCGCCTTTGCAGTATCCCAAAGGTTTTGGACCAATGTGTTTTCATTCTCATTGGTTTCCATGAATTGTTTAAGTTCTTCTTTGATTTCCTGGTTGACCCAAACATTCTTGAGCAGAGTGGTCTTTAGCTTCCAAGTGTTTGAATTTCTTCCAAATTTTTTCTTGTGATTGAGTTCCAGTTTTAAAAAGCATTATGGACTGAGAACATGCAGGGAATAATCTCAGTCTTTTGGTATCAGTTGAGGCCTGATTTGTGACCCAGTATGTGGTCTATTCTGGAGAAAGTTCCGTATGCACTCGAGAAGAACGAGTATTCTGTTGTTTTAGGGTGGAATGTTCCATATATATCTATGAGGTCCATCTCGTCCAGTGTGTCATTCAAAGCTGTTGTTTCTTTGTTGATTTTCTGCTTAGATGATCTGTCCATTGCTGAGAGTGGAGTATTGAGGTCTCCTACAATTAACGTATTTTTATCAGTATGACTGTTTTGGTTAACAGTTGGCTTATGTAGATGGCTGCTCCCATGTTGGGGGCATAGATATTTACAATTGTTAGATCTTCTTGTTGGCTAGACCCTTTAAGAATGATATAGTGTCCTTCTTTGTCTCTAACTACCGTCTTTAGCTTAAAATCAAATTTGTCTTTTATAAGAATTGCTACCCCAGCTTTCTTTTGAGGTCTGTTGGCATAGAAGATGGAACTCCATCCCTTCACTTTCAGTCTGGATGTATCTTTAGGTTCAAAATGAGTCTCTTGTAGACAGCATATGGATGGGTCCTGTCTTTCTATCCCATCTGCAACCTTGTGCCGTTTTATGGGAGTATTTCGGCCATTCATGTTGAGAGTGATTATTGAAAGATATGAATTTATTGTCATCATGTTGCCTGTGAGGACCTTGTTTTTATAGATTGTCCCTATAAATTTCTGTTGTATATCACTCTTGGGGTCTTTCTCCTTTTATAGAACCCCCCTTAATATTTCTTGCAGGGCCGGCTTAGTGGTCACATATTCTTTCAGTTTCTGCAGGTCTTGGAAGCTCTGCATCTCTCAATTCACTCTAAATGACAGCCTTGCCAGAGAAAGTATTCTTAGCTGCATGTTCTTCTCGTTTAGTACCCTGAATATGTCTTGCCAGGCCTTTGTGGCTTGCCAGGTCTCTGTGGATAGGTCTGACGTTATTCTGATGTTCCTCCCTCTGTACGTAAGGAATCTCTTCCCCCTAACTGCCCTTAAGATGATTTCCTTGGTTCTGAGATTCACGAGTTTTACTGTTACATGCCAGGGCATTGGCCTGTTTTCCTTGATCTTGGGAGGGGTCCTCTCTGCCTCTAGGACAGGAATGTTTGTTTCATTCCCCAAATTAGGGAAGTTCTCAGCTACGATTTGCTCAGATATATCTTCTAGTCCTCTCTTGCTCTCCACCCCGTCAGGGATCCCAATAATTCTGACATTGGAATGTTCCATGGTGTCACCTATTTCTCTGATTCTATTTTCATGGATTTTGAGTTGTTTTTCCCTGGTCTGCTCTTTTTCCTTCTTGTCTGTTAATTGGTCTTCTAGATCAGTAATTTGTTCTTCTGCCTCACTTACCCTAGCTGTTAGATTATCTAGATTAGATTGGATCTCATTGATAGCATTTTTAAGTCCTGCCAATTCAGCTTTCAGTTCTGGCCCTTAGGGATTCTATGTTGCCATTAATCGATTTCTCCATTCTAGCTATTGTCTTCACAGTTGCTACTCTGAATTCCATCTCTGACATCTTGGTTATATCTGTATCCATTTGTAAATCTGTGGCAGAAGTAGTCACAGTCTCTGAGTCTTTTCTATTTTGGGGGTCCCTCCTCCTAGTCATTCTGCTGAGGGGTGGTTGAGGGAATGTACAGAGTCCAAAATTATTGACCACAACCCAAGCAAGACGCACCTGTTTTATAGGGACCTTAGGGTTGCTGGCCTCTTGTTCTCCCACCCTGTCTCCTGGGGGAGGGGTCTGCTGCACTGTTACTCAGGCATCCCTGTTGCCCTGCCCCCTGTGGTGGGGGATGGGCTCAGTGAAAACCGGTTTTGGGGGGCTTTTGTTCTCTGGCGGCTTTCCCTGGCAGCTTTCCGCATCTCTTCTGAGAGTCAGAGCAGAAGAAACCATTTCCAACTCTCTGCCTCAGAGCGGAGAGATCGCAGTCTGTTCTTCAGTGAGCTCTCCAGGCCACACTATATCCATTTGTGTCTGTGCTGCTATAAACTGCAGTGTCCTGGGTTGTGTGCCCCTGCACATGGCTCCCAGTCTGCCTCCAGGTCAGAGCATGTCTCTGCCCTTTGTGCTTCTAAAACCTCCAGCCACCCCCAGTTCGCACACATGGCCCCACTGCTCTGGTTTCCGTCTAAAGTCCTTTCCCTGCCGTTACCGGTCTGCAAGTCTATGCCCCATCCCCAGTGCAGGAGGCTGTCACTCACCGGTGGTGTAGGATCCTCATGGCCAGGCACCTTCCCGCTGCCGTTTACCCTCCAATATCTGCCTGCGGAGTCACAGCTCCCCACTTCGTACCTGGGAACCAACCGCCTGCGAGATTCTGTTTGTAGAGATCTAGATATACTTTCTTACATCTCAGGCTGATTTCATGGGTGTTCAGAGTGGTCTGGTAGATATCAGCTCAATTCCGGGGACCGGTCAGAATAGGGTCCCCTACTCCTCTGCCATCTTTTCCCCTCCTCCTCTGTTCTTCATTTTATTTTATTCCCCTAAGCCACCTCAAATTTGTTGTGAAACAATAAAGTATATAAATAAGTCACTAATTTTCAAAGCAGAAGCATTGCCATAAAGTTTTTTTTTTTTTTTAACAAAACAATGCATAATATGTTTGACAGTACTTTGGACTTAGGAATATTTCACTTAAAATCACTGTTTCCTGCCATTGGGTCTCTCCCCATGCAGAACTCCTTTAGTCTAAATTCTGCCCTAATCGTTTGGCCACTTAATCTTACCCAGCCAAGGCATTGCTCCCAACTTTGATTTATGTGTGGCTTGACTTTTCAAATGTTTTGTCAGCTCCTAGAGAGTGGTGGACGGTTTCTTAAACTTTTATTGGATTCCCTGGTATGCCTAACACGGGGTTGGACAGAGTGTATGTACTCTGTGAAAGGGGCTTTGGCTAGTACTTAAGTTGGAAAAGATAAATCCATTGCTTATGCTACTGCATTTTGATGGTACTACCCATTTGCTCTCCTCAAGTTATGATGTCTGAACTCTGACAATTCAAAACTGAAAATCAGGTAAGATCTCTCCTACCGAGTGTGAACTTGAGTTAAGAATTCTTTGGATCTCAATTCTCAAGTGACTGTGTTGCTTAAGATAGAAAATTTTGGAATGCCTCTCTTTCTGACTTTTCTCTCATTCTATCCTTCTCCCCCCCCCCCCCCCCCCACAGAGAGTTGTGGTTCACACATCAGAGACAACTCGTCTCAGATATTTCGTAGAGTTGCTGCTTGAGAAAGGACAACCCCTAATGCTGGTAGGAAATGGTGGGGTGGGAAAGACAGCCTTTGTAGGTGATACACTGGCAAGTCTCTCTGAGGATTACTTCGTGTCCCGTGTGCCTTTCAACTACTATACAACATCTGCAGCTCTGCAAAGTAAGTGTTCTCCTGCTTATATTTTAGAAACAAGGCATCAGAAACTGTCAAGGCTGGGGCATGTAGCTGGAGGGGACGACTACTTTCTCTAGGCTTTAGACCATTTTGCTTTGGCCTCAGATGAATTTTTACTTACCACCAATCTGGGTAAAATATACTTTGTTTCAGTATTGTGATTTTGGCTTTTTATATCACTAGTGGCTATATTTCACTTATTACTGTTCAGAACAGCAAGAATCGACATCAGCAGTGTTCATTGCTTTGCCTCTACAGAGTTTGACCACCTTTAGTCAATTTTATGGAGCCCTAGCAACATAACGGTGTCCACAAGGAAGAGTGTCCTGGTTACCTTTTCAAGTAATGGATTGATTTAGGAGAACTTCATTAAAACTGTATTGATGAAATGCCAGGCCATGAGCTGTTAATTAAATCTTAGGAAAATTGTAAGAATAATTTTAGCCTTTGAATAAATATATCGGTGTAAACAAAAGAACCAAACAGATTTGGGGCATTCTGAGTTAGGAGGGTCAAGCTAAGTAGACATGGGAAGTGAAGGAGATAGTGTAGAAAGAGCTGCTATTTGTAGGTCTGTCACTATCCAGGAAAGTGTCAGGGTTATGTTGGTGGTGGGGGCAGTGAGACTCCCTATTATCTAGTAGTTGATTAAACCTATTGAGTTGCCTTGATTGTGGTTTCTGTGTGTATGTGTGTGTGTGTGTGTATGTGTGCACATGGTCATGCACATCGGTATATGTTGTTACTGCTTTCCTAGCTTTATCAGTAGAGGTTAATAATAAATTTTCTTACTGACTGACATCATTAACTCAGCCAAGAGTGATTTTTTGTAATCTCTTAATGAGGTTTGTCTTTCTTGACCTCATGAATGGAACAGTTAAAAAAATCCAACTTGAAGATGTTTCATTTAATTCTTTAGCAAATTTGTATTATTTATCTATTTTTCCCAAGGCAATGTGTCCAGTGCATGTTTTTCATTCACAGACACAGAAGGAGGGATCACTTTATCACTTGTAAATGGAAGATTAGGTCTACAATTCAATAATCGAACAAAATACTTCACTGTACTATGAGTTCATCTTGCTAATTCCTGAAAGGGTACAGGCATGGTGTAAGATTTAGACATTGCCTGTTAGCACAACAAATAGACCAGTGTACTTGAAAGATTTGGGTTTCAGACCTTCAGGATGGGGTGTAATGCAGGCAAAGATAGGATTTGAGATAGAAAAATGAGTGTAAGCAAACAGAGGAAAGAGAAAATTACAGAAGACATGCAATTAATTGGATCTCTAAGTTGGCTGAAGCGCAGAGATGGGGTAGAACATAGGGAAAAGGTTACGGTGGTGCGTTGGAGCTAGACTGTAGATAGAAGGCCCAACTGTTAGGTTTGCCCATGGAGTGAGGGGATTTCTGGGACATGAGATTTTTATTGTTAAAACCGGGATCGTTCAGGGGGTCTGGGTGGCTCAGTGGCTGACTGAGCTGACTCTTGGTTTTGGCTCAGGTCATGATCTTGTTGTCATGAGATTGAGGCCCTAGTTGGGCTCTGCACTGAGTGTGGAGCCTGTTGGAGATTCTCCTCTCCCCTCTGCCTTCCCACTGCCACCCCACCACCGTTCCAACTCACATGTGTGCTCTCTCTCTCTCTCTCAGAAAACAAATAAACAAACAAACCAGGATAGCCCCAGGCAATGTGGAATGGTCACTGTAACTGTAGAACGAGCTAAGATGCAAGCTAAAGAGAATGTATTTCCTTTGGTAGGAGAGGGCGAGCCATTTATGGGGAGCAAGGATGCAGGCTGTCCTTTGGGAGGAGATGTCTGAGGTGCGGAGACCAGTCCCCCTGGGTAGTGTACCAGCTGAATGTAACGTTGCTCTGACTAAAATGGTAGAAAGAGTGGTGAAAGGGAAGAGACATGAGGTACCATTTACAGGCTGTAGTCAGGCAGATCTGGGACCAGGAGAGAAAGATGATACTAAAGCTTGGCACCTGGCTAAGAGAGTGTTAATCGCACTCAGTATTGTGATTTTGGCTTTTTATATCACTTTGGCTTTTTATATCACGGTGTCCACAAGGAAGAGTGTCCTGGTTACCTTTTCAAGTAATGGATTGATTTAGGAGAACTTCATTAAAACTGTATTGATGAAATGCCAGGCCTCTACTGATAAACAAAGAGGAGCACAGAAGGAAAAAAGGAAGAGATGGGTTGTGAGTGGGCAAGAGGCTTGTTTGGTGTGGGCCAAACATCCAGGCACCAGTGGCTGGTAGGAAGCACGCATTTGGAAGTGCCAAGCCACTGCTTGGAAGAGGGCTTTGTTAATTTATTCCTGATACACTTCTTTGTTCTTTCATTCATTTAACAAATGGCTTATTGTGGTTGTCATCGGGAATACAGTCATGAACACGATGCAGTTCCTTGTCCTCAAGCTACTCATAGTCTATTCGGAGGGCCAGCAATTATTAGACACTATGTCTTACGTACACTCGGTTCAGGATTTCCTACTCCCAACACAGTCACTGAGGCACATGAGGAAATGTAAGTTAATGTGTGCACAGGATAGAGTCTGTGTACAGCCTTCCCTTACACTTGTGCCCTTGGATGACCCAAGAAGAGAGGTATGGGGACTCTCTCTGTTGTGCGTAGGTACCTCTCCTGCAGGGGTGATAGGGAAGGACAGAGGGAGCAGGCCGTGGGTTAGAGTGTGTTCGGGCGGCAAACCGTTCAGACCAGCAGCAGTGTTGCCTCGGATTGCTGGCCAGTGTGATGTCGTGTGTCAGATGGTGACTCTCCAGGAAAGGAGAGGCGAGGTGAGCTGCCAATAGGAGGGAGGCTGGCAGGAAAGCATGACACAGAGGAGGTGACCAGAGGGTCATCGCTGATACTGAACTGCACAGAGTTAATACTTGAAGACTTAGGAGTGGATGAAATGGACAGAAGATGAGGAAAAATGAGGAAAAAAAAAAAGACGAAGGACAGAAAGTGACATTTTATCTGATTGGTGGGCAAAACGATGCATTTGTTTCAGGAATTCTTGAGAAACCTCTAGAGAAAAAGGCTGGTCGTATCTATGGTCCAGGAGGAAATAAAAAATTAGTTTATTTCATCGATGACATGAATATGCCCGAAGTGGACCCCTATGGCACAGTGCAGCCCCACACTCTGATTCGGCAGCACATCGATTACGGACACTGGTAAGCGATTCTCTGTGTCTTTTTCTCTACTGAAATCTAATTATTGTTATTATGGATGAATGCCGAAGAATGAAACTACCCCAATTTTTTCTGAGGAGGAGGAGCATTTTCTGGGATAACTTTTAGGTTTCGTTTTACATCCCCCTTTCATCATCATAAATGCTGTAGGTTCCCTTTGTATCTTCGGAAGAATTGGATTGAAAAGTGTCTTAGATATATTACTGTCTAGTTGAAGCATTAAACTCTCAGATATGTTAACTTGCACTAAATTACTTAGACACCTAACCTTATTCTGTGGGATGTAGCTGTTGGGTAATGTCTGGGCCTTGCAGTGTGTCCATCCCTGCCGTTAACTAGAGGGAGAGCCCCCAGCCTTGCTGTGGATATTGCTCACCAGAAATAGTCACGTGGGAATCAGTAAGCAGGAACAGTAGGTATTGACTCAGTTCCTTATGTTGATTCAGGCATCAGAAGAGCTATGTAGCCTTCCGTTTTCTAAGCTTTAGTTTTCGTGTCTCTGAGTTGAAGCTAACACGCCCAGCATCACAGAGAGATTATAAAAATCAAGGGAGACAGTTTGTGAGGAAGTCCTTCATAAACTGGGGGATTTTGTTGTGTTGTCATCTTCAGGTTTTGGACTTAAGGTTCTGTTTCCTGGTTTTCAGGTATGATAGACAGAAGGTGATGCTTAAGGAAATCCACAGCTGTCAGTACATCGCCTGCATGAATCTGATGGTGGGCAGTTCCATGATCAATCCTCGACTACAGGTAGGATGTGGAGTCCTGCTGTCACCCAAATAGGCCCTGAGTAAAACCTCAAACATTGTAGATTGTGATTCTTGAAGCTTTTTGTACAAACTAGGGCTCCTACTGGACTTCTGTTGGAAGCTTTTTTTTTTTTTAATTATTTTTTTTAAGAGCAGGTACAGGTTTACAAACTGTTCCAGCAGTTTTAGTTGAAAGGACTGCAAAGAGTTCCCTTAATACCTTCTCACCCTCCTCCCACCTCACTTTACCCTATTATGAGCATATTGCATTAGTGTCCTGCATTTATTACAGTTGATGAACCAATATAAATTCATTATTATTAACCAAAGTCCAAAGTTTACATTAGAGCCCATTCTTTGTGTTGTGTCTTCTGTGGATTTTGGCGAATACATAATGCCAGGTATCCACCATGAAAATACCATACAGAATAAGTTTCACTGAACTAAAAATCTCCTGTGCTCCACCTAATCATCCATCCCCCCACTCCTGAATCCCTGTCAACCAGCTGATCCTTTTATTGTCTCCATAGTTTCACCTTTTCCAGAATGTCACATGTTTGAAATCCCACAGTATGTGGCCTTTTCAGATTGGCTTCTTGGACTTAGCTTAAATACACATTTAAGGTTTTGCCATGTCTTTTCATGGCTTGATAGCTCTTTTTTTTTTTTTTTAACCACTATGTAATATTCATTGTATTGGTGTACCAGTTTGTTTATCCATTCACCTATTGAAGGATGCCTTGGTTATTTCCACATCTTGGAATTATGCATAAAGCTGATAAAAATATTAATGTGCATGTTTTGTGTGTACATATAAGCTTTTAATAACAATAACCCCCACCAACTATAACACACAAAAAACAACAGTATACAACAGTAAGTGTTGGTTAAACCCTTATCTGGAATCAGCTGGGGGTCGGCTGGGTGACTCTATCAGCAAATCTATGGTGGCTTTGACTAAAGTGATAGGGACAGGGTGGCTCAGTTTCATGTGTCTTTCATCCGTTAATAGGCTTGTACAGTCCATGGCAAAGGTAGGGCCTTAAGAGAGCAAGTGGAAACACAGAGGCTTCTGACAGTGACTGGCACAGTGTCATTTCCGCCTCACTCTGTTAGCTCAATCAAGTCCTATAGCCAGGCGCAGAGTCAGAGAGAAAGGTACCACAGTGACATGGCAGGGGGCATGGAATACAGGAAGGGTTAAAAAAAAAAAAAAGCCTTTTTTTGCAATCTAATGGTTCCATTATAATCCCTATTATATGTAACTCTTACATTTCTTTTGTTTTGTTTTTCAGAGACATTTCACTGTGTTTGCATTCAACTTTCCATCCTTGGATGCGCTGCAAACCATCTATAGCCAAATTCTTAACTTCCACTTTCAGCAGCAAGCCTTTGGTCCATCACTTCTCAGGAGTGGCCCCTCTTTGATACAGGCAACAATCACGTTCCATCAGATGATGACACATAGCTTTTTACCCACAGCTGTTAAATTCCACTACGTCTTTAATCTGAGAGACTTATCAAACGTCTTCCAGGTACCTTGGTGGCTCTGGGTTATGCATCTTGGGTGGAGGAATGATTTTGGTAAGATTAATGGTGTTCAGTTACAGAACTTAGTTCAAGGTGATGCTGTGTACTGTTGTATGTATTCTTGGGTGTTACACCATAAACTTCTCTGTAAAGTCTATATGGCAGGTTTATTCTCATTTTACCGATGGGACTCGTGGATTCTCTCAAGTGCAGAGACTTAGCTGCAGAAGCAAGGGTAGAAGTCTGACTCCCTGTTCTGTGTATTCCATATAAATATCTGAGTGCCTCATTTTGGGCCAAGTGAGGAGGATCATTTGTTATTTATTCATATTTATACGATATGATTTTTAAACGTACATCAAGAGAAACGTCACAATTTCTTACACCATTGGATTATTTTTACTTGACCTTGACACCTATTGGCTTACCTGGTAAAATGACAGTGTTTCTGTATTTGGTTTGTAAGGAAATTCCAAAGAGGGAATTGAAACCGGAATTTAAAAAAAAAAAAAATCAACTGGTGCGCTCTACCCTCCACAGAAAAAGCAGTTAGAGGGTTATTTATGGCCTGAAGTTCTTTTGTGAGAGGGGTAGTGGAGAATTTCAGAAGACTTCTTTATCTTTGGTGATTTTTGCTTCTTTATATTTTTATAACCCTCTTTTCTAAATCACTCTGCAAATGCCTTACAACCATAACACTGTGTCAGACAACAGATTCCTGAGACCGAGCTTCCATTCGTTCTCATCGCTGTATTTTTAGCACCTGCTGGAATGACTGTGTTCAATACAGTGTTGTTTAAAAGCTGATTTTTAAAAAAATTATTTATTTATTAGAGAGCATGAGAGAGGAGGCAGGGGAGGGGCAGAGGGAGAGGGTGAGAGAAAATCTCAAGTAGATGGCATACTGAGCACAGAGGCGGACACGGGTCTCGATCTCATGGCCCTGAGATCGTGACCTGAGCCGAAATCGAGAGTTGGATGCTTAACCGACTGAGCCACCCGGGGGCACCAAAGCTGATTTTTAATCTTAGGGAAAAACAGGAAGGAAAGCCATAGGTGACACGGGATGAGAGGCTTGCTCACCGCTATGTCCAGTCTGTCAGCTACACCTCATGCCACCAAACAGTTGTTGAGGCTTTGTAACTACTTGCCTCCAACTCTCTGTGTCTCTTCGAAGTCCAGAGCCAGCTGACTCTTTCCCGAAGGAGTGGGTCTATGAATCCAAGATACTGAAGGGTAGTATTGAAGGGAGGGGGGGTAGTCAAAATGTTTTGGGGCTAGTTCCAGATCTACCCACAAAGTGTGATTTCAGACAATTTACTTTTGGTCTCATATTCCTCATCTGCTAAATGGAAGGGTTAGATTAACAGATATCAAAGGATTTTAGGATAAAAAGAAATGTTGATCCTGTGACATTCATGTTAGCTCTTTGTCCTTTGGGAAACTTCATCTGTTGGGAGACATGATAAACACAAGTCTCAGATGAGCTATTTATTTCCTGGGCTGGCTTGTGAAATACAGTCTTAACCTATATTCTGAAACTGGGTATAATGATAGTCGGGTTTTTAAGATGTTACTTCTCAGAGAGTAAAACTACTATTATAATAATTCTACTTATGGTAATTCTTCTAACTTAATAAATTGCTGAATTTAGTATACAGTTAAAATGTTAAAGGAAAATACTATTGTAGAATGTCACCAGTTTCCGAATTTTTAATTGTTCCCGTTCTTGCCTTGTAGGGCATTTTATTTGCTTCTCCTGAATGTTTAAAATGTCCAAATGATTTAATCCGCCTGTGGCTTCACGAGTCTTCTCGTGTTTATGGAGACAAACTGGTAGACCCAAAGGATTGTGATTTGTTTCAGAAAAAAATGCTGGAAACTGCCTGTAAATATTTTGAAGTAAGTGTGTGGGATGTCCAAGGTCACTCTTTGCTCTGGCACTAATCAGTGTTGGGGCAGAGTCAGCTAAGGATGTGAACAAATTGGGCACATGCTTACCTTGCTGGAACAGCCATGATTCCAGAATATACTCGGGTCTGTCCTGGGGAACATTCTGCCCAGCGACTCACAGACTGACCTGCAGGTTCTGCCTTTGGTGGGCCACTGTGCTTCCAGATGGCTCATTCTGGATGGCTGACGTGAGCAGATTGTTCTCTCCCTCCTCCTGCAGGGTGTAGACAGTCACGTGCTGTTTCAAAAGCCCCTCATCTATTGCCACTTTGCTCACGGCGGCCAAGATCCGTGCTACCTGCCGGTGAGGGACTGGGAGGTGCTGAAGACCGTCCTCACGGAAGCCTTAGCCAACTACAATGAACTGAATGCTGCCATGCACCTGGTCTTATTTGAAGACGCCATGCAGCATGTGTGAGTTGACAAGTCATGATGCTTTCTCTCAGAGTAAAAATGGCGAGGTCTCCACAGTCATCGTGCTTCTGTGCAGCATACTCAGTACTCCAAGCTAGCAGCTCCTGTCTCTTGTTTGCCATACAGTATAAAACTGCAAGTGTCTAAGTTACATCCTAATCTTAATCATGTCTGAGGCCAGTACACTACTTTCTGAAGCATCGTCACAGCCATAATTTCATTTTATTTCACTGTAGCCCTGATAGGTAAGAAGATTGAGAAAGAGAAAGGCGTGGGACTCATTCAAAGCCGTAAGGTTCCTAACTGACAGAAACAAGATGAATGGAAATTGCTGGTCATTGATGAAACATGTTTACTGAGTGCCTACTGAGTGCTAAACGGGAACAGTGGCAGCCAATTTACTTCTGGTACAAATTAGTGAAGGAAGGGGGCATGTTTTCTTGGCAGATAATTAGACAGATGCCGCTGTCCTGATGTAGAGCTTGGCTGACAAGGCTCTGGCTCACCTCCTAGACTGGGTGCCTTGTGCAGTGCACAGATAATGCAACCATCCATCGCTCCCTTGCCGTCAGACATTGTTTTAGGTACTGAGGATACAGCAGCAAACAAGATAGTCTAGTCCTTATTCTAGTTGAGCTTACATTTTAGTGATGCTGATGAACTTTTATAAAGACATAAGCAAGCAAGGTGGCAGGAAGTGATGTGTCATGCTGAGAAATAGATCGATTCTGAGAAATAAATATGTGCATTCCCATAAAAGGCCTGGGTATCTCTATGAGGAGGTGACATTTAAGGTAAGATCAAATGGTAAGCAGGAGCGAAGCCTGGAAAGACCTGGAGGAAGAACATTCTAGGCAGGGGCATATTTCATGGGGCCCCAAGGCTGAATGTTCAAAAACAGAAAAGGGGTCGTCATGGCTGCAGAATGGAGAAAAAGTGGAGAGAGCAATATTCGACAAGTATGGAGACGCCCGAACGGGTCTTACTGACACAGGGTATTTCCCTATAACCAGAGGAAGGAGTTTCTGTTTTACTCTAAGTGCAGTGAGAAGTTTTTCAACAGATTTTAGCATGGGAATGACGTCATTTGTGGAAGAGTCCAAGCAGCTGCCCCTGTGCGGGCAGTTGGAAGCACTGTCACGCCCGGCACTGCTCCCCTCATCACCATGATTTGTCACTGGCTCTGTTAGTTTGCTAGCGTTGTACCGAAATCCCGCATATGGGTGGTTTAGAAAAACAGATACTTATGGTCGCACAGTGGAGGCAAGAAATCTGAAAAAGACGTGACAGAGAGCCATGCTCCCTCTGCAGATGCTGGGAAAGATCTGTTCCAGAATTCTCTGCGAGCTTCTGGTCGTTCCTTGGCTTGTGGCAGCTTACCTCCAGCCCTCACATGGCCTTCTCCCACTCTGTGTGCCTGCATCCAAATTTCTCCGTTTTAGAAGGACACCGGTTATCGTGGATAAGGGACCCACCTTACTGCAGAATGATACTGTCTTGTCTTAACCAATTACTTCCTCAGCGACCCTATTTCCAGATAAGCTTTTATTCAGAGGTAGTAGGGGTTAGGACTTTCATATATGAATTGGGGGGTTGCCATTCAGTAAGTAACGCTGGCCTTTCCAACAAGGGATATTTGGGCAAAGATTAAAATAAGGAAATCATGGTTAAAAATGAGTCAAGAAAGAAGGAAGTATGGGAAGAAGGAAATTCAAAGAGACACCCCAAAAAGGCAGGTTTCAGTTTTCACAAGCGGCGAAGAAAAACTTGGGAGACCTCCCCATCATGAGTTATTATAAGCATGTGAAGTATTGATGGATTCATCGGTCCCTTTGCAGCTTCCGTCCTCTGATGGCACACACTGGTGGTAGGTAAAGTCTATGACTGTGCTGCTAATTGAAGTATTAGTGTCGCAGTTCCTGCTTGGCTTAGGACACTGACTGTGTCCTTAGGACACTGACTGTGACTGTGCATCATGGGGCAGGTGAGAGAGACGGCCCATTGCCACCGAGGGCGAGAGTCTTCTACCCGATCATTCATCGGGGGCTTCTCGGTGGCTTTCAAGAGGAAGGCTGTTGCTTTGATCCGGGATTGTGAGCTCACAGCTGATTTACTCAGGGTTAGAGATGATCTCAGAACGCGTCCTCAAGGCCTCCTAGGAAGGAACTTTATTGCTTCGAGAATCTGGTGAGGTCCAAACCTCAAAGCATACATTTAAACAAAAGGAAAACTCAGCTTTGTAACTTGGGGTTTCATTTGCCTCAGAGTAATTTCATGGCTTTCCCAAGGTGGTTTTGTTGTATGGTCATGTGAAGTCAACCTCATGGACCTGCCTGAGCCTCTTACGATGACCCGTCTCTTTAGTTATTGACGGTTTGCAGCTGATATGAGCTTGGCCTGGTATAAGTGACCACAGCCTTGCTTTTCCACGAAGTGCTTTGGTAAAAAATCATCTAGGTACATCAGTCAAGGCCGGAAGCTTACATTCATTTGAGAAAAGCAACCTAGAACTAACATGATGGTGTCTCATTTGTTGCATTTGAGTATCCGTATCCTTATATTTCAGTTCCTTTCTTTTCTCAGTATTTATAACATAATTATGACCTGTTTCTTCATTCAAGATAAGGCCAACTTATTCCGAACTGTAAAATATAGCAATAATATCAGTAGCTCAATCATTCAGAATCTCTTCCACAATATAGAACAAGGGATTAGTTGGCCTTGCTGGATTCTGAAGGTTTCAGTAAATCTTCTGAAAAGTTTCATAAATTTTCTAGAGTGCTCGAGGACAGACAAAGCTTTGTTGCAAAGGAAGTAAGAATCCTAGAGGCAAGTGTTGAATCTGCATGAAGTAAATCACATTGAGATGTTTGTTGGCCTAAACAAATCCAGTCTTTCCAAAATAATTCTACAGCACAAGTTTCTGGCATGAAGTCATTCTCCCTTTGATGTTTGCTGCACATGGCTGCTGGTGTAAAATGGGGGTCTTTCTTGCTAGTCAAAAAAACTTGAAGCCTTGCAGAAAGGCCTTGTATATGGACAGTAAGGAAGCAGTGAGAGTCCCGGATGTGACCTCCACAGGGACACTTGGTTGGGCATCCAGTGTGAGGGGCCTCTTTTTTTGATGGGGAAGCAGATGAACAAAGGCTAAAGGTGTAAAATAAAAATTCAGATTTCGTGTCTAGACACTTTTCTAAAAAATGAAACAGACCCAGTTCCTAGGCCCTGCAGTCTTCTGCCATGGTGTGCTGTCTCTGCACAGGTGTCGCATCAGCCGAATCCTTCGGACCCCTCAGGGTCACGCACTCTTGATTGGCGTGGGCGGCAGCGGCAAGCAGAGCCTGTCCCGGCTGGCAGCTTACATCTGCAGCCTTGAGGTCTTCCAGATCACTCTGACTGAAGGCTTTGGAATCCAAGAACTTCGGGTGAGTAAGAGTGGGAGGCAGCCCGTCTGCCCTCCTGCCTGGCAGATAAAGCCTGAGCTGGTAGCGTGCCCACATCAGCTCTGACTCCCAGATTTGGCCAAGGCTTCCCCAACCAAGAGGGGGAAGACTTTTTGGGGATTTAGTTATATTTGTCTGTTTCTCCTTCATGGTAAATTGAGTAATCATAAAATTTGTAAGTGTTTATAGGTATATAAACCTATAAGCCTGTAGACCCAACTCAGAAAATATTTTATTAAATACTTGCTTACAACAGGGGGCACCTAGGTGGTGCAGTCAGCTGGGCGTCTGACTCTTGGTTTCAGCTCAGGCTACGATCTCAGGGTTGTGGGATCGAGCCCCACATTGGGCTCTGTGCTCAGCGTGGAGTCTGCTTGGGTTTCTCTCTCCTTCTCCCTCTGCCCCACCTCCCTGTGTGCGCTCCCTCTCTCTCTCTCTCTCTCGAATGAATAAATCTTTTGAAAAATAGTTTACATGCTTGCTTACAACAAACGTGGCTTTTCCTTTGTACTGACCACACCTGCTGTTCAACACCGTTAGTACTCCTGTACGTTGGAGGGGAAGAAAAAGATACTGCCTTTACAAGTCCACTTTGGGTAAATCATGAAAATAAAATGTGGTGAGAATACATTCAAGAAACCCCTGTGGGCTTTTTCATCACAACAGTACTTAAAAATAATATTCAGAGTTTGTGGCAAGTGAAATGTGGGTGTAATGCGGCCATTTTCAACCCAAAAAAGAAAACAAATCCCATGCTTTCAAAATTATTAAACAAAGCTAAATAAATAACCAAACAAAAACTGTTTTCAATGAAATAGTTGTTGAAATGAGCGGAATCTTCCTTTTACTGCTTTGCTTGGCAAGGGCGTCACCAAATTCATTTTCAGTCTATTCGGAGGGAGGTGTCCACCAGCCGCCGGTTGTCATCCCTATGGTCCATTAAGCCAGGAACATGGCACTCATCATTAAATGCCAGGAAAGGAGGTGATGTCATGCTGTTTGCCCCTATGCGGGATCACTGAGAGGGAAGAAGGTGTGAATGGGGAAAGCTCTCAAATTATAGTTACTGAGTTCTTCCCAGCCCTCACACACATACTCCCCACGTCACATCAGCATTTTAACAGCGCATGAATGATGGCCTCCTTTCCTTACAGGTAGATCTTGCCAATTTGTACATCAGAACTGGAGCCAAGAACATGCCCACTGTGTTCCTGCTGACAGATGCCCAGGTTCTAGATGAGAGCTTTCTCGTGCTGATTAATGACTTGCTGGCATCAGGTGATTAAACCAACACATTCCTTGAAAGATCTTCCCCAATGACAAATTATCCATAGTTGCAGTGAACTTTAAAGAGAGATAATTTGTCTTTGAGATGTTTGCTGGGGCAGTCTTTGGGGAGAAACCTATAAACCTAACTAATTTGAGGTGTATCACTTTCTTAGTCTGCTTACGGATGTGAGGTGCCTTGGAGAAGCCTTCAGTGAAGTAAATGTTATTCCTACACATACGAGCTTAGTGGGTGTGTCTATCAGAGCTTGTCCTCAGTGTGTGGCGTGTCTTGTAAATGCAAAAAAAAAAAAAAAAAAGACATTTCTGATTTCAAACTCTTCATCCTTTAAACTGAACTTTGTATGATAGAGCATTGCAAGCACTAAAAAGTCCTATCTAAAATTTAAATTGTGACTGTCTTTCAGTAATTCTTCTCATTCCTTTGAGGGCAGGAGAAATCCCGGATCTGTTCAGTGATGAAGATGTAGACAACATAATTTCTGGAATTCGTAATGAAGTTCGTGGTCTAGGCATGGCGGACTCCAGAGAAAATTGTTGGAAATTCTTTCTGGCCAGGGTTCAGCTACAGCTCAAAGTAAGTAACCCTTGTTTACTTGCATAATATTTAAAACCTGCTCTTGGAACTATGACACGGTTCTGTCAGGATTCGTACTATGAGTTTGAATTGCGGCCATTCGTTTTGAAAGGACATTTGCATTTTTACGTGTGCCCACGTTTGGAGTAAACCTTCCTGAAGTTGCCCGTGATGCTGAGCATCTACAGAACATGTCGCTGAGCAGACAGGGCGGTGCTCGATTGAACTGGACGTGGTCTCTGTCCTGGAGGGGCTGACACTGCTCCAGGAGAGAAGGACCCTCACAAGTAATGATAGTACAGGACTGATGTGGGTAGTGCCGTGGGTTACAGATGAGAGCAGCATCCTTCGCTGCACTGGGCTCTGCTAGAGGAAGCGCTGTGCTGTGGGTCGGGCATGGGTTGGAATCCATGGAGAAGCAGTGAGTGGGGAGGAGCCTTCAGGGAGAGGAAATAGCATTTATGTAAGAGGAAGGTTGGACTGGACAGGACACCTTCAGAGAAACCCAAGGTGGCTCTGGACGACTGGAACACAGGCTTCCTTTTGGGAGAAGGAGGTGGATCAGGCAGGGAAGTAAATTAGGATGAGGTAGGGGGCTGAAAATGACGAAGGGAGGGTTGGCAAGGTTTGAATTACAGAACTGAGGTTTGAATGTCAGAACTTCAAGGCAAGCAATTTAGGTGTATTAACCAGATGCCCTGAGGCTCCCCCGGGAGTTTTTCCCTGCAGATGACTCTGCTTCATTGTGGCTCCTAGAGATATAATGTAACCAAATACTAGCCACAGTGAAGAGCAAGTACTGAAAGAAATGCCTCCGGACTCATGGCAGGAAGCTCAATTTAAGGCAAAATCCGGCTTCCTGGTGTAGAAATGGTTAGTAACCTAGACAAGTTTCCACTTGGCTGCTACTTCTCGTATCCCTGGTCCGTCAAGCTGGTAAAGGGCCCAGGCAGCAAAAGAGCCTGAACCCCCAGGGAAGGGGGATGGGGGCAGTGCATTAGCCAGGAATATACCTCTCCTTGGAGGTGTGGAGTGTTTGTAAGCTGCTCGTCCGCCCTACTCTGTTAAATTCCACATTAATCTTACTGAGCAATTCTGGGCTGATGTTAAATCAGGATTTACAGTTCAGTGGCCCAAAGAGTTTTTTCCCCATCAAAATGTTACTAAGAATATTTTTGCCAGGTCGTACGCAACAAAGCCCGAGATTTCTCCCTGTTCCATGGCAGTACATTTGGATCACATTTTCTTTATGAAATGGAAAAACAAGTTCAATAATAGAATATGAGATGGTAATGTTATAAATCACTGACTATCGAGGTCTGTTCCTCAGAGCAACAGAATCAGCATCACCTAGAAACGTTTTAAAAATGTGGGTTCTCGGGGCGCCTGGGTGGCTCAGTTGGCTAAGCGACTGCCTTCGGCTCAGGTCATGATCCTGGAGTCCCGGGATCGAGTCCCACATCGGGCTCCCTGCTCAGCGGGGGTCTGCTTCTCCCTCTGACCCTCCCCCCTCTCGTGCTCTCTGTCTCTCATTCTCTCTCTCTCAAATAAATAAATAAAATCTTTAAAAAAAAAAAAATGTGGGTTCTCCCCCAGTCCCAGCCCAGACCTCTGGAATCAGAAACACTGCACAGGATGCACAATATATGTTGTAATAAGCTCTCCAGGTAATGCTGAGGCACGCTGAAATTTTGACAACCATTGTTTAAAATAATGCAAGGCTGCCTGGGTGGCTTAATCGGTTAAGCATCAACTCTTGATTCCAGCTCAGGTCATGACCTCAGAGCTGTGAGGTTAAGCCCCATGTGGGCCCTGTGCTGGGGGTGGAGCCTGCTTGAGATTCTCTCTCTCTCCCTCTGCCCCTCCCCACCTGCTCGTTCTCACACACTCTGTCTCTCTGGGGGGGGGGGGGGGGGAAGGCTGAAGTAAGTGCCCTTTACATATGTCTTTTATACACACCTTTGCTTGCTTCCGTGGGATAAATTCCTAGAAGGGGTATTGCTGGGTCCAATAGTTGCAGCTTAAAATACACCTGCCAGTTCTTTGCCGTGCTTCTTACTCACAGGTAGGGTCTCAGTCCTCTCTTGTTGAATCAGGGTGGGCTTGCGAGCGTAGGACCCCAGGCAGGACGCTGAGGTACTTGGGAGGCTCAGCTCCAAAGGGCCTGCTTTTCCACTGACTTGCACGTGACTTTTTTTTATCAGTTCTCTGTATACCAAGCAGTTCATCTTGCATAATGTGTTGCGTCTATTTTTCCGAATATCATTTGTCTTTTAAATGTACATACAGTACGTATTTGTTTATAACTTGAAGAAGTGTTGTCTTTTTAGATTTGGAGGTGCTTATGAATTCATAGCATAGTTTTTCTCTCCAAGATGATAAAACTCAGTAGCTAGAAGCATTTAGAACTCAACTGGGCAGTAAATAAGAAAATATCGAAAAAACTGAAAGACCCATGCTTTCTCGTCTTTCCCTCCTGCCAGCGCTCTTCCTGGTACCTCCTGCCTCGTGAGCACCACACGAGGGCGGTGGGGTGTGCATTCACAGGAAGGGGGGGCAGGCAACCTCGGGGCGCTCTGGGTAGGAAACCAAGGCTTCCCCCAAGACCCTAAGCTGACGTCTTGGAGGCCGTGTGTATCACCTGCCACCTCCACCTACCAGGGAGTCGAAGGAAGTGAATTTTTTATCTTGTCACATGGCCTTTATGAATAAAATTAGAAATGGATTTTGGAATAGCAGCAGAATCCATCATTCCAGTATCTTTATGTTTTGTGTTTAAAACTTGACTACATCTGGAATATATTATCATACATGGCAGAGAGTGAGCTGAGAGGTTTCAAGTTATTTTTTTTCCCAAAACGGTATCTTTTTATCTTAAAACCATGTATTCCTTCCTTACTGATTTAGAGTAATACATCTATTATATGTCATATTGGGTCTGTTTCTAGATCCTCTATTTTCTTTTCTTGGTAAGTCTCTGTACTACTGATCCCAGCCTTGTACTGTATAAATTATTACGGTTTTGTTACACATTTTTATATCAAGTATCTCACTGTTCTTGTCTAGTTTTTCTTTGTTCTCACATGCCTATACATCTAGAAAAATATCAATCATTTTTTCAAATTCTAAATACATTCCATTTTAATTTTGATTGAAATTGTGCTGATGGCTTATTTTATATTTGGGAGAATTTAATCTTTATTATATAAAGTTTTTATAGAAGGAATATTTCTTTCATAAGGTTTTCTGATGGTATATTGTTTGTATATAGAGAGCTATTGATTTTTAATTTTATAACCCACTCTGTTTATAACCAGCCTCTCTGGTAGTTTCTATTAGTGGGTTGCTATCACATAGCATGCAGGTAATATTTTGTCTTCTTTAATATTCTATTTATCGGCTTTTCTCTAGGTCTTACGTTGGCTCTATCTTGTCAAGGAAGTTTCTATTAAATTCCTTTTCAGTGTCTGTTGAGATAATTATATGGTTTTGCTCCTTGAACTTACTAATATTCATGCAGTACAGATGGATGTACAGAAGTTTTACATTTTATACTGTTTTAAATCCACCAGTCTTGGGGCGCCTGGGTGGCTCAGTCGGTTAAGCGTCCAACTCTTGGTTTTGGCTCTCAGGGTTCTGGGATGGAGCTCTGTGCAGAGCGGAGAGTCTGACATTCTCTCCCTCTGCCCCTCCCCCTGCTTGCGTTCTTTCTCTCTTTCTCCTTCTCTCTCTCTCTCTCAGATAAATCTTTAAACAGTAAAAAATAAATCTATCAGTCTTTCCCTTCACCTGTTTCCTTTGACTCCACTTCAGGAAGCCTTCCCAAAGCTGGGACCAGTTTTATGTTCCTCTCTTTTCCGAGACCCCTTTTCAGCATTTACCTCAGTACAAGCTAGAATTTATTTTGGAGTTCAGTATGGATCATTTTCCCCACCTTGTCACAGGATTTCTGATTGAATAATCTCTTTTCTACTAAAATGAGTAGGAGGGTTTTTTGGGGCTTTGTATTGTTTTGGTTTATTTCCTGCTAAGGGGGAATAGGATATTTCCCTCGAACACTCCCAAACCTTCTTGGCCTTGTCACTCAGGTTGCTGCATCATGAGAAGGCGTAGTGATCAGCATCTTACCCTGAGGGAGAAATAACATGGCATGAAAGTGGGTCACCCTTTAGCTAGAAAATGGCAACATCTTTCTCTTCAATACATAAATACTACCCTGGCATCTTTAGATTTTTAAAGAATTCTGGCTTGCTCTGTGTTAGTTTCATATGCTGTGATATTCACCATTGTGTACTAACGACTCCAAATTCCCAATGAGCGGATCCTTCTCTTGCATATGTTCCTAGCTGGGCAACATGGGAAGCTAAATGTGTTACATTGTTGGCGAGCACACCTGGCAGGTCGAGCTCAATGATGTGAAGTTACCACCCCATTACCCATGCTCACCACCCAAAGCCAGTTCCCATTTGGAATGCCAGGGCAGTAAGAACCTGTTGGCATGCAAAATGTGACCTCCGAATCTCACAGGGCAATTCCCATTAATGATGATCAGATACGAGCCCTTGGATTGCCTGAAATAAACTGATGAATAAATGCCAAATGCCTTCTCTCCTTCACATTTGCACACGTGCATCTTTTCCTACGTAATACTCACTTTGCAACTAGAACGTAGTACTTTCATCTTCTCTCCTGTTGATTTTAGTTAACCCAAGAACTTTTCTTTCTTGCCTTCCTTCTTGGCCATCTGATGCCATAGGGAAAGGAACACTTAATGAATATAGCAGCCTGTGATTGTTTCCCAAGACTTTAGATACTCATCTGTCTTGTTATGTATCTGTCTATTGAGGGATGTTTGTGTGTGTGTGTGTGTGTGTGCGTGCGCGCGCATGTATGTATATGTACATACATACTCATGTGATTCTGTATTTTTAGAGAATGAAAGCATCCTTTCTGATGATATAAGATCTATGTGTTCATTGTAGAGAATTAAAAAATACAGAGCCATATGAAAGAAAAAAAATTGGGCTTTAATTATATTGCCTGGAGGTAACTACTGAAAACATTGGTATATCTCCTTCTAGTTTTCTGTATGTACATAAATGCATGCAAAGCGCATATTCCAAACTGAAGTGTTTTTCCACGTCTGTCACAATTTTCTTCATATTCCTCTTTGCCTTTTTTACTAGAAGCCTCCCACAGGAAAAAAAAAATGAAATGATTCCGAGAATTTGGTGTATGGAGTGAAATATTTCACTCACATGTACTTTATTCAAGTTCTCTACTTGTAGAACACCTTTATTCATATAAACCCTTTACCACATTTCCTACTGGTTTGTTACTGTTTTCTTTGATTTGTAGAAACTCTTTCTATATCTGGATAATATTCCTGTATCTATAATGTTCTTGTCCATTTTACATGTTGCCATTGTTTGTCAAAGTTCATCACAATCCTAACTTTGTTTACAATGACTTCTATTTTATATTACCAAAACATACCTAATTTTTCTTACATGGATTTTATGTGTTAAAGCTTTCTTTAGGAAGCATTTCCATACTTCATGGTTATGAAAATATTCTGAATTCTATTTAAATTAACGTAAAATACTCTGAATGGTTAGCTCTGGATTGTTGTGTATATACTACAAGGTGGCTTT
Source organism: Neomonachus schauinslandi (assembly GCF_002201575.2). Classification (NCBI taxonomy): domain Eukaryota; kingdom Metazoa; phylum Chordata; class Mammalia; order Carnivora; family Phocidae; genus Neomonachus; species Neomonachus schauinslandi. The sequence goes on from NC_058414.1 coordinate 53,147,996, forward strand.
TCTACTCTCCCCACCCCTGGATTCTCCAAACACCATTTATTATATAATATTTCACCACTGATTTCAAATGCTCCCTGTCTCATAATCATAAACTAAATGTCTAAATACATGGTATTCTAGTTTTTACTCTTATGTTCTAGAACTCTGTTCATCTCAGCCTGCATCAATACCACGCTGCTTTGCTTATTAGCTTTGTAGTATATTCTGGAATCTAGTAGAATAATACCTTCTTCCTTTCCTACATTTACTGAGCTATTTGTACCTCTACTAGATGAACTATGGAATCAGCTTAACATTTAAAAAAATCCTGTGAGGGGCACCTGCGTGGCTCAGTAGGTTAAGCATCTTGATTTTGGCTCAGGTCATGATCTCAGGGTCGTGAGATCGAGCCCTGTGTTGGGCTCCAAGCTGAGTGTGGAGCGTGCTTGAGATTCTCCCTCCCTCTCTGTCTGCTGGACCCCTCTGCTCGGGCTCGCACACAGGCTCTCTCCCACCCTCTCTCACAATAAAAAAATTTTTTTTAAATCCTGTGAGAATGTAGAGACTAAATGGAGGGTGATGGATACATCTACAGTATCAAATGTGTCCGTACTGCTTTATTAATAACTTATAACTTTTGTTCCTCAACAGCGTGAATTGTGAATATTCTCTTTTTACAAATGTCCTTTGATGTCCTTAGCCTTTTTTATTCCATAAGAGCTTTAGAATCACTTTGTCAAGCTCCACTCATCTTTTTGGGAATTTATGAGAACTGCCCAAAATTTTTTAATGAACGTGAGAGAAATAAATACCTTTATAAGAGATGATCTTCTCCAGGAATGTGGCATATCTTGTCATCTGGTCAAAATGTCTTCAATGACCTTCAGTAAAGCAGCTAGCTATCTTCATATGTTTTATACATTTCTTAAGTTCTTTCTCAATATTTTATAAAATTATTTTTTGCTCTTGCCAAATTTTCCCACAGATCATGATGGGCATATAAGATCATGATGGAGGGAGGGATGGATGGATAGATGCCTGTTTGTTTGTTTGTTTGCTTGCTTGTTTGTTTGTTTGTTTTACCAGCCAGTCCACTGAACGCTCCAGTAAGTTTTTCATTTTGTACTTTAGAGTTTGCTGAGTAGCTAGTTACATAACCTTTGAATTTTTACTCTTCCTTTTTAATAATTACCTCTTTTCTGTGTATTATAATAACCATAATTTTTGCATACCATTTAAAACTTTTAAAAAAGTGATGATAGTAGTATCTTTGTCTTATTTTTTATTTTAATGGGAATGCCTTTAGCTTTCCATCATTAAGCTTTCTATCATTATATTGGGTTAAATATAGGCTTAAGATATTTTTAATATTTTTAGGAAGAGGTGTTGTATTTTATCATCTATGTCCTTTCATAAATCCTCTTATCTTTTTTTTTTAACCTTGGACTGTTTTATTATTATGGGGTTTTTACAACATTCCTTCTAGCCTTTTGAGAGTGTGAAGCAAGTTTTCTTTTTTAGGTTCTTAGATACCTCAGTGGAATTACCTTCCCTTAAATCTGCTGGCTGCTTTTCAAATATTTCTTGTTTCCATAATATTTTTCCTCAGGCCCCAGCTGACCTTTCCTTATTCTTCTGGTTTTTGTTCTTCTTTCTCCCTCTTCCTTCTACTCCTCCTTCCTTCTTGGATAGAATAGAAAGCAATTCACATGTGGGGTTTGACAACAGCCAGGGTAGGTGACAGGCTCCTGGCTCACACTGCAGCTCGTCTAGGGAGCCTGAGAGTCTGAGTGGAGACGTTGAGCAACACTCCCATTGAAGCAACAGATTAACACAAAAGCACGTAGCAGAAACCACAAGACTTAGCACCCACACAAGTAATTTTCATGATATGTTTGTGATCTTGTATAAAAAGCTCAAATACTTAACCTGCCCAGTAGAAAGTCGTTGAAAATCAGATGTTGCAAAACCTTACCCGTGCATGATGGTCAAGTCTAATCTCCTCAGATTTTCATGGGTTAGCAGGCAGAGCACCAGCTTCCTTTCCTTCAAGTGGATGCCCACCCAGAACAGCTTTATCATTGAGGACTGCTGTCTTCTATCCCTCCTGCCCCTCATCCTGATCCTCGAGTTGGTGGAAGATAGCACCCACTCTCATGGACAGCTTGTCCAGGGCCGATCCCAGGCCCTGTCAGGCTCTGCCCTGCTGACAGTGTTTTGCTGACCAGGACCACACCTCTCTGAATATAGTATGCTAACTCCTGCCCTTGCATTTTTGGATATTATTTACATAAGAGGAATGGGAAGAACGTCAGAGAGAGATGAAAGGTGTGACCTTGTATTTTGTATCTGAGGTTCACTGTTCTTGAAATTTCATAAAACAGCAAAACGTTTTTGTTTTTTGGAGGTAGGGTCAAAGAAAAGAGTCAAGGATGATTTCAAGGACTTTGGCCTGAGTAAACGGGATAAGGGACATACCATCTATTGAAATAGGGAACATGGGAGGAGGTATGCCTTGTATTTGTTTGGTGGATGAGGGTAAATAAAAAGTTCTACCTAAAGTTAACTTAACATGCCCATTAAACATTCAAAGAGAGATGAACAGGATACAGTTGAACATAGCCATTGGAGTCTGGAGAAGTGGGTGGGGCTAGAGATGGAGTTTAAAGCCACCCATGGGGTTAGATGAAGAAGTTGTGACCTGTGAAAAGAGAAGAGGTCCAAGGGCTGGTTCAAAACAAATTAGGATGCAGATATCAAAATTTCATCTTGCTCTGAAGAATATTTCGCATCACCATCTGTTGACTCCTTGATCTTTCCCCCGGGCCTCAGCAAGTATTTGCTGAGTACCTGTGATGTGCTGGTCCCTGAGCCTAGGGTAGTGAGCAAGAGCTGGCCCCTGCCCACCTCATTGTTGGAAAGACAAGCCTGAACCTCCAAATCACACAAACTGAGTATACAATTACACCTCTGTATCTGAGAGGTAAGAGGTATATAGGATAACAAAAGATGGAACAAGAAAGGTTTCACTGAGGGGGAGAAAGGATTGGGAAGTACCTCCAAGATGTCTATTCTCGTAGATATCATCTCCCTTATTTTATATTATAAAAGAAATTTTTAATACCAGAAGTAAAGGGCTTAATCAAAGACTAAAGGATTTATCCGTTTAAATTGAATAAACTTGGGGCGCCTGGGTGGCTCAGTGTTAAGCGTCTGTCTTTGGCTCGGGTCATGATCCCGGGGTCCTGGGATCGAGCTCCTCATCAGGCTCCCTGCTCAGTGGGGAGCCTGCTTCTCCCTCTGCCTGCCTCTCCCTCTGCTTGTGCGCTCTCTCTCTCTCTCTCTGGCAAATAAATAAATAAATAAAATCAAGAAAGAAAGAAAGAAAGAAAAGAAATTGAATAAGCTTTGCATTTTGGAAAGCATGGCTCGTGTTTTTCACATTCTGCTTACATTTGGATACGGGGTTTGCAGCACAGTATGGGGCTTGTGCTTGCAAATGCATGTGTGTGTGGAGTTAGCACCTGGTGTCAGCAGAAATGCCCACTACAAGCAGAGCAGCACAGATCACAAGCCAAAAACTTTGCATGACGTTGTTCAAATATGGGCCTATTCAGTAGATCGTTAGGCACCGATTGTCTGTTTGAAAAAATGAAAACAAAACACTGTTATACAAGTGTACGGAGCTGCAGACTGGCCTGGAAAGTAGTGTGCGGGCACGTGAGTTCCTGGCATCAAGCCAGGCGGCTGAGATGAGGGAATACATTCCTCCTGTAGATAGGAATATACAGCAGGGAGTACAGAGTGGGGAATATAACTCCTACTGTCTTTACTCCCCAGGAATGGATTTGCTTCTTGCTCTCTTTTGGGATTCCGCATACAATCTCTTTATGAATTGAGGAGTTTTGTTTTTTAAAAAAAGAAAGAAAACTCCCCAATGTAGGGGCGCCTGGATGTTCAGTTGGTTAAGCATCCAATTCTTGATTTCCGCTCAGGTCACAATCTCAGGGTTGTGAGATCGAGTCCACACTGGGCATGGAGCCTGCTTAAGATTCTCTCCCTCCCTCTGCCTCTGCCTCTTCCCCCCCCCAAAAAAAACAAACAAAAACTCCCCAGTGTAAAATATTACCTCTTATAAAAATTGGCACTGACCAATATTCATAAGTAAAAGGTTGTGTGAATTATTTCATTATATGTTACCTAAAAAGAGAATGAAATATAAAAATGTATTGAATGTGTATATGTTGAAGATGCTGTTGGAGTTCATGAAAATAATTGAAATTGAAAGGTTATTGGATGGTGGTTGATAAGGGAAAATATAAGAATGATAAAATGATATTAAAACAGTCAAACAAGGGAAGAGTTTGTCTGCTAAACTTCCTAAGAGGATTCTCTCAGTAAGATTCAGATCTTATCACTCTTGAAAAATACTTAGACTTTTGAGAATAAATGCAAACCTAAGTTATGGATAGAAGCTTCTGAAGTAAATATGTGGGAGGGTTACTTCTATCTGAGAATATATCGACTGGAAAAAAATACAGAGTGACGGTAGCAATTCACATTTCCATTACAAGAGGAAATGGACTGAGTCCTGTTAGTGATATACAAATAAATATGTACTTATGATGGAATCTTACCCAAAAGAAATTGAAATGTATTACAAAGCACAATGAAAAATGGGTTATTGCAAATGAGTCCTAACACCTGTGCTGGGGGGGAAAAAAGGAATAGAAAATTCTATGGTATGGATTCCAAAAGCAAGATTCTGACGTCCAGGAGAAGTTAGAGCTGTAGGAAGTACATAGATGGTGATTTCAGGGTTTGCTTCTTACTTGTGAGAATTTGCTTTTAGAAAAGAGCACAGCTGGGGGTGCCTGGGTGGCTCAGTCATTAAGTGTCTGCCTTCGGCTCAGGTCATGGTCCCAGGGTCCTGGGATCGAGCCCCGCATCAGGCTCCCTGCTCAGCGGGAAGCCTGCTTCTCCCTCTCTACTCCCCCTACTTGTGTTCCCTCTCTCACTGTGTCTCTCTCTGTCAAATAAATAAATAAAAAATCTAAAAAAAAAAAAAAAAGAAAAGAGCACAGCTGTCTGAGGCATTTTTAACTTTATTTTCTTAGCAGACTTTTCTTTCAGTCTGCTGCTGGGAACTAACTGAAGCCAATTTGGTCATTTGCAGTTGTCAGGGACTGTTTGGGAGGAGGTGTATATTTCAGTGACATTCAGTCCTTACAGGTAGATGGAACCTGTTCCGGGGTGAGGGAGCTCTTGTCCCCCAGTATCCCAACTCAGGTGTGTTTCAAGGAGAGGAAGTCTCAAACTAAACTCGGGTACACACAGAGTTTGTGGGTCTTAAAGTTTCCAAAACCAGCTCTGTAAGTGTACTGTGGTCTTAGCTCTGTTCTTTTAGGAAACGGAAGAGCTCTTACTGGAAGGACCCTCTGGGGCAGTTGTAGTAGTATTCTCGTGGTAGGATTCAGCTGCTCTTCTCACTGGAATCACATAAGAATAGTTTTTCTGGAAGCTGTTTACCACAGGACTGGTCAAAATCAAAGTCTAAAAAGCCAAAGGGTGTAATTGTTGGGATACTTTGATATCTAGACTTTCCTCTTTGGTTCCTACAGCAGTGGAGGTAGAAGTCTAATATTTCCATTTTCCTCAGATACCTTGAACAGTCTTCCTTTCATCAGTAAAAAATCAGCTCCAGTGTGCATGATGCTAACTAATCAACCATTTATGTTGATGAAAGAAGTTAGCGAAGAGCACAGGTAGCTGACTTTGCAGTGTGGGTTTCTGTTAGAAATGGGAAATACTGGGTAAGCATCCCTGGCCTCTGTAGTTTCTCTTGAAGTACTTCAGATATGAGCCAATGGCCCCTAAGATAGAAAATGAGTATTTCCATGCAGATCATACGAGAGTGAAGTTACTTCAGAGGTAGGTTATACAGGACCAGATAGCTCTCACTGGTGAATTCTATCAAATACTTATATTAGAATGAATTCTAATCCTCCTCACATTCCTCCAAACAATTGAAGAGGTGGAAACACTTATTTTACAAGGCCAGCATTACCCTGATACCAAAGCAGACAAAGATGTCACCAGAAAAGAACTTAGAGGCCAGTATCCCTGATGGAAAGATACGAAAATCCTCAACAAAGTAGGAGCAAACTGAATTTAATAGTACATTAAATCAACCCTACCCCTTGATGAAGTGGGATTTATTCCTGGGATGCAGGGATGGTTCAACATCCACAAATCAATCCACATGACACACCATATTAACAAAACGAAGGATAAAAATCATATGATGGGGGAGATGAACCATGAGAGATGATGGACTCTGAAAAACAAACTGAGGGTTCTAGAGGGGAGGGGGGTGGGGGATGGGTTAGCTTGGTGATGGGTATTAAAGAGGGCACGTTCTGCATGGAGCACTGGGTGTTATGCACAAACAATGAATCATGGAACACTACATCAAAAACTAATGAGGTAATGTATGGTGATTAACATATCAATAAAAAATTTTTTAAAAATCATGATCTCAATAGATGTAAAAAAAGCATTTGAGAAATAGAACATTCATTTATAATGAAGACTCAACAAACTGAGAATATACCTCAGACAACAATCTCAACAAACTCAGAACCCAACTGAAAAATGGGCAAAGGACCTGAACACTCCTTTTTTCAAAGAAGATACACAAATGGCCAACATGTACATGTAAAGGTATTCAACATCACTCATAATCAGGAGATGCAAATCAAAACTACAGTGAGATAACACCTCACACCTTTTGTTGTTTTCCTCATTGTTTTTTAAAATTTTTATTTAAATTCCAGTTAACATCCAGTGTAATATTAGTTTCAGGTGTACAATATAGTGATTCAACACTTCCATACAACACTGGGTGTTCATCATAACAAGTGCACTCCTTAATCCCTATCGCCTATTTAACCCATCCCCCACCCACCTCCCCTTGGGTAACCATCACGTCTCTATAGTTAGGAGTCTGTTTCTTGCCTTGCCTCTCTTTTTTTTTTTTTTCTCCTTCGCTCATTTGTTTCTTAAATTCAACTTAGGAGTGAAATCATATGGTATTTGTCATTCTCTGATGGACTTATTTCACTTAGCGTTATACACTCTAGCCCCATCCATGTCATTGCAAATGGCAGGATTTCATTCTTTTTTATGGCTGAGTAATATTCCTCTGTGTGTGTGTGTGTATGTGTGTGTGTATGTGTATCACATTTTCTTTACCCATTCATCAGTTAATGGACACTTGGGCTATTTCCATAATTTGCTATTGTAGATAATTCTGCTATAAACATCAGGGTGTAGATACCCCTTTGAATTAGTATTTTTGTATCCTTTGGGTAAATACCCAGTAGTGCGATTGCTGGGTCATAGGGTAGTTCTATTTTTAACTTTTTGAGGAACCTCCATACTGTTTTCCAGAGTGGCTGCACCAGTTTGTATTCCCACCAACTGTGTAAGAGAGTTCCCCTTTCTCCACATCCTCACCAACACCTGTTCCTTGTGTTGTCGATTTTAGCCATCTGACAGGTGTGAGGTGGTATCTCATTTTAGTATTGATGTGTATATCCCTGATGATGAGTTTTGATGTGTCTGTTGGCCATTTGGATGTCCTTGGAAAAATATCCACTCATGTTTTCTGCCCATTTTTAATTGGATTATTTGTTTTTGGGGGTGCTGAGTTGATCAGTTCTTTATATATTTTGGATACTAACCCTTTATTGGATATATCATTTGAAGATATCTTCTCCCATTTCATAGCTTACCTTTTTTTTTTTTTTTTTTTTTTTTTTTTAGTTGTATTGATTGTTTCCTTTGCTGTGCAGAAGCTTTTTATGTTGATGAAATCCCGGTAGTTTATTTTTGCTTTTCTTCCCCTTGCCTCAGGAGACATATCTAGAAAGAAGTTTCTACAACCAGTGTCAAAAAAGTTACTGCCTGTGTTTTCTTGTAGGATTTTTATGGTTTCAGGTCTCACATTTAGGTTTTTAATCCGTTTTGAACTTACCTTTGTGTATGGTGTGAGAAAGTGGTCCAGTTTCATTCTTCTGCATGTGGCTGTCCAGTTTTCCCAACACCATTTGTTGAAGAGACCGTCCTTTTCCTATCGGATATTCTTTCCTGTTTTTTTGAGGATTAGTTGACTGTATCATTGTGGAGTCATTTCTGGATTTTCTGTTCTGTTCCATTGATCTGTGAGTCTATTTTTATACCAGTAACATACGGGTGTGATCATTACAGCTTTGTAATATAACTTGAAGTCCAGAATTGTGATGCCTCCAGCTTTGCTTTGCTTTTTCTAGATTGCTTTGGCTATTCAGGGTCTTTTGTGGTTCCATACAAATTTTAGGATTGTTTGTTCTAGCTCTGTGAAAGATGCTATTTTTCACCTCACACCTTTTAGAATGGCTCTCATCAAAAATGCGAAATGACAAATGCTGGTGAGGATGTGGAGAAAAGGGAACCCTTGTGCAGTGTTGGCAGGAATGTCAAATGGTGCAGCCACTCCGGAGAACGGTAGGGAGGTTCTGTAAGACACTGACAGTCGCAGTACCCTATGACCCAGCAATCCCACTTCTGGGGATACAGCTAAAGGAAACAAAATCATTATCTCATAGAGGTACCTGCACTCCTATATTCATAACAGCATTATTCACAATAGCCAAGGTATGGAAACAGCCTAAGTGTCGGTCAGCGGACAAAGGGAATAAGAAGATGAGAGATACGCACGTGTGCGCACACACACCTGGACCCAAATAGAAAGGAGTATTTTCAGCCTTAAAAAAGAAGGAAATCCTGTCATTGGGAACAGCACGGATGAATCTCGAGGGCATTATACGAAACAAAATAAGCCAGGCAGAGAAAGAGAAATACTACATGGTATCACTTACATGTGGAATATTGCCAGAGGGTAGGGAAAATAGGCAGCAGTTGGTAAAAGGGCATAAACTTTTACTTACAAGATGAGTAAGATCTAACGACCTAACATGTAATGTGGTGACTACAGTTGAAAGCACTGTATTGTATAATTGAAATTTACTAGGAGAGTAGAACTTAAATGTTCTCAACAACAGTGACAACAAAGGATAAACATATGGGTTGATGGATGTGTTAATTCACTCAATGGGGGAATCCTTTTACACTGTCTAGGCGTATAAAATCATCACATTGTACACTTTAAATATCTTAGAATTTTGTCAGTTATACCTCAGGAAACCTAAAAAAAGTAAATGATAGATAACCTAACACCCTTTTTAAAATCATTTGTGTTTTTATTACTTAAAAATCCTCTGCTATTTTAATCTCCTAAAATTAAGGGAAATACAATAGGGAAATTATCCAGGATGATTTTTCCCCATAGTAATGTTCTTTGAGGCAACAACTCGAGTTTATTTACCTGTAAAGTTGTTGAAACTTTTCTTTTTTTTTTTTAAGTAACACAGCATGGAGTTGATGGAGCACAATTCATGCTTTGGCAACTGTGAGGACTTGCATATGTATCTGTTCCTGGTGACCCTGGGAGGTGACTGTGATCTCTCCTTTTTGGAGATGAGGACAGTGCGGGACAATTAAGAAACGTGCCTGCTCTCACATCGTCTAGGAACTGCTGGCAGAGTTGACATTCCATTCCATGCTCGTAATCAAAAAATGTGGGGACCATGTTAGAAAAGAACAACCACCCATTTCCAGACATTAGCATGGGCTCTCAGAAAAATCTCACATAGGACTACTATCGAGGAAAGCTGGATGGCAGGAGAAATTCTGTGCTAGACTTCTAGCAAAACTAGAAATTATTAACGCATTGGGTCAATAATTGCACAACTCAAGTTTGGTGTGATACTGGCCTTTCTTAGGAGGTACTAATAACCAAGCATCTTTCTGTAAATTAGTTCCCAAGGTCTGTTTTAGATGATAGAATTTAGGTTATTCATGATTGTCTAATTTATTTAAAATCCTCTAAATTTTTCATTTTCACTTTCTACATGGAAGGAGACTTACATTCTATGAGTATTTCACCAACTGCAGAAGCATTGAAAATGTTAAGTGTTCAATTTAAATATTCCCATAGAAAATTTTAAACTAGAAGGTTATAGCGGCGGGTGTCTGAGTCACCTGGAGGGCTTGTTGAAAACTGATTGCCAAGCCCCATCCAGAGTTTCTGATTCCTTAGGTCTAGATTGGGTCCAAGAATTTGCTTTTCTAACCAGCACCTAATAATCCTTCGAGAATCACTGATGGCCTACCAACCGCCCTCCGTGTAAAATGTAGCTGGCATTGCGAGGATCCTTATATAAGCCGTAATAAATAACCTAGGGAACGATGTCTTCAGCTGTAAAATTGTAGAAAAGAAAAATAATTATTTCTATGAGAAATCTGTATTATCCTTCAATAAATAATGAATTTATATCATTATATTAACTCAAAGTATTTTTCCTTGAGGCTTAAACACACATGGTTCTGGTACTTTGTTTTCTAACATTTTCCACAGACCTGGTAATGTGCCAGTACCAAAAAGGGAAATGCAGTAAGTGTAGAAATGATGGAAATATTTAAGATCTCAAAAGGATCCTTCTTTCCCTCCTTTGCCTTGGCTGCAATCATTTATAAATGAAGCTTCTAAATTTGCCAGGAATGGGAGAGAAATTGGGTGTGGAAACCGAACTTCTAGGACAGAAAGAAATATTCAGGTATGGGGAGAGAAAGGAAGGCTGGTGGGAGAAACCTAAGAACTGTGATGGAAGTGAAAATTCTGCATTCTAACTGAAGTTCGTTAACCCAGTACATGCACTCTTAGAGCAGTTATTCAATTTGTAACTAGACTCTTGCGTATAATGAATACATGATCAGTCAGCTTATGTACTGTTGAACATTTTAAATATTAGGATTTATCAAGTTTTTCAAGAGCCAAAGTATGTAAAATAAACATAGTGAACACACATGTTAAATAAGATATTATATGGCTTCCTATATGCTGGAGATTTTTAGGATGTGAATTTTTTTTTAATGTTCTAAGAAAAAATAGCATACCTTTTGAAAAAATGATTTCATTGGTTGCCTCATCTCAAAGGGTTAGAGACTGAGGTGAGAGAGTTCCGGGCTTTGTTTTCTCTCAAGTCCATGCCATTCCTAGAGAAGAGGAAACCAGGATGGGTGGCATTCCCAGACCTTAACCCAGCGGGCGTCACTATTACCCCCAGTGCCCTCAAGTCCACAGGAACTTAGGAGAGAAGGGAGAGCATGGAAGGAGTGCTTCCTGAACACCTCCTTTGTGCTGGCACTTCACATAGGGCCTCTAATCTGAGAGCCATGTGACACTCAGAGATGCCCAGAAGGGACACTCAGAGCCAGCCTCCTTCGTCTCCCCTCACTCAGCTTGTGGACCCCGCCACAGCCAAGCTCAGGTGCTCCTTCCAGGTCGAATCCCTGTGTCACTACAGAGAGCATGGAAACATAATCAGATATAAATTAACTCTTAAGTCATCAAATACACAGATCTTCGGGTTTGAACCAGAAACCTAAAATTTTCTCACCAGGAGCATGTATAAACTGAATTTTTTATTCCTTTAAAAAGGTGAAGAATGCAAGTGGGTTTATTTTAAATGAAAACAAAGTAAACATTCGATATGATACAAATTGTTTTTAAGTGATTTACAAAGTTTTACTGGACCTGACGAATTACAGAATGGAAGAAGACAGAAGATGAAAGTACTGGTGTTATTTTATCATGGTGATTTGGTTTGGATATTTATTTTTCTATGGCTACGCTGTTACTTGTGTAATAGAAAAGAATACATTTCTCATTATTAATGATAATCATCAAAAATGTTTAAAAGGAGAGGGACCAATTTGAAGGAAAGTACACAGCAGTGTTTCTGAATGTTCCATGGGGCAGCCACCTGGGAGGTTTATCCTTTGGTTAGCAAGGAGGTTAATGTTGCTTTCTCCTCCATAGTGCTTTAGGATAGTTTCATGTCTTGCTTGGCTGCGCTCCTTGCTTTCATTGTCTAGGATTGCAATGTAATTCTTGGCTCACTCATCACCCTCCCCTTTCTGCCCTGCCCCCATGTCTCCACAGATCATTCTGTGTTTCTCTCCCGTTGGTCACACGTTGAGAGGGAGAGCTCGGAAGTTCCCAGCCATAGTTAACTGCACGGCTATTGACTGGTTTCATGCGTGGCCGCAGGAGGCTCTGGTCTCAGTCAGCAGGAGGTTCATTGAGGAAACCAAGGGAATTGAGGTATGCTGTGTCAGCCTCTGAATCTCTCTGTCTTTCTGTCTCCCACACACTCACACACACACACACACACAGGCACACATACTCACACACACAGGCGTACTCACTCACTCTGACCAAAAGTCCTCAGTAAAGAAGTAACTTCCAAAATACATCTCCTATAGAAAAGTTATCCCTTTTATTAGAGATAAGATCATCTTTGTTTGTTTACATTCTATGGAATATGGTAGTTGACCTCTTTGTACCAGGTTGAGATGTCTGTGCACACATGAGCACACACCGCATACAAGCGTGTTACGTGGCCTGACTCACCAGAAAGCCAGGATCATGACTTCCTTGAGTCATGATAGGATTTGCTGAATATGAATCCTTCAAGTCCACAAACAAAAAAGTAGCCATTCATAGTCATGCAATTCTTGATCTTAACAAAGTAAAGCAGTTAATTGTGATTTTTCTCATTACAGTATGGATGGGTGAAAAATCAGCCCCATGAATTTAGCAGTCACTAAGTCAAATAATGTATCTGCATCTTTGTTGTATGGGTTTATGTTTTATAAATTAGGTTTGTCATTTGACTGTAATGAAATTTGCAGATCCAATTACATTTTAAAATGTTTGCATAAAGTTTAAAAAAAAGCACTTCCAGTACACTTCCCCACTTAGAGGGGAAAAAGGAATGTAAATACGAAGGCATCATTTAGGCTTCCTAGAAATGAAGCTTTATTGGTATCTTGCACCTTCATGACTAAATAGCTTGGAAATGTGGTAGTTGTGAACATTGCCCAGGGAGGTTTGTCTTCTGATTCCGCTGAGCGATAAGGCTAGACATTGAAAGTGATTCTCGGAGCCAAAAATAGAGTCGGGGCTGTGTAAGGAATGATGTCTGCTTCCACTTGAAAGTGTCTGCATGCAGAGACAACCCCCTCTGGCCTCCCTTCATCCCAAGAGCCTAACTATCACTTCTCCCAAGAATCCTTTCACGTTTTGTTGACTATTCTATCTCTTGGTGGCCAGATGGTTAGAAATCTGGGCATATTTGCATACTTACCTAATTATTTGTATGATTTGTATGCAACTAGCTTTATTGCTTATTATTTTTATGGGTAGCTTTATTATAATGTGGTTTATTGTCTTCTGAAATGTCCATTAATCTACTTAGATGCTTACTTTCCTCTCTCCTTTTCTCACACACTTAAAAACATTTCTGTAAAGAAATGAAAAAAAAAAAAAGACACCTGGGTGGCTCAGTCAGTTGAGGGTCCTGAGATCGAGCCCTGCGTCAGGCTCCCTCCTCGGCAGGGAGCCTGCTTCTCCCTCTCCTTCTCCCGCTCCCCCTGCTTGTGCTCTCTTTCTCTCTCTGTCAAATAAATAAATAAAATCTTTTAAAGAAATGAAAAAAAAAAATGATTCCTTCTGTTCCTGGATGTTTTTTCCACATCCAGAAAGTTTTTCTTTTGCCTGTCTCTGTACTCAACATTGGATGCACTTACCTGGACCTTGGAAACAGTGACAACTGGCTTTCTGGCTAAAGAGTGAATAATAGGAATGTATAGTTGGATTTTTTTTTAAGTGATTTTCACTTTTTTCCACTGGTCAGGAGGCACTGCATAGCGCTTCTTACCTTTGGGGAAATCTATGTAAATTTGTTCTCATGATAGGTAAGTGGAATAGGAGATACTCCCAGAAGTGGTTAATTTCTGTCTGAGCCCCGGCTTTCACCATTCACTGTGTTTTTCTGAAGAGCCCAAGGAGCAGCATTTTAATGGAGACTAACACTAGCATTAAGTAAAGTCTGCCAGAAATATTTTATACTTTAAAATCTGAAAACAGGGGCGCCTGGGTAGCTCAGTCGCTGAGCGTCTGCCTTCGGCTCAGGCCATGATCCCAGGGTCCTGGGATCAAGCCCCACATCGGGCTCCCTGCTCAGGGGGAAGCCTGCTTCTCCCTCTCCCACTCCCCCTGCTTGTGTTCCCTCTCTCGCTTTGTCTCTCTCTGTCAAATAAATAAATAAATAAAATCTTAAAAAATAAAATAAAATCTGAAAACACATTAAATATGACAAATAATAGTGACAGTTATTAAGCCCGCACATTTCGCAAGCTCTTGCTAGGATCACTGCATTATTGGAATTATATATAGGGCCTTGTTTTGTCTCCTAATCATTATAAAAAGGGTTCAAAATACCAATTGATTAGAGAATCAGTATGTATCTTTCATAATTCTGTTTTATACCATTCATGTGATCACACGAGTTTGCTAAAGACCAGTGCACTTCATATATTAATATCAATTTCTCAAATGGGAGGAACCCAAAGCAAGTAGCATGCTTTGACTTAGTGCTTGGCTCAGTGCTTTTTTAAGTTTCTTGCCTTTACTTCTTTGATGCAGACTTGGTCCTGCAAAGTTAGGTGCCACTTCAAAAAGTGAAGGAGCTTTGATACGCCAGTGACCATTGACATCTGCTGGATGAGGCCGGACTTGCATCATTTTCAGGCCAGAGGCCTCCTGGCAGGTGCTAAGCTCTATCTTGTGGTGTCGTGACGCCTCCTATAGGATGCTGATTGTCAAATAGGAATTTTAAAAGCGCCGAACCATTTCTGCTGAGCTGAATGATGCCTGCAAAGAGCTCAGGCAGATGATTTCGTTTCAGCGCAGTGTGCTTATTTAACTTTCCCGCCTTCCCAATTTGTTGCTTAGGAGCAGTAATTATCATAAAGAGGGCAACGTGTCTATCTTCTTCTAAAAATACATGGTGCCTTTTCTGCAGAGGTCAAAAATAGCTTTTAAATTTTTTGAATGGGCACGAATTCGATCATTTTCTTAGTTTGAATTTTCATCATTAAGACTGAACGGTATCTGAATAATTTAGGCACTTCTTAGTTATTGACCTTATTTGCTGAGTGTAAGGTCCAAGGTGACCCCCGTTAGCCACCGAGAAAGGATTCATGAAAGGCAAGTGGTTTTGTGTGTGTTGGCATAGACTCTTCTAGCAGGACGCGCTTAGCACCCAGGGGTGTGCGCTGCCTGTGTCTAAGGAAAGGTTTGTGCTACTTTTCTGCTACCTGATATTGAACTAAATGAGAGCTGGCAGATGACCGAAATAGTTTGACCCTTAAGTATCACCAGGTATTAATATGAAGGCTTTGTGTCAACGTACACTTCTCACTCCTCAGGTTTGGAAGTGCAGATGGGGGCATGTGGTGTGGGGAGGGAGAGAAGGAAAGGCACCCTGGGCATCCCCGGGAGCGGGGTTGCACACGCTGTGAGGAGGTAACTGGGAGGAGCCCTTTCCAAGAGGTGCATGGGGTGCTCGCTTCGGCAGCACATATACTAAAATTGGAACGAGAGGTGCATGGGTCCCAGATAGGAACACGCAGGGGAAAATGCAGGAGAAACAGGTGTTAAAAGATAAGTAGTGTTGTGGTTTTTGACTCAAAGTGAGTAATAGACATACTGGAGAGCTGGGCTTGAGGAAAGCAGAAATTACTGCCTGGAAATGAAAAGGTGAGCACTCTGACTGAGGAGTGAGATTTGCATTGGGAGGAGTCTCTGTTCTCACTGAGATCCGAGCAAGGTGGAGGACCCATCCTTTCTGAGCATATTGGCCACCTGACAAGTTAAAGTTCTCCCTCCTTTGGATGCGATACAACTGAATAATGCCATAAGTTCAATATCATCAGCTTTTTCAGTGAAATTCATTAATTTCTACATACTTCCACCTCTCCAATCCTGAACTTGTTGCAAGGTCTGGTAACAAATGAATGGCATATTTTACGAGCACTTGCCAGTCCGATCGCGAAAAGCGTCCCCTCAAAGAGGAAAGTTACTTTACTGCTGTACATAAAGACCTATCTCTTCAGTGCTTCCCTAGGTTCCTTTTTAAAATGGTAGGGACAGCATGAAGAACAGTAAACAACACTTTGTCAGTGATAAGTATGTTAGCAGTGTTTTTCTTATTGACTTTTAGCGCAGTTTTTTCTTTGAAATACAAATGAGGATTGTTCAGTATGAATTTTAGAAGTAGAAAGCCTTGTGCAGTAGAAATTCTGTGAATTTGAGGAAAATCTCCTCGACCTGAGGAGTACTGAAGTCATTTTAAGAGATCAAAGCAGAAGCAAATGCAATCACATTTATCCTGAATCGGCCTACATCTCTAACTGGCTTAAGCCTATATTCAGACGGATGAGGAAAGGCCCGTGTGGTTGTTAACATCCTTCCCTCTTCTTCAGCCCACCTCTCCTGTGCATGCGCACTAATACACCGTTCATCATGCATTTCTTTCTCTGTGCATAGTAATCAAATTAAGAGCAGAATTGCAAGAAGCGGTAGAATGCCGCTTTCCAGGGTTTTTGCAGTTAGATAAACTTCAGGAATCCCCCCTACCTTGAAAGTAGGGTCCACTGATTATAGCTGCCCGTAAACCTGGACTTGCTGGTAAGCCCAAAGTCGAAGTCAATCAAACGGAGGCATCGGTCCCTCCAAATCTTAGCTTTGTGACTTTCTTGGCCTCACCAGCACCAGCTACCACATCTGCCTTGTCCTGCTGGCTCTGGGAGGCGTAGCTGGGTTGCGTTTCACCTCCTCGCCCCCCACTGTCCTCTGTTGCTTCTTTGTTCGAACGTTGTGTCAGAGAACCAGTGAGGCTACCTTTTCAGCGACTGGAAACTCTTCTTGAAGACAGCTGGCTTATGCTGGATTGGATCTTGCCTTTTGGCCTTGGAAATTAGCCTCTAAAATTAGAGACAAAAATTTAAAAACTCAAGCAAACTAACAAAATGCATTCACCAGACCAAGTAAAAACACACAAACAGAAAAGGCAAGAACAAGACACCAGTATGTGATTCAGGAACCTGCCGGGCGCTGCATTCTAACTCCCGTGCTGCTGTGTGCGGCAGAAGTCCTCTTCCTGGGACCAACACTGGTGTGCTGTTCCCATCGCTGATGGCAGCGGTGCCCACCGCGTCTGCTCACGGACCTTCTAAGGAGGGATCCCTGGGCTTCCAGGTGAGGGGATGGGGGCCAGGCACAAGATCACTCAGCAGGTAAGGGCCCCTCAGCCCTTTGACGCCAGAACCCACAGTCTTAAATCCTGCTCAGGACCCGTGCAGAGGAGTTTGACTGTTCTGAAAAAGGAAGACAAGGAAAAGAAGAGACAGACTAAATCATTTGCCCGACTCTACGGAACCAGGAGTCTACCCCGCGTCCCCGGATTCAAACCCAGCCTCCCTGGCGGCCTCCAGGATCACGTTTCCTCAGAGGGAGTCCACACTCTGAGGAACTTAGAAGTGCTCAAATGCAGCGTGCTCATTTCGTGTATCGTTACATTTTCTTTATTTAATAAGCCAATTTTACAAACACAGTATCTAATTAGTCTCTATTACTGAGCACCCCCAAAGGAGCTAAAAAGTACAAATAATAGATTTTGAAACCCAGCAGTTTGGGATTACTATAAAAGAACAGATATTAAATACGGGCAGTTTTTTTCTATATCACCAGTGCTTCAAAAAAAACTGTAAAAAATAAACAGAAATAATTTCTGAGACCAACTTCCAAGGCGGACTGTTAGGTGTAGGACATCATACGTTACAACACGATCCCAAGTTAAACTTAAGACATAGTATTCCTTTCGTCTCCATTCTCTTTTGTTGTCCCTCTTTCTCCCTCTCCTTGAAGACAGTGCTCTTGAAAGTCTGAATGTAAAAGTACAGACCAGTATAATCCTGAGACCAGCTGGTCGAGGGCAGGTGTGAAATCCTGTATAACCCAGGATATTTGATTTGGTGTTGGCCTCCGGTATTGGTTTTCATTTGAATTGTGCTGTCCGTCCTTTTCAACAACGGGGCCATCCTGGGCACTTGCTGCAACCGTCAGGTGGCTGGGGGACTTGCTGTGGCAGCGACTGCCACCGCTTGAGAACCATCACCCCAAATAGCCGATTTGTCTTTGCGTTTACAGTGAGCCCAGCGAGAGAGTGAAAATGCAACCTCTTCCTAACTGGGAGGGACAAAAAGCCGTTCCCGGGTATATCTGATGCTGCCTTGGCTACAGCAGTGTTTTCCGGGGCATCGTAGTGGAGAAATCTTGGATTTAGAACCGTGTGAGACTGGCACTTTGCTTGTTTATATTTTTGCTTTCACCACGATTGGCCGCTAAATGACGACAGAATCGGATCCCCTGGTTGTCATTACGGGGCCAAATGTAGCAGGAACGGTGCTCTCCGCTTGCATCTCTAAAAACGAAAAGTACAGCCTTGCCTCTCGTTCTCTATAGCAGCACCAGCAGCCATATCCTCCCCGCACACCCCCCCCCCAAAAAAGAAAACTGGAGGTAAATGAATGGCAGAATAAATAATTTATGCTAATGAAATTACTGCAATTAGTAGTTCTACAATGACCCTTTTAAAAGCCACAGCTGTTAATGTCAAGAAGCGCTGTCACTACTGACCTTATCATAAGAGAAAGTGACAAATTGAGAATGCAGGGAAGACCAGTCATCAAAGAGGTCTGTTCTGGAACGATTAGAGTTTTCTGAAAAACAGTGTGAATTACAACCAGCTGCTCCCTGGCCCTGCAAGTCTCCCATGCTGTGCCATTTTGTTAAGCCCGATAACAATAGTGATTTTGCCCCATTGAGACAAGTTGTCTCGGGCCACTTCCAGCTCTCCCGGAAGCCACTTCTTCCATCCCAGATTTACAAATGAAACCGTTGTTGGAGAGAGCTTTTCGGGGCAGCCTAGGAACCTCCTCATAAGGATCATGGTTGGGCAGAGGCCAGGTCCTCCTCCCACTGACCTCCGCCCCACGCGAGGAGGTCGTTCTTGGCCGGGGAAGTATTGATGTTGTGGAAGGACGTGTGCTCGCTTTTGGTTCATTAAAACAAGATAGGACAGGAATGAATTTCTATCCCTGTTTATATTGCAGTGAAGCTCTTTTAAAAATCCCTCAGGGGATCTCATTTATATGGAGTTCAGAACTTCCTTGGAAGTGTAGACTCTGAGTCCACTATTGGGTAACATACGCATATGTCTCAGATCTAGAGAATAAAGACTCTTCAGGCTTTGCATCATTCTATATTTAACTCTGGCTTTAAAAACATTATTTCAGTTACTAGCGAGGTGGGTTTTTGATATGCAGGACAATCCTATACATGCACATTTGAAACCCATTCACGGATTTTCCATGAGGTTGGAAAGCTAAGTGTTTAGACCTAGTTGCTCGGGAGCAGTTGTTTTTCACCAACAAGAATTGGCCTGTCTCTTTTCACATCCTGGTTGTAATATTAATGGTGCAGGTTGGAAACGTTCAACTGCATCACCAGCCACTTGTGTGCAATTTTCCCAAAGATGTCTGAGCGTTATTGACAACACTTTGGTAAATTATGTGTGACTTTCCTAAGAGTTGGTGTAGCTCATTTAATTCATATTAATTGATTTTTAGGCTTCCCTTGATTAATTGAACCTGGTTCATCTTGTACAGAATGCAATAAATAATCATTAAAATGAGGGAGATGTGACTCCACAAATTAAAAAGTTGACTACTTCAGAAGTCATAGAGGACAAAACAGAAAGAATGGTGTAGTGGGGGCTTCTCTAGTAAATCTTCTAAGGGAAGTTACTCGATTTTTTGGTTTGTTTTCTGTTTTGTTTGTTGTTTTTTTTCCAAATGAGAATTAGAAATGGCATTTTTCTCCCGGAAGCAGTGACTTTTATACCTTACCATCCTGTTTGTTTCCACCTGGGTTCTTATAAAACTGTATTTCTCAGTTTCAGCTGTGTGTGTGTGTGTGTGTGTGTGTGTGTGTGTGTGTGTGTGAGAGAGAGAGAGAGAGAGAGAGAGAGAGAGTGTTGGTGAGAGAGAGAGAGACTGCTATAGTTTAGTTTGAAAGCAACACCAGAAATACTTGTCAGAGTACTGTGTCTCAGTTTCTCCATTTTTTTCTTTCACACACTTGATAGGTAAAAATCAAGTTGTGAAAAGCCGTGTTTGTGTTATATGTTGACTTGTGGGTTTGGTATGTGGAGCGCATAAAAATCCTTTGCTCTACTTGGCAAAGCTGAATGCTTTTTATTGTTACCTCTCTAATCCTGTGGCTATCTCTTAAAGACTAATAAGTCTTCCCAGATCCTCCTGTAATTTGTTCTGGCTTTTAGACAAAAAAATACTGCATAATTTTGCTGATTGTTCTTTTCTTAAATTACATTTTTGTTTTAACTTGAGAGAATTGCATATGAATTACAGTGTTTATATTTTCAGCCACTGGACAAAGATTCTATTAGCCTCTTCATGGCCCATGTTCACACTAGCGTGAATGAAATGAGTACCAGGTATTACCAGAATGAGAGAAGATACAACTATACCACCCCGAAGAGTTTTCTAGAACAAATATCACTGTTTAAGAATCTGTTGAAGAAGAAACGGAAAGAGGTATCTGAGAAGAAAGAGCACTTGGTGAATGGCATCCAAAAGCTAAAGACCACAGCCTCTCAGGTATGATCAGGATGTGTTATTACTGAGTAAAATGTATGCTCTTAAAATTAAAAAATATGTAGTTACTTGGAAAGCAGCGTTTCAGCCCATTCATATAAGATGCTCAATCCTAAAATGTACACTTGAATGACACCAAAACAGCACTGTTCATGCTTTTGTAAGTCCAGAAAGGGATTGGCCAATTACTCTCTCATGCTGGTTTGGAGAGAGCCCTTCACTTGTTGGCCTGACTCAGTGCACAGCTCACTCCCATCTTCTATCCGCCTGCTTTGGTGCCCTGCATTTATTGTTAGGAATTTTGTCACACAGTAATGGAAGTAGGATCCCTTTTGGTCTCAGATTCTCAACCCCCCAGTGAGCGCATTATTTCTAGTCTGATGACACGACACGGTTTGCTCTGTGTGAGGTCCCAGAGTGTAGCCGTTTCCTCCCACCTTGGCGTCTCATCTCCTTTTGGCCATAATCTCTCTTTGAACAGAGTGTCCAGGGTAGTCTTCATCCTCAGTCATAAGGCCCCTGCTGCCTCGAAGGACAGTACTGTTAACCTCCAGGAGTAAGTCGGGAGAGAAGTCACACACTCCCGATGTTAACCATGTGTGGGTCTCTACATCTGTCATCTCATTTCATTGGTAAAAACTAACCATTTTTATGAAGTCGGTGTTGCTACTATAATTTTATAGGTGAAACTTAGAGCGTTAAAGGCCACGGAAACTGTGAGGTTGGAGTTTGAACCCAGGGTTGTATGATTCTAAAGCTGTTGTCCATAGCCCCATGCTGCCTCTATGACCAAGGGAGAAAAAGATGAGAATAAGAAAATATGGAGACTTTGGAGACTTGCTCAGCTTGCTCTGAGCCATCTGGGCTCTAGGGTTGGAAAGGGAACAACTCTCCCTGGTGGTCCCTTCAAGGCCAGGAATTGCAGCGGGCTTCTTCAGAGGATTGTCATTAGGTCATAGTCCTTTGCTTTTCAAGAGATTGGGCCGGTTTTCTCCCCAAGCATGCCACGTGGCCTATCTGTGCCCAGGCTAGAAATAAGCTACAACCTGGTTGGGGGAGCACACGGTGGTGCCTTTCACTCTGAAGGCCTGTCTGGCCACGTCCTCCACGCATTCTGTCAGCCAAAGCACCTCCTGCCCCCTGCGCCCTTCATTTCGAAATCAGGAATGTCTCTTGGTGAACCACTCACGTGTGCTGAATAGTGGGTAGATGGACCACGATTGGGAAAGAGGAACCAGAGTGAGGAGGTTTCCAGGACAGTTTCCAGAATCTAATGATGCAAAGAATAGTTGTTGGGAAGCACCCAAAGAGTATATCTGTATTTGTGCATCTTTCTCTTTTCTTTCCAAAAAACAAAAAAAAAAGTTTTTATTTTTACTGTTTTTGTGTACCTGTTACCTTACTCTTTGACTCTCTGCCTTCTTTCTCTTTCCTTTTTCTTCTCTCTGCCGATCTCTCCACTTCCATCTCACTGAAATCATGACTCTTTTTCCTAGTGAAGACTTGCCTAGGAGTCCTGTTGAGCTAGAAGACATTGAGTGCAAGAGATCTATGTCCCAGAGCATTAATGTCCCTTTGAATAATGTCCCAAACTGGACCCCTTGACTTTGCCCCAGGAAATGATAGCGTTGACTAAATTGAACGGTCATACTGGTGGGCCAGCCCTTGGCAAGGAAAAAAATGGTGCCACACTTAGTGTTCCCTTCCCAAATAACAGAGCTCAGAATGTAAAAACAGAGCAGCATTCTTGGGGGCAGCCTCTCAGCCATAGGGAAAAAGAAGAGGTGGTGGAGAGGAAGAAAGAAAGGGACTGGCTCTTCAGGGTGTCTGCCAAGTTCAGGGCTGCTTGGGTCTCCTCATTTCCCCTTGGCTAGAAACAATAGGCAGAAAGTCTAAGAAGAAGATACGTGAAGTCTTAATTGAAGGACTACTGCTGATTTCTTTTCGTTAGGTATTAGTGCATGGAATGCTCTCAATATCGGAAGAGTGATTGGAATATTTAATATGTCCCTAAGAGTTCTAAAAATTTCTATTGATTATGGAAAGGAAGCATAGTTTCCTGTGTGGGCAGTTGGAAAGCCTTATAATATATAAGATCAGGTTGTGTGTGGAACAGAACGCCTTCATATTGGAGCATGCGTCCTCTACGGACCCGCCTTCAGTAATTACTCAGAGGAGAATATCCATGCCATTTGAAATATGCGTCTAAAACTCAGCCTTGTTTATCCACTGCAATAAAGCCATAAATTCCTGTTAGAGCCACGTATCTCCTCTCTAGATGTCAGCTTGGGTCATCAAAGATAGCCTCGTGACCTTTTCTTCATAGATAAGGCTTCGCCTCCAGGGATTGAGTCACTAGATACTTCAGACCTAACGGCTTCCTTAGAAACTGAAGTCAGGGCTTGAAATAACCATTTCCTCATAGTCTCTTGGATGATTCTTTTGATTATAGTCTAATATACGACAAGTTTCACATGGCTAAAGGGAACAGACAAGCAAATGTCACTGTGCATTATTACCCTGAGTTCACAGAGAGGCTAAAAAAAAATCCATCTTAGCTTAAACTGTAATAAATCATACAGGTAGCAGTAAGAGTAGTAGTTGTGTCATTTGGGCAAAGGGCAAGTTGACTGTGTTGAGGTGAGGGTTACAGGAGTCCTCGGCCGCAGTAATGAGATCTTGTTTTCCGGCACTTCTGCTTTTCTTTACACAATCCTCACCCTTAGGAACCTAGTGGTACCTTCTGAACCCTAAAAGGGCAGGATCATTCTTTAGAGCAGATTAATTTGTTGATGCCTCAGAAAGAGTTGAGTTCCTCAAGAGCTGAGTAAGGCTATTGAGTTGGGGAGCCGAGAGGAGGAGTACCCACCCAGGATACTCACCAGGCTTTGCACAGCCCAGCCGATCCCCACGGGGCGCTTGTGGTTTGTCTTTCTGTAGTAGGTACTAAGTTGAATGTTGTATGAGGTGGAAGAAGC
Organism: Neomonachus schauinslandi; assembly: GCF_002201575.2. Classification (NCBI taxonomy): domain Eukaryota; kingdom Metazoa; phylum Chordata; class Mammalia; order Carnivora; family Phocidae; genus Neomonachus; species Neomonachus schauinslandi. The sequence goes on from NC_058414.1 coordinate 53,171,701, forward strand.
TAAGAGGACTGTTTCTTATTTTGTGGGAAGAGATGAGACCTGTGGGCATTTCCATCGAAGTAAGTAATGGATTAAATAAACTGATAGCTAACAGCCAGGGCGTCCTGATGCCTTCAGCTTCTCTGAGCCTTTAGTGAGGTTCTGGGGGAGAGTGCAGGCCTTAGTTTCCCCAGCTTGTCTTTCCAAGCAAGTCTTCCTCTGGCCTCTGCTGTCTTGAGCCTGGGCTTTGCAGGACCAGAAAACCCGGGGCTGTGAGGGACACGTGCTTTGGCTGGCGTGGCTGTTGGCACGGCCCTGACTACACAGACTGGGTGGAGAAGATACATGTCTAGTTGGTGCTGGCATAAATGACCATTGTCAGAAAACCCCTGGAAACAAGGACTCTGTGTGTTCCTCTGTGGAGGGGGGTGGGGGGAATGGGGCTGTATTTTTGCACACAGGCCTGAAGTCAGAACAGGGTAGAAAGAAGGAAAAGATGCAGACTGGTAGGCATCTGTGAGCTCATTTAACCAAAACTAAGCAGTGCCTGCTATTTGTTGTTTATGGACGGAAGCTGCTTCCACATACCGACTTTGCCTTCAGGTGGCAGATATGAAAGCCAGACTGGCCTCGCAAGAAGCCGAGCTGCGACTGAGAAATGACGATGCCGAAGCTCTGATCACAAAGATTGGGCTCCAGACGGAGAAAGCGAACCGGGAAAAGGCCATTGCTGACGCTGAGGAGCGAAAGGTCAGGCTCATTCCACCAGTTAGAGCGCTGAGCTATATTGAGCACAAAATAAACCTTTGTAGGTGAACAATTTTGAACAACTTTCTCTCCAGGGAGCATAAAAGCTAAAGAATTATTATAGTTACACATGGAACAGCATTTCACACCATGATTACCACTTGACCTTTCTTTACATTATGCATTTTCCCACCCTTTTAGCTCTTTTAATGATACGCAAGAACAATAAATACTGAGCTCATTCAAGCATATAATGGATGTGGATCTTGAACATCAGGCTGATTTGTAATACAGTAAAGGTCACGAAGTCACCTCTGAGGTTTCTAAAGGTTTTCAGTTTTTAGGCAAATTGAACAACTCAATTGTTAACAAAGCCCATTCCATCACTTTGCAAGATGGTTTTTCAGATTTTTCATTTTAATAATACAACTTGAGTTGATTATTAAATCCTAAGCCAAATTTGTTCTTTTTTGATTCAGTTGAGGGCCCTGGCATTTTGTATTTCGTTTTACTGTTGGAAACAATTACTTTTAAGATTATATAGGTTCTGCTTTCTTTGTACCTGGGTTACTGGCAATTCTGAAATAAATATAACTTCTTTGTCCTCTTCTTTTACCAGAACTTTGGCCACAAATTGAAGGTATTTCATTTTTAGGCATCTTATTTGTTTAAGAATTGAATATGTTTTTTGAGACAAACTCTTTCATTTTAGACAAAAGATTGTAATCAGGGCTTAGTTGATGAAAAATTATAAATTATGACCACACTTGTAGCCATTGAATCAGTAGCTTTTATGCCATTATTCTTCTGTTTTTATGATGCCAGAAAGACTTGAGCTTTCCACTGGGGTTGCCATTCATCCATAGACAATTGAGTTGTTTTTCCCTTTTTTCTAATAGGTATTGAGCATGTTTATGTGTCGCTTGCACAACTAAAGGGTTGAAATGTATGTTAAAAATCAAGGGCGCCTGGGTGGCTCAGTTGGTTAAGCGACTGCCTTCGGCTCAGGTCATGATCCTGGAAGTCCCGGGATCGAGTCCCGCATCGGGCTCCCTGCTCAGCGGGGGGGGTCTGCTTCTCCCTCTGACCCTCTTCCCTCTCGTGCTCTCTGTCTCTCATTCTCTCTCTCAAATAAATAAATAAAATCTTTAAAAAAAAAAATCAAAACGCTGAATAGTTTAAAAAAAAACAACTTGTTTTTAAAGTTGAAGATAAGCTACATTTGGCATGGCTGATGGGCATATTATTCCTAATTCTGGCAATAACTGTTTCTATTGAGTTTCAGATAAGCAGAGGATATCCTTAAAAGTGTATTATGTTAAGCAATTAGGTATCACATATGATGTGACTATCATGAGCCATTTCCACCCAAGGGTATTTTTCAAGCATTAAATAAATAAGTGATGTTCTGGTAATTGTTCTATTATAACCTATCTCTACAAATACCTTTTAGAGATCTTAAAATACTCCAGAAGTATTTTCACATTCTGCACGTGAATTCCTAAGGCAAAATCATCCTTGCAAAGAAGGAAAAAAATGTTCTAGCAAATGAGAACTCATCTGACTGGTGGTTTTATGAAGTTCTTCAAACATGAAAAAGACACATACTGTTTTTTTAAAATTATTTTGTTTATTTATTTGACAGCGAGAAAGAGCACAAGCAGAGGGAGTGGCAGGCAGAGGGAGCAGCAGACTCCCCACTGTGCAGGGAGCCCGATGAGGGGCTTGATCCCAGGACTCTGGGATCATGATCTGAGCTGAAGGCAGACGCTTAACGACTGAGCCACCCAGATGCCCCAACACATACTATTTTTATATCTAACCTATACAAAGAAATATATTTTCACTTTACCCATGATGCTTAATTTATCAGTAGCAGATACCAAGCAATTTTTTTTTTTTTTTTTTGGGCCTGGCACTATTCTAGGCTCTTGAGCATATATGACCTACAAGGCACCCTCACATAGCTTACATTATAATGGAAAAGACTGGCAGGAGACAAGGGACAAGATACTTTGGGTTAGTGATTAGGGCTAAGATAAAAATGAAATCGAGGTGATGGTGGAATGAATTATTTTAAATTGGTCATAGAAGGAGTTTATTGAGTATATCGAGTCAAGGAACTAATCAATATCAAGTATGTGCTATAGGTTCACATTTATCATAGGTTCAGCAATGTACTGGATTGTATGCAGTTATTAAATGGGTATATGGTGGGCACTGTGATCCTATGAAGTTGGGATCTCGAGGCTTAATACACGAGAAGTTATTAAAAAGTACATTGCCATATTTAATATGACTAAGCAGATATTGACCGCCTTCCCATGCATCTTGACAACCCTTGTAGCGCAGCAGGTTGAAATTGTTCCTTCAGATTCCTGAAATAGTCAAGAGCCATTCAAGCCACTGACATGACCAGCAGTGACCAAGGAACACAAGCACCATGAAACCTATGAAAATTAGTTCTTGCATCTTCGTTTGACTTACCAGGTCCAAATTCTAAGGATCCTCTGATCCCTTTCACACTGCTTTCTTTGTTGAGTATAATCCTCATGAGTTAAAGTACCTTCCACATCGCGGGGCTAATATAATCTCTTCAGAAGTTGGACATCCTCCTTGATTTGGAGCGGTCTTCAGTTTTTTATGTGTTTCTTTTCTAAATGTGGGAATGGCTGGATTTTGAAGGATCGTCTGGGATTTCCTATGGTCTGAAGGCAGATAAGAGCAGTGTATTAGCTTGCTCGGGCTTCCAGAACAAAATACCACAGACTGCATGGCTTCAACAGCAGAAACTTCTTTTCTCACAATTCTGGAGGCTGCAAGTCCAAGATCAGGATGCCGACAGGTTTGGTTTCTCCCTCTTGGAGGAACCTCTCAAGACAGGCCCCTCTCCTGACTTGCAGATGGTCACCTTCTCGCTGTGTCTTCACATGGTCTTTTCTCTGTGCACACCTCCCTGGTGTCCCTCGTGCCTGCCCAGATTTTCTCCTCTTAAAAGGACACCCATTAGACTGGATTAGGGCCCATTCTAACAGGCTCATTTTAACTTAATCACCTCTTTAAAGGGCCTGTCTCCAAATACAGTCATGTTCTGAGGTACTAAGGTTAGGGCTTTACCATATTCATTTTTAGGTGGATATACTTCAGCTCATAATAAGCCATTATTGCTACTTAATTCTCTCTGTGTGAGCGTCACTAAATTTCATGAAGCATTTGCAAGGAGCTTTTGACCAAATAGAGAGCAGAAAAGTTCTGTGTATCCAAGAATGGGAGTATCTCCAAAACTCTGCTTTAACAGACAGCTGTCAAGAAAAAGCACACATTCCAAGTGATGTGTGTAGCTCTTCCCTCCTTCCCCAAGTTGAACCTTGCTGACTACTACCCAGGAGCCATGGGGCAGAGGAAATTGCACACTGAGGCTGATCAGGTCACTAAGATCTACAAAGCATTTTTCCCACTCGAGTATCATTGCACCTGAAATATGTAAATTATTGTACCTTAGAATTTGAATAGGCCAGGAGGAGTTAAGTTTTCATCCTCCGCAGAACTTTGAGTGTCCTGACCGTGGCACTGGGCGCAGTCCCCACGGTGATTATGGCATAGGATCTGTGAACAAAAGTGCGCAGAGGGAATTGGGAATGAGAAATAAGTTGACCAGCCTAGGGTATTTTTTTCATTTTCATTTGTGGGTTTTTGTTAATGTTCAAGATTGCTCTGGTTATAAAGATTACCCAAACGAATAATACTCCGTGAACGGTAAGGGAGTCAGATGGAGAAGAATAGCAACACCCAGTCTCATCGAAACAGCATTCAAAAGAAATACTGTTCTAGTACGAAAACTCTGTGACCTTGAAACCAATTTAAAATGATGCTATTATAAATAGTAGCAAACATCATTTTTAGATTGAGTGTATCCTTATGGAAGGTACATACCCCTGAGGTACGAACTCACTCACTCACCTCTCCGCTCCCTTTCATCTGCGGATGAAACTAGCACACCGACGGTCCTAGTCTTAGAATTTTCATGGTCCATTCTTGGCAGTTCCGAGGGGGTTGGAGTAGTTCTCAGTAAGCATGCAGGGTTATTTACGTTAACGGTGGCTGTGTACGGATTGGCAGGAGATCACATCTCTACCCTGAACCGCTTATGTTCATAAAAGCTACAGTATACAGCAAAATAATGGTTAATCAGAATAATGGTAGTTACCGCTAATAAAGCTGTACTAGACAACATAATTTGTTGTAAGCACTGTTAAATTTATGCTAGAGTTAAACCTGTTCATTCCAGGCACATCTGAAGAAACGCACTTTTGTTCACACGTTACGTGCCCCAGTCACCATCCCTGAAAGCCATGCCCCCTGGTGAGTGGGTCCCAGTGCCCAGTGCCACAGCTTTGGACCCCCAGTTTCTGCTGAGGATCAAAATTGACTCTTCTGGCCATTTGAATTTTATATGTGTCTTATGAGGAAGAGGAGGGTAAAAACTCCAAAACTTCTCATTTGGTCTTGGTTCGGGTTTACCAGCATGGCTTTACTATAGGCATAACATACATGCTCACGTCAGGAGGCGGATGCAGCGCGCTGTCTGGCGTGTGAAAGGAGCCACTGGACCTCGACAGTAGGGTGCACATCCGTGTGATTGGCGCGTTGCGAAGACAGAACTGGGCTACCCAGCTAGTTTCTTACCAGGTCCTTAGAGACACCGGTTATTAGTCTTTATAAAAATTAGATTGGTGGTTAAGCATACACAGAAAGCGCAGTATCTTCTATTCTGTTGAACAAAAAAAGTTTCCCAACTATTCTTAAAGAATAGCCAACGTGGCTTTTGGGCAAATGTAAACAAAAATTAGATAGGGATTTCTAACAAGAATATTTTCTATCTATGTTACTGAGCCAGCCTGGACACTCTCAAAAAGAAAATGGACTTATTTCACTTAGCATAATCCCCTCCAGTTCCATCCATGATGATGCAAATGGTGGGTATTCATCCTTTCTGATGGCTGAGTAATACTCCATTGTACTGAGGGTTTCAGAGGGGAGGGGGGTGGGGGGGATGGGTTAGCCTGGTGATGGGTGTTAAAGAGGGCACGTATTGCATGGAGCACTGGGTGTTATACGCAAACAGTGAATCATGGAACACTACATCAAAAATTAATGAAGTACTGTATGGTGACTAACATAATAATTAAAAAAAAAAAGAAACTTTAAAAACACAAAAATAAAGCCAAAAATGACTAGCAAAAAAAAAAAGAAAAAAGAAAATGGAAGAACACAGGAATCACTCAGTCTTGAATTTATTATTAGCACCTTATAATTGAATTAGTCAAAGCCCTTCTTGGGGCACTTCAGTATTTGAGTCCGTTTGAGTTGGGATTTGTGAGTGTATTTTGTGCATATATGAAGCTTTGTGTGTACACGGTGCCTGAGAGAAATTCATCCTTAGGACAGACTCCTCACCTGTTGAAAGTAAAGATGAAGGAATGATTGAGCAGCGCATCTGAGTCAGCCTGCATTGTTCAGTAGCGATATCCAAGGTGACGATGTGTGTTTGCGGGCTTGTGTTCTTTCCTCTCTGATTAGGTGACAGCCATTCAGACTGAAGTGTCCCAGAAACAGAGAGAGTGTGAGGTTGATGTACTCAAGGCGGAGCCTGCGCTCGTGGCCGCAACAGCTGCACTCAACACGCTCAACAGGGTAAAGACGATTACCTGGCTCGTGGGATTCCTCCACATAGTATTTAAAGGTTCTCAGAGTTTGAATAAGTGAACTCAGAGTGGATTCCATGCAACCAAAGAGACAAGAAATATTAAAGTGGGAACAAGCATTTGAGGTCATCATTAATAGTGTGACTTCCTTTCCCATCTGGGAGTCTGTCCTTCCACACCCCAACAAGCAGTCTCCTTTTGAATACTTCCAATACCGTGGGATTTATACTTTCATGAGAGGCAGCTCTATTGTTAGCTGCTGGATTTGGCCCAAATCCGGTTGTTCGTATTGTGTGTTGCTTTAGGAACTAAGTGTGGACTCTTTATTTCCTGGGGATATAAAAAGGGGCATTAATGAGAGATCCTCATGAAAAGAACAATGCGCTAGGAACAGAGATACCTAGGTTTGGCCCACATCATTTTCCCTAGCTTCAGCTTATTAGCAAAACCTCATTGACCGTTCAAATTCCCCTAAGAGAAAATAATGTGTGATAGTCAGAAGGGTATTGTAAGGAAAAATGGAATTGTGGGCACTGTATTTTAGGAGTCTGCAGCTAGTTTTGTACTCAGGTTCCACTAGGCCTCTGGGGAGTATCCCGGGGAATAACCAGGCCTGAGGTTCTTAAGATTCAACCTCAAAGAGTAAAGGATCCAGACTCCAACTGCCCTTCAAAGAAATAATTCAAGTCCTTTTTCTTTTTCTTTCCTTTTTTTTTTTTTTAAGATTTTATTTGAGAGAGAGAAAGTGAGAAACAGAGCATGAGCAGGGGGGAGGGACAGAAGGAGAAGCACCCAGGTTGAACATGTGATAGGGTTTTATAAGCAAGAGTATATTAGGTAGCTCATGAAATAATCACAGGAAGTAGTTTTGTAAATCCTGTATCATGAACTTACATATATTGCTCAAAGATAGTAATTCCTGCCTCAAAGTATTTGCCTTAATACTTGTAGTTCATACAAACATTAATACCAACTGTGGGGTAAATCAAGATTTTGACCAGAGGAGATTAGGGAGTTATACAGAGAATAGGTTCAGCCTACATGGGCATGTTCCCAGTTGAGAGTCATCGTAGAGTAATCGAAGAGGTTTCTTGTGCAGAAAAACAAAACCAAGAGACTCTCCACCAAGGGATGATGTTTCTGGGAGGGCCTGGTTAAAATGCACATCTATTACATAGGTAGGATAGAACCCATGAACACAAAGAGTTGGTATATAAAATTCCCCGGGTTCGGTGAGCCAGGCTCCACAAGACTGGTATAGCAGATAGAGAATTTTGGGGAAGCGAAAAAGATCAGTGCTGCTTCCAGAGCATCAGGAAAGTGTCTGGTGAGAACTGAACCTCCTGGGGTCCCAAGATGGAGTCACTGTGGGGAGCAAAAACTGCCAAGCCAAGAGTGGTGGGACAAGAAGAGGGAGGAGGCCCCCGATGACCAGCTTGCTAACTTCCCGGCTCTTGTCCAGACCTGCCTGCCCTTCAGTGTGGCTGTGCTTTTCTTCAGGTCAATCTCACTGAGCTGAAAGCCTTTCCCAACCCGCCGAATGCCGTTACCAATGTTACCGCGGCCGTGATGGTCCTCCTGGCTCCGCGGGGCAGAGTGCCTAAAGACCGGAGTTGGAAAGCAGCTAGAGTCTTCATGGGAAAGGTATCAGACAGCCTGGCAAGATGAAAATCCCCACAGTTGCTCTTCCTCGTACCATGGTCCTGCTTGACGGCAAAAGGTGTTCAAACCAGAGGAAATCGTCTTTGCGTTCGTCGAGTGTAATCTGCCGCGTGTGCTCTAGACTTACAATTTTTGTTTGCCAAGTTGGGGGTTAGCTTGGTGTCACAGCATACCTAAGTCAACACTAGCAGCACTCAGAAGGTTGCTAATTATTTGCAAAATGATGAAAGCGGTTAAGTGTAGGAGGGAGAAAATTACATGGATTTCTTATGCTGGAAAAATGTTACTAATGCCCAAGAAGGTGAGGCAGAGGGGCTTTTTGGTAGGTGTTTTTCCTTTTCTGTCTTTTCTTCAAAATGTGAATGGCTCCTGTGTGGGGACTGAATATTTTACCCTGGGATAGAAGAGATTTTAAGTGTCCATTGCTAATTCTTACTTCATACCGTAAAGACTGAACAAGTCAAACAGTAGGATAAATGCAGCTTGCCAATTTTGCCTTTGTAATGTGAGTCCTAAAAGCTGGTTTTAACTTTTGATCTTGGAATTTTCTCTGCAGCCAAAATGGGTTCATTGCAGTCAGCCTTTTTGCTTTACAGGTTGATGATTTTTTGCAGGCGTTAATTAACTATGACAAAGAGCACATTCCAGAGAACTGTCTAAAAGTAGTAAATGAGCAGTATTTGAAAGACCCGGAGTTCAATCCAAGCCTGATTCGGACCAAATCCTTTGCAGCAGCTGGTCTGTGTGCCTGGGTCATCAACATCGTGAAGTTCTATGAGGTATCAGTCTTACTCCACTGGTTATCGCTGTTACTCGCAAAGACCATCAAGATACTAATTTCTGTAGTGGCAAAAAAAAAAGTAAAATAGTTTGAAGTTTAATTACCTAAATAAGATGAAGTTCTAAGAATGAGATCCGAAAGTGTCAGACTAAACAGAGTTCTACACAGGAGGATATTTGAAATGTTTGAAACTATCTTTTAGGGTAGAGTGACCAGCTACTATCGATCAAATAGCAGTTAATTTGATTTGATTAGATAAAAACTTGCTGGTAGATTAATTATATTTCTTTACGTTAAAATACTAATTTTGCGGGGCACCTGGGTGGCTCAGTCAGTTAAGCGTGTGCCTTAGGCTCAGGTCATGATCTCCAGGTCCTGGGATCGAGCCCCGCATGGGGCTCCCTGCTCAGCGGGGAGTCTGCTTCTCCCTCTCTCCCTCTGTGCGCTCTCTCACTCTCTCTCTCTCAAATAAATAAAATCTTTTTAAAATTTTAATAAATAAATAAATATTAATTTTGCATTGACTCAGAGCAACTGCAGGTCTCAATTCATGTTTCAACTCAATCCCTGCTCTCAATGCAGAAATTGACACCATCTATTGTAGACTTAATGAGATGAGGAAATAGTCCCCCCCCCCCCGTTTTTTTTTTTTTTTTTTGCTTTAGTATTTTAACAACAAATACCCTTCTGACCGTATTACAGTCTAATCTAAAGTTTGTATTTTCAAGCTGCATAGAGATGATCATTTCGTTTAGTCATTTATTTATCAGGTACTCACCGCCTGCCACCTGTCTTGCCAGCACTTTGCAGATGGCTGGATGTAAAAAGGGAACAATGGATGGCCCTTAACTTGGAAGAACCATCTCATCTTTTTTTCTTGGAAGGTTATATGTTATATTCAAAAATAGAATTACTGAGGAAATACCAAGTATAATCACTGGCAGTCCCAAAGTGATTTTCATAAAACCAGGTTGTAGCCTTTATGTTGGGGCCCCCACGGGAGTGGGACCCTATGGATCTATCTCTTCAGTGGAAGCCTGTATAGAGCAAGCGTTTGGACAGGTGTTAGTTGACGTATGGCCTCTCTCCCTAAGAACATGTCTGACCCCTGTGCTCTCTTTGCACCGTAGGTAAAAAGATGAGCATGGAGCTAGACAGTGGCTGTGTTCTGTGTGGTTTTGCTGTAAAAGAGAAAATGTCCTTTCCTTCCTCTCTCGCCAACAGGGAAGAAAGTGGGTGCCCCACATTCTCAAACCACCCATTCAGATAACATACCCTGAAAGTTGGCAGAAGTTTAGAAAGTGCAAACATGGTTAATACTGTGAGGCTATCTCCTACAGTCCTTTCTGGGTTCAGAGAATTTCTCCACACTGAGTTTTGCTTTAAAGTCAAGACTTGGTCCCCACTTGAGCTATATAGTTCCTGCCCACTGCGGTTTCTTTTTTAAAGATTTTTTTATTTTATTTGACAGAGAGAGATACAGCGAGAGAGGGAACACAAGCAGCGGGAGTGGGAGAGGGAGAAGCAGGCTTCCCACTGAGCAGGCAGCCTGATGCGGGGCTCGATCCCAGGACTCTGGGATCATGACCTGAGCCGAAGGCAGACGCTTAACGACTGAGCCACCCAGGCGCCCCCCCACTGCAGTTTCTAATGATAGGAAGTTTATCTCCAAATTTTAGGACAGACTTACTGTAGCATCTTAATGTTGTTTGATGTCTATAGCACTTTATGCAAGGATTTATAACTCTCATGTCCAGAACCAATGACTCAATCGTGAACAACCAGACAGAACTTGGAAGGCTGTGCAAATTTTGGCTCTGCCATTGGGTAGTGCCATTGCTAAGAAATAAAACCCAAATTGCCGGGTGAGATAGAAATCTTAATGACAAAGCTTCCCTCAAATGTAGGATTGAATGATTATGTGTCCTCTTTGCCTCTCATTACCCCATGAGTTAAACCCCATATGGATTTGCAGGTGTACTGTGACGTGGAGCCCAAACGGCAAGCGTTAGCCCAAGCCAACTTCGAACTGGCTGCAGCTACTGAAAAACTCAAGGCTATCAGGAAGAAGCTTGAGGTGAGTGCCCAATGTAACACTAAAGATGGTACCTCCCCCCTCAGACAGGGTCACGTCTGAGTCCAAGCAAGCAGAGAGGAGCTTGAGCTTTCTTCGATACACTCATTGACGTACTCGTTCAGTAGATATCTCTTGTCTGCTGTATGCCAGACCCTGACCTGAAAAAGTAGAAACGTTGATGGTTTCTGCACTTAAAAGTCTTTCCTGGTCTGGTAGTAGAAGGAGGAGCATAGCACATGGTGATTAAAGGCAAGGATTCTGGCGCCAGACTGCGTGGATTGATATCCTGGCTGCATCATGTACGATTTCACCCTGCATGAGTTAGTTCCCCTCTCTGAGCCTCTGTTTGCTCATCTGTGTAGTAGGCATTGTAATAGCGTGCACTTCTTAGATAGGGTTATAAGGATTAAATGAGAGTAATTAATATTAAGAATTTAGCAGGGAGGGGTGCTTGGGTGGCTCAGTCGGTAAAGCATCTGCCTTCAGCTCAGGTCACAGTCTCAGGGTCCTGGGATCAAGCCCCGCATCGGGCTCCCTGCTCAGCCGGGAGCCTGTGTCTCCCTCTCCCTCTGCTGCTCCCTCTGCTTGGGCTCTCTCTGTCTCTCTCAATCTGTCAAATAAATAAATAAAATCTTAAAAAAAAAAAAAAAAGAATTTAGCATGGAACTGGGCACATGGTAAGTGCTTAGAGAGTATCAGCTACAAATACTGTCATTGTTACTATTTTTACAACTATGTATCTATCCAGTCGTTCCAGCCCAGGGTTATAAGTACATTTGTGACTATGTATATCTGTAAGGGGGCAACAAAAAAGGATTCTTCCTGGAGAAATTAGAGAACATTTCATAAGGAAGCTGTACTTGACATGGGCTTCCAAAGTTTCCTAGGAATCCTGGGGATAAGTAAGTTGGGAAAGGTATTCCTAACAAAGACTAAAGACAAAGAAGGAAGAAGCAGTTGGTGCACTTGAGGAAACTCAACGGGCCAGAGCCCTAAGGAAGATGAGCATTCGGGGGGAAGGTCAGGAGTAGCACAGAGTGACGAGGAATAAACTGGCAGAGGTGAGCAAAGACCGTCTTTGACTTTTATGCTACAGAATTTAAATTTTATCTGACGAGTGAAAATGGAAATTTTGAAAGATTTTAATAGGCTAATGGTGTGATTAAACTACCTTTTAAATAACTGAGTAGAGGCAGGAGGGAGGGAAGCGTCCCGATGCAGGCAGACAAGTCCGAAGCCCTGTGGTGGGTCCCTGTAGGGCCTCCACTAAGGCAGGGGCAGCTGTGATGGAGAGAGCGAAGTGGAGGCCAGGCTGGCTGATGGCAGGTGGGGAGGGGGCACGAACCAGAAGGATATTGAGCCCACTGTGCCTGGCCCGGAGGAGCGCAGTCAGAGTGCTGAGGCTGTCCGTCTCTGGCAACTTAGGGAATGCCTAAGTGAGCTTCGGTTCTGTTTCTGTAACACAGTGATTGTAACAGCTGCCTTTCAAGGCGGGCGTTTGTGATTTGTGGCTCCCAAGGATCCAGTCTACCTTCTCGGGGTGATAATAGCCTGATGTATCTTGGGGAAATGATCCCTCCTCATTGGATACACTCAGGGCTTTTCCCAGAGATGCCTTTGCCTTCTCCAGCTGAGGGCTGGGTATATGATCCACACTTTGCCACTTTTGGCCTCATCCTCTAGAATTTGAACCATGAGCACAAGAATAAAGATGACTGATGAGAGTTCATGCATTCTAGAGACAGGGGCCATTTTACTCTTCAATCATGAAAAGATGTCTTCTTCCTGACAGCTATTTTGATAAGATGGTTAATAACCCCAAAAGTTTTCTTAAGGTATGGAACATTTCAGCATCCACACACATTTCCTATTACAGCACCGTACATGCTCTTCAATAAATACCTGGTGACTATCGAAAGAAAAACAGGCAAACTGTTGATTTAGATAAACGTAGAGCAAGCATACTCATTTTAGAAAAATTACCTTCACTGCTCAAAACTCTGTCAACTTGACCAAAGCCTCTTAAAAAAGTTGCCATCTACTGTGAATGGCTTCATGTCCATTGTAAGCAATTTAATGAATTTAATTTATAGAAAAAGGGATGAGGGTGCCAGCTACATGTGGACCCTAGACATAAGCATTTCTGCGGTTGTAAAATTAGTAATCCTTTGGACACAGCCTGCAACTAGCTGAATAGAATTGTTCATGTCGGTTGTTTTCAGAGACCCACAATGTAAGCAGAGGTTCACGTTATCAGTAAGCCTCAGAGCTAAGTTTGCAGACACAGAGAAAAGAAGACAGAGTAATAATTGAAATGTCTTGATGAAGAATGGGTCCCTCTATCGCCCTACCACAAATGGATTTCCGAAGAGTAGTTACTAATGCAACAGGGTCTCTGCTGTTCCCACCAAGGTTCCGTTCGCTGTGCAGCCGCCATGCTGGTGGCGGCAAGGACAAAGTACCTCTGCATCGTTGCTGTTAGGTTAGATGCTGTTAGGTTAGGTTAGATGAATGTTGGAGCCCAAGTGAAATTATAGTTTTTGCTAGCTTTGCCTTCGTTTCCTGCAGCCTCTTGAGTTTTCCTCCCTCCTGGGTTTTCCTCCTGATTCTACATCTCCTGTTGCTTTCCTGCCTCGCACAGGAGGGGTGTGTCTGATACCAGCATCTGCGCCGTGATGGCCCTTCATCCATACCAGTGCCGGTCTGTATGTTTTTGTTCCTTTCGCTCTTGATCTCTAGTGTAAGACTAAAAGGTGGCCTTTTAGTGACGGTTGAGTGGAAAAGAGCTGGCTGAGTTGGAGTGGAAGAAAGGTTGCGTGTCTCTCAAATCTACAGGAGCTGAAGGTGGCCATAAAGAAAACCTGAAGTCATTCTCGTTGGGACCCTGGTTCTCCAGGTGTGTTCCCTAGACCAGCAGCAGCAGCAGGGTCCCCGGGGGACTCGTTAGAAGTACAGATTCTCAGACCCCACCCCAGACCGACGGAATGAGACATTGTGGTGGGGGACCCCTGGATCTGGGTTTTATCAAGCCCCCCAGGTGGTTCTGATACACACTCAAGTGTGCCAAGCCCTGGTTTCAGGGTAGTTGATGGGCTGGGTCCCTTGGGCTGTGTCCCTTCCTTTCTCACTCCATTTACTTCTGGAACCTGAGAGGCCAGGGCCTGTCAAGAACTGTGAAGAAACCAAGATTTGACGCTACTTGCAAGCTAACAAGTTAGCCTGCCTTAGTTTCACGGAGGCGGGCGAAAGACCTGACCCTTGGGGGTGAGAGGCCAGGGGACCCCGTGGTGCACAGCGCAGCCAACAGCACGGATGTCGTGCATCGCTTCTCTGGGCCCCCAGTCCCCGTGGGACTAATGCACTGGGGATGAGCTGATGCTGTCCTCCCCCTGTTAGTGTCGCAGCTGAGACATGCCAGGTGCACGAGCCCCCAGTATAGAGAGCACAGCAACTAAACTTGCTCAGCCTGTCCCCTGGAAAGAAACCTATCGTTATTCTTCTTCCCAGGAGACAATTCTGTCTTCTGCTCAGAGAGGAACGCTGCCTCTGTCTTCCTGATTTGCTATGCAGATATCTTAGGAAAGAGCATCCAGAACAAAAGCTCTCCGTGCTTCTTCACAAGAGACCCAGAAACCAGTGCAAGAGACTGTGGTCTCCCAACATCCAGCTCCCCTTCCCAACTTTATGCAGGGAATGAATATAAACCATTTTATGCCTTAGTTCTGTGTGTATTTAGGTCAGCCCTATGAATTGGGTAACATTATTTCCATTTTGCAGATGATGAAACCGAGGCACAGAGAGGTCAAGTAAGCAGTCCGCCTTGATGCCCCTTCGCTGGTAGCAGAGTCTCAATATGAACGCGGCTGTTGGATGCCACAGTTCACATATGCTCCTCTATTTTATAGAACCACGAGTACTTTGAATGACCTAAAACAGACACTTAAATATTATTTATTTTAATCTGATTTCGAACTGGTGATGTGTGATGATCTTCTCCCATTCTCATATATTTGATCTTATTTTGCATCTTAATCTTAAGTAGGACCCGTACATCTTTTTCTTTTAGAGGTGCCGCTTTAATGACCATGATATGATAATTGGGTCATTGGCAAATGTAAGCAATCTCTAAATGATGAATAGTGTATGTTCTACACGTTTGCTTATTAAAGTCTCTTAGAACTTGGCACTCACAAAAGCCGTGTTATAAATCTTATTTAGGATTGTTAGAATTTGGCAGATAGCAAGATGCTGTAGTAAGGAGTCTCCCTAGTACTGTTATCTTAGTTAAGGGTTTTTGTTTGTTTGTTTTTTGGTGGGTTTTTTTGTTTTGTTTTTGTTTTTGTTTTTTTTGGCTATCAGTAACAGAAATCTACTTAGAAAACCTTAAGCCAAAAAGGAGATGAGGATGAGTGGCAGAGCTCTGAGGGAAAGAAGTGTGTCTTGGTCTCAGGAGGAAAGAGATCCAGGAAACAGGAAGCTGCCGTGAATGTCTGTTAGTGTCTCTCCAGAGCCTTGTGACTTCTCCTCTTGATGCCCTTTCTTTCTCTTTCTCCAGCGTGGTTTTCCCCTGCTTTCCTGTGCCCCTGAACATGGTCCCTCTCCATATGAAGCCCTCCAAAATGTACACCTCTTTCCCGGTCTTTTGATGCTAAAAGCAGTGACATACCTCTGCATTTCAGTGGCCCGTTTCCAGAAGATACAATCTGGCCCAGGCTGGGTCAGGTTGCTGAGGTCTGGAGGGGCTCAGTCATCAACACCACTCTTCATTGCCTGAGTTACGGGTCATTGAGAAATAAGAAAAGAGTCAGGAGGTGGAGAACCAAAAGATGACCATTATTATGAATAAAGATGGTACCAGAGGATGAGGCTTGGGTACAAGGGAGAGGGGACAGTGTACCCAGGGTGTGTGAGAGTCTGGAGGGCTCGTCCACTGCCCCCCCCCCCCCCGTGGCTATGTACACTCTGCTTAGTGCAGAAGGCAGGTGAAATATGTATGCTTACCAGGGGCAAAGGTGAAGGAGGCAGGGAGGTCAGTTTGATTGACCTGAAGGTAATAGATGCTTTAAGATGATTATACTATTTCCATTTTACCTAACAATGGCTCACAAGCTAATTTTCACTCTTCCCTAGGATCTGGATCGACATCTGAGCAGACTCACAGCTTCGTTTGAAAAAGCAATAGCCAAGAAAGTCCAATGTCAAGAAGAGGTGAACCAAACCAACAAAACTATTGAACTAGCCAATAGGCTTGTCAAGGAACTTGAGGCAAGTTGACCTTTTCTTCCAAAATTCTAACTAAAAGATTCAGACCACCTTTTTTTTTTGGATTTTATCTTTATTTGCTGTCGATAATAACTAAATAGACGGGGAATCAATAGTGAAAGGAAATTATCAGCCCTCACACTGTAGTTGCAACTGGCTGAAAGGAAGAAGTGATGGATTCTTTGCATTTTTTAGTATAGAGCCATGAATTCGGGGGGCTTTCTAGGCTATGTTAGAAACTGAGGACAGGTGTTGGATAACTGTGGGGTTGAACTGTTGTCTGATCCTTTTAATATACATTTGCCACTGAGTTGTACCATCAGAACATTTTTTAAAGCTAAGCCTGCTTGGTTGGCTGGTTTGTTCTTCCTGTGACATCTTTTGACAAGTGACTGACATACTAATGTTAATGGTTATTCTATTAAATAAAGATTTCTTTAAAGATTTTTATTATTTTAGAGGGTGCGGGGCGGGGGGAGGGCAGAGGGAGAAGGAGAGAGACCAGCAGGCTCCGTGCCCAGCACGTGCAGGACACGGGGCTCCATCTCACAACTCTGAGATCATGACCTGAGCCAAAATCAAGAGACACTCAACCGCCTGAGCCACCCAGGCGCCCCTATTAAATAAATGCTGTCAAAATAATTCTTAATAAATTCCTCCTGTTTGAACACAAGCGTTAGAAGAACATGCAGCCTTTGTCCTAAGGAAGTCCCAGGTTTTATTTGCTCTCCAATGTATAATATAGTCATACAATAGATTGACCATAAAAAGGATTGAAGTCTTGGTACATATTACAACATGGAGGAACCTTGAAAATATAAAATAAATGAAAATCGGTGAAAAAAGACACAAAATGCCACATGTTGCATGATTCCATGTATATGAAATGTCCAGAATGGGCAAGGCTACAGAGACAGCAGATTAGCAGTTGCCGGGGTCTGGACAAGGGGGCAGAGTCTGGAGTAGCTGCTAATAGGTATAGAATTTGCCCATTGTGTGATAGAAACATGCTCAAATTAGTGGGAAGGATCATACAAGTCTGTGAATATGCTAAAAACCACTCAGTGATGTACTTTACAAGGTGAATATCACAATATGTGAATTAAGTCTCAGTAAAGCTGTTATTTTTATTTAAGTGCTACCAGAAGTATATAATTGAACTATTCGAAATGCATTTAACCGAAGGTGATAGGAAAGTTGATTTACAGTGGCTTGAACAAATGGGAATTTATTTTTCACATAACCGTCTACCTGGGCAATTTTTTTTTTTTTTTTGCAGTTATCATTGTTGATTTGGGGAATTGGTGGTCAGACACCGAATCTCTTTGTACCCTTTTGCTTCTCCATACTTAGCCCATGGTCCTTCACCCTCCTGCATTCTGCAGCCTGCTCCCAGACGGCTGCTACACCTCCAGATTCCAGGGGAGAGAAAATAATCTGCAGCGGCTGGCTTCTTCTCCTTTTACGTGAAAATCTGAAGTCTTCCTGGAAACCTGTCTAGCAGACAGCCACTTAACCCTTCTTTAGCCAGAACTCGATTGACCCCATCTAGCTTCAAAGAAGGCCAGGAAGATGGCAGATGGGGTTATCATCCTTGGCTTAGCCAATCACAGTTCATCTCGTGGGGCTGCACACATCACCCCTCTTGAAAATCTGGTTTCTCATAGCAACAAAGGAGGGGGGGGATGTGTGTCAGGACGGGTTGGGCTGGGCGACAGCCTAACCTTGAAAGTCGACTTCAAAAAAAAAAAAAAATCTAGTTAAAATTTACTACAAATTTGAACTCAATCCCTCTCTGACACTCATGGTTCATTGTACATAAACTCGGGGTCCGTCCTGCAAAATCCACTCGTTGCATTCCATCTCAGTAAGTACAAGTCTGTTTTTCCAGTGTTTACAGCCAAAAGCTGTGGACTCGCTCGTGAGTGTTTGTGCTCTTTCTCATGACCCATACCCGGTCCATCAGCATATTGTTTTGGCTCTGCCTTTGAAGTCCATTCCTCATCCCAGCCTTCTCCCCCACACTGGTCCAGGCCACCCACTCCTCAGCTCTGGAGTATTGCCCCCCTTGTTACACCTGAGTAATTTAAAAAATTAAGTTCATTCATGTCTTCCCTCTCCCAGAAGTCTCCAATAATTAATTGTCTAAATCAAGATACAGTCCAAAGGCTTTCGCTGGCCTGCATGATCTGGCTCCCAGATGCCTCTCTGTCCCCACGTCTGTCACCTTCCCTCCAGCTCCACCTTCACTGGCCTCCACGCTCTTCCTCATACTGTCAGTCACTCTTATACCTGTGGCCTCTGCCTTTTTCCTTCACATGGCTTACACTTTTCCAAATCATGACATCACTAGCTCCCTCACTTTCTTCAGGCGGCTGCTGAAAGTTCTCCTTATCACGTGGTTTCACTCTGCCCGTACACCCCCCCCCCCCCCCCCCACGCCGTAGCTCTCTTTGCCCTTAGTCGGCTTTGTTTTCTTCACAGCATCTACCACCACAGGACACACTTACGTATGTACGTACGTGAATGTGTATACTCTGGGGGAGGTCTTCTCCCCTAACAAGAATATAAGCTCCTCAGGAACAGGAGCTGTATCTGTTGTCTGCACCGCTTGATCCCCAAGTAGAGAGGATAATCCTTGGCCCATCATAGGCACCCATAGATACTTGTTGAATGAGTGAGTGGTTGAGTTTGGGGAGCCTCCTGGGTTCAAAAACAAAAAAATTCTGTAGCCTTCTGAAGACTGACCCTTTCTTCTCAGCTCACTTGAGAAATTCTGTGGCCATTAGTGGAGTTTATAAGAGTTCCCATCGAAGGGGAAGTGATTTAAGTAGTTTGAAGTGTTAACCACTTGCGAGGTACCTACGAAAATAAAAAAGTGCCGCTTAATTGACTGTTTCCTTGTAGTAGGTTTGGGATGTCCAAAACTTCCAGGAAGTGTAAAGAGCAGGCTTACCATGTGTCTCTGACACACGGCAATGTCTTCCAAAGGCTTGGCTTACTCATGATGATTTAGACGAGGAAAGAAGGTGAAAGCATGTTAACTAGCCAAAAAACAAATTACATATATATTTGTATACACATACACACGTTTTTAAGGAGTAATTGAAAACGTCAGACCTTTTCCTTTGAGAATAAATTCTTTCTGACTAGAACAGGAGACAGTTAACTTCTGAAAAGCATCAAGACTGATGATTTTGTCTATATAGCATTGACCTGGAAGCTACAGTCTCAACCATTCAGACTAATAAATCAGGCAATTTATATTTAATCATTAACTAACTCCTGAGCTGAACAGCTGTTCAAAATTAGAAATGGGTCACCCCAGCCAGGATGACATTACAGGCAATCTATAATGCATTAGAATAAAATTATAGTGATTTTTAACTGTCTAGAAATTTATTACAGGACATGTTCCAACTCTTAAACCCTTGTTAGCCAATGTCAGTAATGATTTATGTTGCGTGGGTGGTATAGTGAAATTATTGACGATTTCAATAGCCAATAAGGCTGTGTTTAGTAAATCTTCAAATTTCAAAGCTGTTTTGGAGAATGAGGTGGGTGCACTTTATTGTTTATCATTTACTATCCAAAGACAACAAAGATGGAGGAAAGGCAAATGAGAAATTTCTCTTCAAAATTAATGGATATATGGTTGGTAGCTGAGGAGGGAGGGTAATGAATTCTCTAACGAGGGCTAAAGAGTTGTGAAGTTCCTTAGTGTTTGTATGGCTACTTGGGGTGATCTTTATCAAGCAAAGCAAAGAGACAATCTTAAAATAGCTTTGATAGGGCGCCTGGGTGGCTCAGTTGGTTAAGTGACTGCCTTCGGCTCAGGTCATGATCCTGGAGTCCTGGGATCGAGTCCCGCATCAGACTCCCTGCTCGGCAGGGAGCCTGCTTCTGCCTCTGACCCTCCCCCCTCTCATGTGCTCTCTCTCTCTCATTCTCTCTGTCTCAAATAAATAAATAAAATCTTAAAAAAAAATAGCTTTGATAACCATTCTCACTTGCTAATTTCACAACCTCCGTGTTGGTGGTTATTATGGTTATTATGGTGGCTTGCAGGGAACTGGCATTCCAGTCTCTTATGACATACATCATTTTTGCTTTCTATGCTCTGTCTCTCTTCTTTCACAAGTAGAGCTAAATTCCACAGAGGGGTTCTTTGCTTTGACTATCAGATTGCTGATTTATTTCAGTACCTATTAATTTGCTTGTTCTTAGAATGTGATACTAATTTTAGCATGCATCAAAACGGTGGGTTAGTGAGCTGTCCTTCAGTCAATCCATAGACATTTATTGCAGTTTTATTTAAATCCAATATTAAGGCCTCCACATACTCAACCTGGAAATCAGATTTTATTTTTTTTTAAAGATTTTATTTATTCATTTGAGACAGATACACAGAGAGAGAGCATGAGCAGGGGGAGAGGCAGAGGGAGAGGGAGAAGCAGACTCCCCCGCTGAGCCAGGAGCCCTATGTGGGGCTCAATCTCAGGACCCTGGGAACATGACCTGAGCCGAAGGCAGACGCTCAACCATCTGAGCCACCCAGGTGCCCCGGAAATCAGATTTTAAATGGCCATCCAACTAGATAGAAGGACTTCAACAGCATTCTTTGAGTGTATTGTCTTCAAGACTAGTGAAACCCTCCTGATTTCTTTCTTTCTTTTTTTTTTTTTTTACATAGGCTATAGGTTCTTCCACTGATAGAGTGATTATATTAAAGAAATAACCTGAGTTTAGTGACTACCAGTGTTAATTTTTAATAGCATCCAGGATAGGTAGCTCTTAAAGCTTTGCATTTTAATTAATTGATGTGCGTGGTGTTGGTCATTTTTCCTTTGTCTGTAATCAGCTGATAGCCAGTATGTTTAAAACAACATTTGTCTAGGGCGGTGTAGTATCATTGCTGCAAAGTGGGAGGAAGGCAGAGCCGCCAAGCTGCCATTAGAAATCCTAATGTCACTCAGGCTTGGCCGAAGCTTTTGGTCCTCCACTCTCAGAGGGTTGGGAAAGTGACTGTCAGCTTTTGAAGAAAGAGTTAGGGCATCCCACAAGGAGATGTGAAAGATCTAATGCCATATTGCAGTAAACTGCATTTCCTAATGATGGGTTTCAAACGTAAGAAAGATGATGATAGTCATGCAGTCCAGTTCTGTTCCTTCTAAAGGCTTTGCAGAAGGATGTAGACTAAGATGGAGCTGTAAGGTGGTCATATTTATTAAGCATTTCTTTAGTTGGTGTTCACCCTGCAATTACATCTGAGTAATAATCTTGCCTTTCAGTCAGAGAAGATTCGTTGGGGTCAGTCTATTAAATCGTTTGAAGCTCAAGAGAAGACCCTCTGTGGAGATGTTCTCCTTACAGCAGCCTTTGTGTCTTATGTTGGATCCTTTACAAGACCATATCGCCAGGAACTGGTAGACTGCAAGTGGGTTCCCTTTCTCCAGCACAAGGTAAGCTCACTTCCTTACCTTGGCAGCATTTGGAAACATCATCTTGGCGTTTCAGTAGAAAAAACAGTCTGTATACCAGGCTCTTTGGTACCTCTATCATGACTCTCTGACTGACTGGAAATTCTCATATGACAAAGACATTTCTTGTGTGTCGCAGTGTTTCTTGTTTAAATGATGGTTTCACCAGAGAGATGAAAAATAATAAATTATTTTTTATACACTCTAGTGATACAGTTGCAAACTGCTTTTAACAAAACTGATAACTGAAATCAAATTGGGGTTATTGTTATGGTATAACATGAAGTTTTGTTTTCTTCCTGACATGATGGGTTATTTGTTAAAGACTTTTTTTTTTCACACCTACTTTCAGATAAAAAGTGAGCATTTTGTATGCAAGTACAAAAATAACTCCTCCTAAATCTAAAAATCCAAACCCACGAGCGAAGTGAAATCACAGATTTGGAAGATGTAAAATCATCTAGTTCATGATGGTCCTTGTACAAAAGAGAAAACTGAGTCACGGAAGTCTAAGTGACTAAGGTCCTATAGAAGAGGAAGTCTGACCTCCTGATTTCCACGCCCCTGTTTGCTCTGTGACACTGTGTCAGCTCAGTTGACAAGGCCCTTAAGATATCATTACATCTCTCGGTATAGTAACGTTCTGCGTTGGTAATAATGCCTCGATTTTCATAATAGTTGTTTTCATGACATAAATACATGTCCGGCGCTCGTGCAGATGAAATGATGGAGGGAAAGTTCACTATTAAAGGCATTCCACAATTGATAATTTTAAAAGAACAATCCTTTTGTAATGCTTTAACATACCTTTGGTATCAAACATTTGTACTGTCGAGGATTTTTAAAAAGAGGTTATCTCTCTTACTCCCCAAAAGTGCAAGGCTTCTCTTTAAGTATTTCTGCCCTAACGTAGCTTTTACGTAAGAAGATAAAGCATTCTGCTGCTCCGTCCAACTCTGACTGTGTCGTGAGCTTCAGGGTATCAGCTGCCTGACTCTGCTCAGGCCCTTTTTCTCAGTTTCACCTTCGCCGGACTTCGATCCTTGTATGGGTGTCTTTGCCTGGGTCACCCCGTGACTACTTTAGATTGACAGTTGTCCTCTTGCATGGTCCCCTCTGCATTCTCCATCATCCACAAAGCTCTCTCATTCTTTCCAAAATTATAGGGAAGTTCACCTTCTTCTTGATCTGTCCAAACTATTGAACTTCACCTTGTCTTCTCATTGCTTCAGTTCCTCTTCACTTTGGGGCATGTCATAGTTCTGACAGTGGGAACTTAAGCTACCAGTCATTTTACAGTGTTTAAGTTTAAAACGTGCCTTCTCAAATATAATTTTAAAATGGGTCTTGAATCGCTGATAGAGCATTATTTAGTGTGTGTGTTTCTAGGAAGTTTCCTGTCAACCCATGTGTATTTTCCCACTTACTTGAAAGCCCAAACATTAAATAAAATATTGTTTTGAAGAAGTCGTACAAACAAAACAATAGAATTGATTGACTTATCCAAAACATCTCAACATGCTAAACTTATCCCCAAAGCAAAATAGCGGCTTTCTGATGCTGTATGCTGAACACATAGTCATTTTAACCGTGGGCCTGCATGCCTGTGGCCCCGCAACTGTCCTCAGGGAGCCTCACGCCTGTTTCCCATCATCTCTGTGCTCTCCCCCGCCCTCTTGAGCGCACAGGCACTGTGCAAACTGAGAAGGAGGCCCTAAGACGGGAGCAGCTTACTCTTCCACTTCTGTCCAGGCATAGCTATGCTAAAGGAAGAAGAGGGTTCCAAGTTATATGAATGACGTTCCTTTGGAAGAGTCTTCTCTGTCTCTAAGACACCGGGTAGAATGTGCCCCATAAAACCTAACAAATGTCTGTCCTTATGGAAAGAGGGTTCCAGTTTCTGAGCTAGTTAACCTTGCCTACTTTTAGATCCAGTCACAGCAAAGTGGGATGATCACATCTGTGTGAAACCTGGGCCAGGGGCCAGGAGGAGCTAAAATTGCTTAATAGTGTTAATTTTTCAATTAATTTTCCCCTAGAAGTGTTTCTTTGTCCTGTCCTCTCAAGAAGCCACTGTTGTTATTTCTCCCCATTGTATTAGGGTGTTTTCTAGAGCTCCACTTGCCTATAAGTGCCCTAAGTGTCTCTGGCTTGTCAGTTTGGCTCAGGTGTCCCGGGGATTCAGATGGTTTGTAAGTTAAGCGGTCAGCAAGTGACTATGGTTGTTGTGATTTTTAAAACCTGCAAACCAAGCATGTCATTTGTTAATGACCTGTTGCCATAGGTAAGGTGACCTTGGAAGGAACCTTTTTATAAAGTTAGTCAGCCATCCTTACTACTTCCTAGAAATGAAGACTTCATATTCTAAAGGATCAATTCTCCCCAATTTAGGAAATAAATTTAACTCAGTTCAAGTCAAAACTCCAGGGAGAAGTTATATTTTTACTTGACCAAGTGATTCTGAAGTTTGTTGGAAGAATATGTTTTTGAGAACACCAAGATAATTTTGGAATAGAACAGTAAGAAAGCACTTGTCCTTCAAGATAGTAAAATGTGTTCTAAAACTACAATAATTACAACAAGGTGGTTCTGCAGGGGAAAGGGAAAACTAGAATCGAGTTCAGAAGCCATCGAGGATGTCGAGAGAGATTTGGTCTGTTTAATATGTAATAGTGTATAAACTCCCACAAACGTATGCTCATACCATGTCTTCCCTCCTGATGCTGTAAGAGGAACAGCTGATGTTTGTATCTGAGGGTGATCCTCTGGGTTTATACTAGTTTCCATCCTCTTTCCCTTCCTCAAGGATAATTCCAGAGCAGTTCTCCCCTCTCACCAATTTTTCCCTCCCTACTAATTCATTACTAGATCATTGCCACCAGCATTCACATACGTAGTTATTTCTCCCATTAAACCAGATACACCCAAAAAATTTCTCTTGAACCTTCCCTGCCCTTCCAGCTACTCTTCCATTTCTCTGCTCATCTACAGCGAACACTTCAGAAGAGTCATCTGTAGCCGCTGTCTCCACGTCCTCCCTCCCTTTTCTGAGTCACTCTGGACAGGCTTTTGTCCCCACCACTCCACCAAGACTCCTCTGGGGTGATTTTGCTTCCATGTTGCTAAGTCTATCGGTTTGTTTTCCATTCTCCTCGTACTTGACTCTTGGCTGCATCTGATGCAATCGATCACTCCATCTTTCCATCAGTACCTTCTTTACTTGATTCTGAGACCTCCCCTTTCCCCATCTTCCTCCCGCCTCACTGACCAATCCTTCTTGGACTTCGTTACATTTTTCCTCTTCTCCTCAACCTTAATGGTGAAATGCCTGGCCTTTAATCTTTGAGCTGCTTTTCATCAGGTTCGTGGCTTTAAATGTCACCTGCACATCAGTAATTTGCAGAAGTATATCAGTGGCCCAGACCTGGTATCTTCACTCCTATGTCTGAAAGATGTCTCACATACAGCACCTCCAAACCGAAATCCTGACCTTCCCCCCAAAACTCCTTCTACCCGGGTATTCCCAACTTGTTGAATGGCAGCTCGATCCTTCTGTTGGGCCAAAAACCTTGGAGTCACCTTGATGTGACTCTTCCCTCTGGCACTCATATCCAGTCCATCTAGGAAATTCTGTAGGCTACACCTCCAAAATCTATTCAGAATCTGACCAGTTTTCACCACCTTCGCTGCTCCCATCCTGGGCCAAGCTATCACCCCTCTCTTGAATAACTGCAGAAATCTCCTAACCGGTTTCCCTGTTGCTGCATTTGTTGCTTCTCTCCAAAATCTGATCTCAACGGGTCAGCCAGTGTGATGCTTTAAAAGTTCAAGTCAGGTAAAGTGAATTTTCTTTGAAAATCCCTCTGATGACTCCCCACTGCACTCCAAGCAAAAGCTAGAAATCCTACAAAGTCTTATAAAACCCTCTGTGATTTTGCCCCTTACTCTTTTTATCTCACTTCCTATTAGTCTTTCCTCACTGCTCTGCTGCAGCCACATGGGCCACCTTTCTTGAATATACCAGATACGTTCTGACCGCAGACCCTTTGCACAAGTTGTTATCTCTGTCTTGAAGTCTTCTCTCAGGACATAAAAGTACCTCATTCCCATCCATCAGGTCTTTGTTCAAATAACATCTTCGTATCTCTAGATAGGATTATAACTTCCATCCTTCAGCACGCTTCATCCCACTCCATTTTTTCCACCATAACGTTTATCACTTTCTAATATGTTATTTCATTTATTCATTTGCTGTGGTTAATAGCTTTCCTCTCCCTCAGCTACGGTGTAAGATCCATGGAGCAAGGATTTTGTATGTTTTGTTAACTACTCTGTCCTGGAATGGCACCTGGAACATTGTAGATGCTCAGTATATCTTTTCATTGAGATGTAAATTACGTACCATGCAATTCACCCACTTAAAGTATCCACTTCAGTAGTGTTTAGTGTATTCAGAGAGTCATACAACCATCATCACAGTCCATTCTAGAACATTATCATCACCCCATGTCTGTTAACTCCAATCACCCCATCCTCTCCAGGCTTAGACAATCACTGTCTAATTTATGTCTCTAGAGATTTGCCTGTTGTGAACACTTCCTACGAATGAACTCGCACAATGTGCGGCGTTTGATGCCTGACTTCTTTTACTTGGCATGTTTTCCAGGTTCATCCATGACGCGTAACCTGTATCAGGATTTCATTACTTGTTAAGCCTCAATTATATTCTAGTACATGAATGTGCCACATTTTATTTACACATTCATCAGTTGATGGGCATTTGGGTTGCTTCTCCTTTTTGGTTATTATGAAAAACACTGCTGTGAACATTAGAATTATTTGTATAGAGGTTTCTGCATGGACATGTTTGATTTCTCTTTGGTATATACACAGGAGTGAGGTTTTTTTTTTAGGCTGCATGGTAACTCTCTGTTTAATCCTTTGAAGAACTACCAGACTATCAATATGTATTCTAAAATAAAGGAATATATGCTTACATATACATTGTACATCAGTGAGGGAAGTAATGGATTTTTCAACGAATGGTGATTGAACTGCAAACCAACCTTTTGGGTAAAACAACAGTTAGCCCTCTCCTTCATAGCTTCATAGCAAACAAAAAGAGTTCCAAGTGATTTAAGTATTAGAATGTTAAGTAAGCTTTAAAAACTGTAAATACCCTGGTATATCATTATAGACTGGAAAATACAGATGAACATGACAGAATTAGTAAGGAGCCACATTATAGCCCCCATATTATAAACTGAGAAACAGAGTTTGAATTTTATCGTAAGCATCGGGAGTCATTGAAGGATTTTAGGTAGGTCTGTGGTCAGAATTACGCATTCGAAAGCTGACACTGGGCACAGAAGGAACAGTGACTTGACGGGGAAGAGACCACTGTTATGAGGCCACATGTTATGATGGCAGTTCGGAAGACGGTGAGCTGAACAAAGTGATGGCAGCGGACCCGGCCAGCCGGGGAGTGATACCAGAGGAGGCCAGGAGGAAGCACTGCTAAAAACAAAGCTTCGGCTTGCACATGGGAGTGATGGGGAGATAGTAAGTAGGTGTAGGTGCCATTCCCGGAGATGAAAATTGGTTTGGGAGAAAAGATGAAGATAACAGGAAGATGACTGCACAGTGTCTCGGAAGCATTCAAGTGTCCATGACCAGTAGGGAGCTGGATAAGAGTGTTATTGGGTGGAGAGTCAGATTTGGGAGTCACTGATGTGTAGGGAGTTGTTAGAACTGACCTTGGACGAGATCACATCAGAGGAACTTTAGAGTAAAGGGAAATGACTCAGCGCTGGGAAGTAGAGAAAGATGAAGAAGGAGCGAAGATTGGAGACCACCTCTGGCAAACGTGATGCCATGGGAAACCAGAGTATAAACATGAGAATGGTCAGAGCCCCAGAGACTCGGAGAGAGGAGCTAAGAACAGAGAATGTCCTCACATAGGGAAATGTGAAGGTCTTCTGTGACCACGAAAGTGTGACAAGCCAGAAGCCAGATTGCACGGAGTTACACAGGAAGTGGGAGGTGAGGAAGTAGAAGGAAAAGGCAGATTATTCTTGGAGGAATTTGCCTGTGACGGGAAGGAGGTAAGCAGAGTGCCTAGTTAGACACAGAGCTACGTGCAGTGTTGGTTTTTCAGTGTGAATAAAACAGGAGCATGTTTCTTTGCTTCAGGAGGAGAGGAAAAGGAAAAGGAATTGTGGAGGATAGAAGGGTGAAGAGGGATGAGCCACCAGAAATGGGGAGGGCATGGGCTCCAGAATCGAGGTAGTAGAATGACCGTCAGATAGGAGAAGCAAGGCTCTTTGAACTCAGGTGGGAGGGAAGGAGACAAAGGTGGTCAGAGGTGTGCCCGGTAGGGGCTCAAACAATTCAAACTGTCAAATTCGGACACAAGATCTACATGTATACTGTCTCTTACTCCTTTTTGCATCAGAAATTAAAGTTATTTCAAACCTCCGATTGTTCCAAGTTGTTTGCATTAAGTAGAAGGTAAGAAATTAAAGCCACAGGTCCCTTGCTAATAGGAGGATGCATATTCTAAAAGATACCAATTTTCTTGTGTCTTTAAGAAAACTGTGTGTCAATGCCAAGGCTCTCTGCTCATATCAGTAGGTGATAGAGTTTATTTCTAAGATAACATTGTGGTCAGAGACAGTGGGGCTATTATGCTACTTTCCCTAGATTTATTGATATCAAATTGCATCGCAGCCTCTATATTGTAAGAATTCTTCCAGCGTTCTCTTTGCTGAAGATCCCTGGCCAACCCCTCAGTCTTGACTCCAGCTGCTGCTACAGCCCCCTGGCCCACGCTAAGTAGGGCTCTTACTCTCTTATGGAGGCGTGTTTCCATGTTAGCCCCCACCCAGCCACCAGACAGTGTTTATTACATGGGAGGTGCTCCATAAATATTGGGTGATGGATGACCAAATGAATAAATTCCTTAATAAATTCCTTTCTATAATCTCGTGTATTTTTTGTAAAGTCCACTTTTGTAAAGAATGCTCCTTACTCTTTAAAATGGGTTTTGGGGGCACCTGGGTGTCTCAGTCAGTTCTGAACATCTGACTTCTGATTTCAGCTCACGTCATGAGCTCAGGGTTGTGAGATCAAGCCCCCCCCGCATAGGGCTCAGGCCTGAGCGGGGGGGTTTGCTTCTCTCCCTCTCCCTCTGCTCTCTGCCCCTCCCTCCCCACCCCACCCCACCCCCACTCCCGCTCATGCTCAGGCACACGAGGCTGCAATCTCAGGTCCTGGGCACAGCCAGCGAGCTGGTGGAGTTGCCGCTGGCTGAATACATTCCATTAACCTATCCACAGAAGAGAAGTCCTCTCTTCATAGTGTTGGCCTGTGCTACAGGATGAATTGCCTGAGCAAGATATTGCGTTTGAGCATTGCTCATGTGGGGTGATGAACCCCTGGAGCAAGTACCTTTCTGTTGTCCTGTGGTCCTTCCTGGTGTCTAAGTCCCCCGCACCCCCCATTGGGGGGGAGCAGCCATCGATGTCTGCATAGGGCCATGTCTCTTGCATTTGAAGTCAGACTCAATAATAAACCAGATGTGGGCGCCTGGGTGGCTCAGTCGTTAAGCATCTGCCTTTGACTCAGGTCATGATCCCAGGGTCCTGGGATCGAGCCCCGCATCGGGCTCCTTGCTCTGCAGGGAGCCTGCTTCTCCCTCTCCTCCTCACTTGTGCTCTCTCTCACTATGTCTGTCTCTCTCTCTCAAATAAAATCTAAAAAAAAATTAATAATAATAACCAGTTGTTGAATACTGCATTTGACAGAATTCAGAGAGGTAAATAACCCCAAACTGTCAAATTGTGTCTGACAATGAGAGTTTCATTTTGGCTTCTGAGAGTGCAGAGAGAATTGGCATGTGTTGTCTTGGCTTTGGTCTCTCGTTTTCTTGTCTGTCATGCGGAGTCTTTTGCTCTGCCACACCGACAGTTGACTGCATTCAACTCTGATTTTCAAGGTTTCCATCCCAATAACTGAAGGCCTGGACTTGATTGCCATGCTGACGGATGACGCTACCATTGCCACCTGGAATAACGAGGGGCTGCCCAGTGACAGAATGTCCGCCGAAAATGCCACTATCCTGACACACTGTGAGCGCTGGCCCCTGATGATAGATCCCCAACAGCAGGGAATTAAGTGGATCAGGAATAAGTACGGAACAGACCTGAAAGTCACCCATTTGGGCCAGAGAGGGTATGTGAAATCGGAAGGACTGACTTTCTCTTGAGCTGCTGTGAACTGGGTCTGATTTTTACGAGGTCCTGGCGATTGCTAAACGGTCCCCTTTCTGTTAAACGTGACACTCTGGCTCTCCTTGTCTATCTGCTTGCTCAGGTTTCACATAAAATATTTGTTGAAAGGGCATTTCTGTTAGGTGGCATCCACTTACCTGAAGATGAAATGAGGTTGAAGATGAGAACAAACACTGCCCCCGAGTGGAGAAATAGGTGGGTTTCCTAAGGCCAAAAATGCAGTAGGAGGGACTGTAATCCTTTAGGGCATTTGGCATATGGCAACCCAAGAATGGTCAGCGGATTAGAATCCTATTCCTGAATATATACCTGGCCTATTGTAGGATTTTAGCATGGCTGCAAGCCCCAACACTGAATGCCTGAAGATAATTCCTTAGTTGAGTTTTCTGTATCGCCTTTGAGAACTCTCTCTCTCCTGAGACTTTGTGTCATTGGGTCCTCATGACAATACTGTCTGATAAATAAAGTTGTCTTGGACGTAGCTGGTCTTCAGTTAATATTGAATAATTTTAGACTTACTGGTATTTGATTTGATCCTTTCATTATCTTTTCACATATAAAATGAAATAAAGAATTTCTGCCACTGCACAGATAAATGTACTCCTTGCTAATCTGAATACTTGGGGAAAATTATTTTTGAGGGGGAGAGCCTATTTTTGGAGAGGGAGAATGAAATATAGTGATAATATGCCACTTGTCATGACTGAACTTAAAGGTTTAAAAAAATGAATGTTTGACAAAACCACAGACATTTAATATATTTTGAATTTTTTTTAATCAAAAAAAGGACTTGTTAAATGAATTTAAATTTATGATGTTTGGGTAAGTTACATTTGTCTCAACCATGGTTATTGTCAAAAGAACTAATTTACACATGGACTTATTCATACTCTTGAATTTCACTTGGAAAATATCACTGTGTAATTCATCTCAAAATCTAATCATGAATTTCTATGTAATCTAGTTGAATACTTTATGAAACAGTTTTCTCTAAGTTAGTCTGTCTTGTCAAAAAAAATACATTAAATCAAATATAATTTAATATAAATAATTTTGAACATTTTCGCTGTGCTTTATTTATCTCAATTCTGATTGAATTTTAAGGTTTTTGAATGCCATTGAAACTGCGTTGGCCTTTGGAGATGTCATCTTAGTTGAAAATCTGGAGGAAACAATAGATCCAGTCCTTGATCCACTGCTTGGCAGAAACACAATTAAAAAAGGAAAGTAAGTATTCTTGAATTTTCACCTATATTTTGTGCTGCATATGAATGTGATCAGCAGCTCCTGTTAGCCTCAAAATCAGCGCAGTCCACTGGAATCTTCTTGATGAGGTTTCTGAGTTTCCATTCCGTGGCACCTCCATTCCAAGAGAGAAGCAACCTCAACATGATCCAGACTTACAGACTATTTCTTTGGTAGATTTAGACTCATGTTATCCAGTCCCTGATTTATAAACCAAAAAATGCATTGTCACAAATGTGCGAGTAGTTGCTCCTTTATCAGTTCATACCAAAGAAGTGTAAGACTTCGCAAAACACCTTTAGTGTGTTTACTTATACTGTGTATCTTTTGTATCCTTATTTACTTCATATTTCTCTTTAGAACACTTCTAAGTCCACTAATGTTTTTGGTTTAACTCAACTTCATCCAGAGTAATGGCATCCACAAAATGAGGGGTTTACTGTGCTAGTTCTCTTTTTTCTAATACACTTACAATATGTAGATAATATATTTTTAAAAAATTCTTTAGTGGACCCCTAAAATCATTCCCATACCAGCAGCGGTGCCACCAAGAAAGAACAGGCCCTGTGAGCTCTGTGTGATGTTCCAGATAGCTGCCATTCCCCTGGGCACCAGACTCTCCAGGGCATTCTCCCAGAGGCAGGGAAGCCATTTCCAGGGAGTCCTCCTGGCACGTTCTAGAAATGTGTGAAAGGTCGCATGCAGCAGGTGTGTCTCTGACCAAGCCTCTGCGGGCTCACAGGGTTGTGGCATGCCATTCGCTCTCTGTGCCTCTTCACTCGCGAAATCAACACTTGCTAGACTTAATTCACTTGGTTTCCTTCTCTCCTTGTGCGGTTTTTTTCCTTCAAAGAGATAGGATTTCAAAATTTCTCCAGCACCCTTCTTTGACACCCCGTCTCTGCCTCAGAGCTAACGGTCTCTTTTCTCACCACCAGTTCATTCCTGTCAATTTTAAATGGAAATAGGTCTACATAAGGATACCTAACTTCTGGTTTTTAAAGAGTCCCTAACAGCTTAGTATAATATTTATTATACAAGGAAATCCATTTACAGTGACTGACAACTTATAATTGTTTAATAAGCCAAAATTTACCCAGCCATGCATTTAGAAAAATTTAATAAGCTACTTGACAAACTGCAACTCTGACATAAATATAATTGTAGCTGCGTCTGATGCGTTAAAAATATAGTGTAAAATCGTGAATGTCACTGAAGTGAAATCTTTGTTATTAAGGTTTTGACTCTATTAGAAAGACCTAAAATTTTTTGTCAGTGAAATACACATTCTCTAGCTTTAACTTGGACCTTTACTGACACAATTTAGGTGTAAGAAATTTGGTGATTCTTGCTCTCTCTCACTCTCGCTCTTTCTCTCTCTATATATATTTATATCATTTAAAAATATTATAAACAATAATATTTTATTTTTATTTATATTTTGTATATATGTATTTAAATATATAATAAATATAAATAAAACATACAATAAAATAAATATAATTATAAATAATATTATAAATGATTTTATGTATATTTATATTTTATATATTTAAATATTAATATATTTATTTTATATTAAATATAAAATATTTAATATAATATTAAATATTTATATATTTAAATATATAAGTAATACATAATATAAATATAAAATAAATACATAATTTTATATTACATATGTTTAAATATATAATATAAATAATATATAATGAATATAAATAAAATAATTATAATTATACATGTGCATATATATATATAAATTTAAAATTCCCAGGGATGAAATTTGAGTCATGATTTTTCTTCAGGATGGCTATAGTTACATATTATTTTGAATCCCAGAAGTCTTATTTTCAGAAACAAATTATTTTACATAGAGCATCAAGACTTTATCACAAACAGTCTAAAACAACTTATTCCAAATTATATTATTTCCTGAATAGGTACTCTCTGTTAGACTTTACAGAACTGATCTTATCATTCCAGCACTTTTTTTAAAGACCAAGAGAATTTAAAATGATACATAAGAACATAACAAGTGGTGTTTATCACATGCAGTTATTACGTTAACAATCCTAGTTCCTAAACTCATACATGTGGGAACAATGACTTACATGAGTGTAAAATCATATCTGTATCTCCAGTTTTTCCCACTTCCCTCTCCCTTGCAGATATCTTTAGTTTCTTTTTCCAGAGAATCTGAGTGCTGGTGGACTCCTTACATACTGTATCAGTCACTAATAAAACTTCTCTGAGCTCTGTGTTTACCAGGCGCTGTACTGGGGGCTGCAGATCCAAAGTATGATAAGGTAGAGAGCCTGCCTTTAAGGAAGCTCCATTTCCTTAGGGGAAAGGCAGACCTGTAAACAGAAGAAATACTGTGCTGTTGGTGTGACCATAGAAGTATACGTGGCAGGGATTCATCATTGCCAGAGTGGAGACTTGGAAAGACGTCGTGGAGAAAATTACATATGGTTACATTGACATTTCCTATGAGTCTGGAAAGATGAGTGGGCATTTGTCAGATAGACAAGTGGGAGAAGAGAATTTTGGAATGAGAAAACTAATAACAAATAGCAAAACACAAAACAGCCCAACAGCTTTGGGATCCACATCAATGGAGAGTCTTGTGTTGGAAGGAATAAAGGACAGTAAGGCTTGGGTGAGGTGAGACCTGAGAGATGGGCAGGAACCCCAGAGTGTGGACCTCCTGGGGACCCACAGGTGACTTCTAAGTTGGCTCTTTCCTATAGGTTGATCATTCTCTTTCTTTTCACTAGTAAACCCAGTAAACACACCAAAGGGGCCCATTCCTATCAGTAACATTAGCTGACAATAGCAGCCGTGGTTCTTAACCAAAAGACCTTGCCTTCCTGGAGTAACACATCTGGAGTCTCCGTATTTTCACTTGAGAATCATGAGCATGTCAGTGGGGCAGCTAGTGAAGACACTTAAGCCTCCTAGGAGTAACGTAATCAGATTTGTTTCTGAAAGGACATGCTGTTGGCATTGTAAAGTATTGAATGAAGGGACATGGACCATGGTCCGTGGGGCCAGGATCTAATTAGCAAACAGTTGGGAGTCATCCAGCTGAGACATGATATGACCCTAAAGTAAGGCAGTGATACGAGAAAGACAGGAGAGGACAAACGAAAGAATTCTCAAGGAGTTAACTTCTTTTTTTTTTTTTTTTAAGAATTTATTTATTTATTTGCCAGAGAGAGAGTGAGAGCAAGAGAGAACACAAGCAGGGAGAGCGGCAGGCAGAGGGAGAAGGAGATTCCCTGCCAAGAAAGGAGCACAATGTGGGACTCGATCCCAGGACTCAGGGATCATGACCTGAGCCGAAGGCAGACACTCAACCGACTGAGCCACCCAGGCGCCCCTCAAGGAGTTAATTTCATCAGTTCATGGTTGTTAATGGAATTTTGTAGGTAGGGAAAAAAGAAGTTTGAAGGGTGATTTCCACTCTTCTGCCCGGTTAAATGATGGTGTGATTTATGGAGAGTTGTGGTACAGCAACTGGAGTACGTGTAGGGAAAGAGGTAATGATTTCACTTATTAGACTTTCCAAGATGTAGGTGCTACTTTAAGATTCTCAGGAAGTCTAAGAAGCCAATGGACATGTGAGTATGGAGCTTCACAAGGAGATCTTGGCTGACTGTGTAGATCGGGGAATATCTACCAATTAAACCAGCATGGTAGGTGTGATTTTTTTTTTAAAGATTTATTTTTTTTTTAAGATTTTATTTATTTATTTGAGAGAGAGAATGAGATAGAGAGAGAGAGCATGAGAGGGGGGAGGGCCAGAGAGAGAAGCAGACTCCCCGCTGAGCAGGGAGTCCGATGTGGGACTCGATCCCGGGACTCCAGGATCATGACCTGAGCCGAAGGCAGTCGCTTAACCAACTGAGCCACCCAGGCGCCCAAAGATTGATTTATTTTTGAGAGAGCACACACACCTGTGCGTGAACAGGGGGAGGGGGAGAGGGAGAGAATCTTCAAGCAGGCTCTCCACTGAGTGGAGAGCCTGATGCGGGCTCGATCCCAAGACCATGAGATCATGACCTGAGCTGAAACCAAGAGTTGGACACTTAACCAACTGAGCCACCCAGGCACCCCCATAGATGTGATTATTTAGGGACATGTTCTACAGTGTGATCAGAGGTCACAATCACTTCACAGATGAGAAAAATGGGGACTAAATGAGCAACTAAATGTCCTCTTGAAAGCCCTTTGACCGTATGAAGTTTCATACATATGTGGAATCATAATTTCTTAACAAGTTTTTCCAAATAAATAGGCACTACCCTCTTTCAGTAGAATTCCTATGAATGCTACTTGGCCATCGTAACTCTCCCTACTCTTTTTTTCCCTAAACCTTGTTTATTTTCTCATCAATGTTTTGGAATCCGTGTTTCATTTTTTTTTTTAATCTCTATCTTACGATGAGTTCTGACCTTTCATTTCTTATTGCTGGATGGAGTAATGTCTTTACATTCTCTGCTCACTCCTTTCCAACCCAGAGAGGGGTTAAAATAATCTTTCCCTAATACTGCTTCTATTGCTGGCCTGTTGAAGAACCCATTAAGAATTCTCTGTTGCTTATTACATTAAATTGAAATGAAGCTCTGCTCTGAGGCCTACGAAATGCTTTACCTGTTTGATGCTTCTTATTCCCTTCATTCACACAGATTACTTGCCCCCTCCTATGATGTGCTATTTTACCTACCTTGTCTTTCTACAAATCTAATATTCACTTAATTCAGAATTCAACTGCCATTTAACTAATTAAATGGGAATTTTAAGTTTCCACTTTCTTTGCCTCCCACCCACAGTCCATTCTGTACTGGGCCACTGTGACATTCTGCCTTTATCTGTCCCTCTTATGATATGTTAATTTTTTTTTTTTCAGTCCTATATCTGCATTAGATGGCAAGTTCTCTTAGATGGATAAGGAACATCTATCTTTAAAAAGATGGTTAACCAAAGTAAAATAGTAAAAATAATCAAAACATAGACTTTTATTTCTGGCATTATGGCAGATTAGATGTGTGAATGCTGAAAAACAACTAAATATGTTAAAATATTCATACCTTCTGGCAGTTGGTTGACAAAGTGCAACCAAAAAGCGGGAACTGGATAGACAAGGAACACCAAAGCTGGTTTTCTTCTCGAGGGCACCTGCTAAAACCTGATGACCATGGGTTTCTGTTTTGATGGATGCCTAGAGCCTGGACCAAGCCAGTTGAGGGTGTGAAGTCTGCCTAGAGATTGCTGTATAAAGCTAGAGACTCAAGGGGCCATACCTTCATTTTAAGGGTAAATTTGTCGAAAATTAAATAAAACCCAGCCCTGCAGAAGAGAGCTTTCCTTTTCTGTACCTTGGCACTGAGAAGAGGTGGGAAAGTGTGCCCTGAGAGTTCAGAAACTGTCTCTCTTATAAATGTTTAAGACAAATTTTTACTTAGATGACCTAAAAACCTCAAACCAATAACTTATTTTAAGTGGTGCTGGATTGGTCACACCCTGAAGTACTTGGCAGATGCAAACAAAAATCCTGTCTGTAATTATGTACCCAGACTTCAGAGGATGTACAAGATATAATTCCAGGGTATATGAGTTCACGGGCCAAAATCACAGAACATAGGAAATAAGGCATCATGAACGAGACCCAATAGTTACATCAGATAACAGAATCCTTATCTCATTGCTGCTTTGTTTCATATTTCCTTGATTGTTAATGAGGATGTTTATTAGCCTTCCAAGGATTGTTTATTATTAACTTTTACTAATGTTTTCCATGAGATGTTCGTCAATTTCTTTTATTCCTCATTTTTTTTTGCTTCCACTCATTGCTCTCTTTCCAACATGATTTTGAATTTATTCTTTCTTTCAACATATATTTTTCCATCTTTTCCATAGGACTTGGCATGGGGGGGGGGAGAGTAAATACCATGATCAATCCATGGTCTTGAACTAGCTGTGTGAGCATTTTCAAGAGAGACTTTAAGGCTCTGAGTTGGGGCTTACGTGCTAGCATGTGGTTGTTAGAAATTAGCATTGGGGTAGAAGAAGGAAGATGAAATTTGGTTCAGATCTTGGTCCGCTACCCTCTAGTTTGGTGATTTGGGGTAAGTCGTTCAGGCCATTTTTCTGCCTTTACATTTTCTTACCTGGTGATAAGGAAAAGAATACAACATAGCACAGATAGGGAGTCAAAGTATATTATTTCCTTTGAATCTTGAACCAGTGATAAGTAGAGTATGTGGGTGATTGGGAGCTTGAATCAGAGGCTAAGCCAGAGATCCTGAAGTAAGACATTGGTTTTTTGGATGTGGGATGTGTGAACAAGGAATCAGTCATAGCTTTTGGTGTTTTAAGTTGACTCCTAAGAACAGGAGAGAGTTTTAGTCACTTAAATTGTATTAGTTAGTGCTGGTACATATAAAATACATAATATATAAAAGTTAGAAAGCATAATAATAAATTAGATATATATCTTCCATTCAAACTATGAATCGAAAGATTACCAATATTCTTTAAGCCACATTTGCGCACCTCTCATTCCCCACTGGGCCTCCTCTCCCAAAGCTAGTATCCTAAATTTTGTTCTCATTTCAAAACTTATTTAAAATACTTTCATTTATTTTTGTTTGAGTTGGGGCTTTACAAAAGTGTAATCATTGTGTATATAAAGGGACTCGAATTTTGTACTGTTACATATCTAAGACTTACCCGAATTCTTGTTTTTAGCTCTAATTGTTTCATCATCATCATCATATTCAGTGGTGTAACTGCTCCTCAGTTTACTTAATACTGTTATTGAAGGACATTTTGGCTATTACAAGCCATGCTGCTGTGCATATTAATACACTGAACATCTGTATGTGCATCTACAGGTACACACAGCAGGAGGTCCTCAGAGTTTATATTCTGGGGTAGAAGAGTTAGGTTGTAGAGTGTGTGCACAAATAGCTTTAAAACATAATGCCAAATTGTTTTCCAAAGTGTTAGTACAAACTCACATGCTCACCACTAGTGTGTAAGATCTATGGAGACTTTCAGAGAGCCAAGGTAGGACTCGTGCCCTTCTGGTGTTTTCTTGAATACAGACAAGTTATGTATTCAGTCCTATTAGCTGCCTCTTCCTAGGAGGAACTACTCTACACCCTATTTTTTTTTTTCCACCTCTTATTTTTGAATGGAAAAAGTTGAGGACACTCTACATTTTGATACTAGTTTTGTTTACAAGAGCTTTAAAAGTACTTTGGAATAATGTTTGATATTTTAGTGAGAGTATTATTTCCACCTGACAAAATGTCTGTTTATTTTTTGTCTTTTTTTTTTTTTTTAAGATTTATTTATTTGAGAGAGCGAGAATGAGAGAGAGAGTACATGACGGGGGGAGGGTTAGAGGGAGAAGCAGATTCCCTGCTGAGCAGGGAGCCCGATGCGGGACTCGATCCAGGGACTCCAGGATCATGACCTGAGCCGAAGGCAGTCGCTTAACCGACTGAGCCACCCAGGCGCCCCACAAAATGTCTGTTTAAACAAAGCAAATGCTTCCTTGTGACTTCATGTAACTCTAAAAAAAAGAAAAATTTGAAAAATATATACAAACCAGAAGGGGATATGCAAAATTAAAATAAATTGGTTGATGTAAGAATTATTTTTCTTCTGATGAAGTAAATAAAAAGAAAACAAAGGAAAAGAAAACTGATGGAAGAAAGTCAATTGGGCTTTAAAAACAGAGTTACCCATTTGCAATATCAGAACAGGAACAGAAAAATTTTGACTGTACCTTGATCACGTCCCAGACTGACCTACATGGTTGTAAATTGTCTAATGGACATCCTATTCTCATGTCCTACAATGATCATTTTACTTTTTTCCTCTTCCCCTCTGTCTTTACACTTCTGTGTTGTTCTGTCCATGCCATTACCTTTGTGACTGCAAATGGTTCCCTTCCTATCGTCAAGGCACAGTGGCATTGAAAACAAGGAGAAGAGGGGGACACAACCCACAAGGGTTGCAATGCCAGAGCGTTCACGCAGCGTGTCCTCACCGCATCCTATTCCTCCCACGCAGGTGCGATAACATTTGCACCCTTTTGACAGTCACATCCCTCACAAAGTTTTCCAGCGTCAGTAGCGTTTTTGTTTGTTTCAGTTCTGTTTGTTTTAGAGGGCTTTTTTTTTTTTTTAACCAATATGAGTTGATTCTTCCTGATAATGAATGTCTGGGAAGACGCTTGTGATAGATATAGCATAGTCCAAAAATTGAAGTTCATTAATAATTGGAATGTTGTGGAGTATGAAGTAATGAATACTAATTACTCCTTTCATGTCTGACAGGTCCCTGTGGACCAATACATCAGCCCAGACTTTAATTTGGTTCTAGTAATGGTTTCATCAATAGCACATTAAATCTGTGTTTGAGAAGATATACAGTTGAACCTGACCCACATAGTAGATACCACTGTCATAAAATGGCCACAGGCTGACAACAGCTGGGTAATTACAAATAATTAAATCCACCAAACTCCAGACAATCCTAATTTTAACTAAAATACATCTTATCATATCAATCGACAGAAAACATATCTGGGAAGATTTATCAACATGTACTTTTTCCAAAGCAAATTTACTGGCTTACATATTAGAGAAGTTGCTGATCTGTGAAGCATCTTCATAAAATTATATCTCTTTAGTCTTTCAAATCCCCCCGAATATTATTGAAGGAATTTAACTTTAATCTTAGAGTAACCTTACTGTAAGACGTATTTCAGATTGTTTCTAAGCATATAAATATTTTCTAAAAGACGTTTTATACTTTTCCTATATTTTTCATGTAATTGTCCTTTTAATTATAGTCCTTAAGTAGCATGTCATATAAAGAAACTTAAAACTGAAATATTAACTGTATGATTATAAATTTATTTTACAGAAATAATACAATGAAAGATATTTTACAGATATTTACCATGACTGTGTTTCCTAAAAGTGCTACTAAGATTAATCGGGGGAATTGCTTACAGTTAGCCAGTTTTCAGTTTATTCGGTATGATTATGTTGTTACCCTTAGAGTTGATGCTACATGATTGTATTACAGTTGATGTTAGATCTGTTTAAATAGATGAGGTCTTGGGTCAGACTTAAGATAGAGAATCATGATAAATTAAATCCCACACTGTAATAAAATGTGTTCTCTTGAGCTGGGAGTTTCTGGTTTTTAAATAAACTCAGGAGGTATGTAGTTCTCTCATTATCACCCTTGCCGATAGGAATTGCTTTATTTTCAAGTTAATTCATGTCCTCATGTGGTAAAATTCAGCATTCTAGTCTCTCCTAATTTCTAAATTCAACATAAAGTTTAATTACAGAAAAGACATTTCTATTCCTAAATTCAGTCAAGTTTTTTTGTTTGTTTTTTGTTTTTTAGGAATAACATCGCGGGTCTATAGATAGTGCGCACACAACTCATATTTATCTTGGGTAGTAGTTGTCTTCATGTGACTCCAAACAGACCACAGATAAAGAACCTTTACATTACTTTCTTTAGAAAAGCAATTTCCTTTAAAAAAAAAATGCAAAGAGAACCAGAATTTCTTTTTCATGCTACATTATAATATTTTAATATGGATATATTGAAATATGAAATAGATACTGAGATACATATATGTATGTCATCATATTGAACGTAATATATGTAAAATGTGTACATATTCTGTTTCTCAGAAGGGAAATAATCTGCTAGGATTTTCTTGTTTAGCTTCCTTTTTTCTTTCTGTGCAAGGGTACCTGGAGTCCCTGCAACACCAGTCTTTTTTTTTTTTTTTTTAATTGAAGTTTGCTTTTATCTGAGAAGGACATGTTAGTTATATTAACTATATGAAGCAGCAAGACAATTAACTCATTTCTATTCAGGACTTCTTTCCTCCTTTTCCTGGGCCCATCTTGCTAGCTGTGTGGCTTTCAGCCCAGACCTTTCCCCAGGAGCCAGTGGGGGGGGGGTGTTTGGGGGGGGGTGACCAACTCCGCAGGGGGGTCCCCCTGATGGGGTTGCTAAGTTGCTAAGTAACATGGCCACCGCCACGCGGGCCTGGGGCCTGCCACCGTGTTCCCGGCCAGAGCCGTGGGAGCTCCCAAGCCTCATGGAGAAGCGTTTAATTTTAAGCAGCAGGACGTGCAGTAAGGCTTTTAGATGTCCATTGAAAAGTTTGTTTTTTTCCTTTTCTTTTCCTGAGTGTGTTTTTTCCCCGACGAGTGCGACTATATTATTTTCTTATCTCAAAACCCACCTTCCATTTCTTTACCTTGACAAGCAGGCCCTGGTGAGAGGCCTGGAGAATTCCTCCAGTCCAGGGAACTTGGGAGCTCTCTGAATTGCCCATCTTAGAGTAAGGGCCTCCAGAGTGCCAACACGGTGTCCTAGGAAATTGCTCTCTCCACAGCATTGTGAGAAAGGTTTTGCAAATCTTTTTTAAAACACTCCTCCTGCAGCGGGTCCTTGTTCTAAACTGAATATGCTGCTTTTCCAAGCTTTGTTTTAGATGGCAATAAAAAATAATGATAGTGTTGGTTCATGTACTCAGAATATCTAATCACTACAGAAAGTCGTTTGGGTTTTTATGATCCAGGACTGATGGCATTTTCAGCAGGAGCTACACTTAATCTTGAGAACAGTTCCAACAAAAGTAAAAGATACTTCCTCAGTTTCTACATAGATATCTTAGATACAAGAGATCCAGGTTATAATCCCCAACTTGAGATTCCCATCTTGATTATGTTAAGATAATGGTGCCTCGACTCACAGAGATTCTGGTTTTCAGGTAAATTTGATAGCTGGGAGAAATGTTTCCCTATTCTGTCACAGAAGTGCTGTGAATATTAGCCACGAATTCATTTCACATGTATTTATATCAGTCCATAGAGTGGTAATGACTTTCTATGACTGGACGAAGTTAGGAATCTTTTCATCCCAAAACACATTTCAGCTAGATTTTGAATAAACTCTGAATTTTGAAATTCCCAATGTACCTGATTTTTATGTAAACCTGACCTATGTAAAACTGAATTAATAGTTAATTTGTAGATGATATTCTTTTATACAATAATTTATTCAACTAACGAGTGAGCATTTTGGCATATTTAAAAGACTTTTTTTTTCCCCTTAAAGCCAGAAGATAGAAAATTTTTCTGTACGTTGAGTGTTTTTTTTAAGATTTTATAAATTAATTAATTTAATGAAAATATCTACCAGAAATTCAACTCTTTGGTTAGACCTGGGTACCTCGATAATCAGTGCTATTTTCCTTCATAAACAAGGACAGAATTTCGAAGCAAAGATCAGCAGGGCATGTTCTCTGGGCTCTATCTTTATATTATTTTCTCTAGTGACCATAGATTGTACCGAGTCAGTCATATTCTCTCAGTACCCTCTTGTGATCGACGGTCAGACAGGTCGACGGAGGCTGGGGTTTCAAGCTGTCACCATCAAGCAGAGCAAATTAACCTACAGTGTGATGCAGTGAAATGAACTTTATACTAGGAGTCTAGAGACCCAGGTTCTAGTCCCAGCTCGGCCACTAAGCTCTGTGACCTTGCACAAGTCATAAACTCTGCGGGTCCATGGAAGGGAATCAGTTGATGATCTCTAGGGGCCCTTCTCGCGCTAAAGCTGCAGGACTGCCAGGTGAAACAATGTTGTTGATTCACCCTGTGTCCTATCCGGTAAAACCATAGTGTTTGTACTGGGGAAAATAATTTTATTTCTCATCTGAGGTCGTATAATCCATCTCTAACCTCCACACCAGACGTTGAAAAAAAGGGGCAGGAGTTGGTCACTCCCTTGGAGAGATGAAAAAAAACCCTCTGGGAGCAATTCCACCCAGCTTCAGAGATTCCTGCCCCACTTGATTCTCACTGGGATACAGTGACAGGGGCAAGTCCTGCTCATGGGGTGAATAGGGCTGGAAAATGGGTTAAGACCTACGGCTTTAAGATAATAGCCACATTTGCAAGTTTTATGTTGTTGTTCGCACCTGCTATTGCTTCTCATTGGAGTTCAAGTTCAAGAGCTTGTAGCTGCCTGCTGTGTTCTAGAAGTCATGAAGTCTGGACTCATGTCTTTCACAGAGACAACAAAGTGATTGTTTGCTTTTCCCACCCCTCTGGTTAACTCCGTTGTTTTTTGGATCCTTCAAATCATGAGAGAGCACTAGCAGTCTGTTTAATTTTCCCAGATAGGAGATTAACCAAAAATTAACCTAGCAGCAATGATAAAATCCACTGAGTCCTTATGCAGTTTTTGCCTTTCATAGATCATAAACACCCCAATTGAGGATAATTTACTATCCCTGGGAAATTTGAACCTATGAAATAATGTTTCCAAGCAAAATGTAAAACCCAGTTTTATAGGCAGACGTCCTTCTCTTTTCCTCTGATTAACTGTCTCTTCCTGAGAAAGTCAGACCTGTCCCTCAAGCAGATAGATTTCTGACTCTCAAACTAGGGTATGTGAACACTTCAGGGTACATGTAGGTATAGAAGGGAGGTGTGCAAGGGAAACTGGGAGCCACAGAGTCGTTTCTGAGCCCTTTTATGGAGCATTGCCTTAAGTCAGGTGTTTTTTAAGTATTTAACCCATTGAAAGCGTTTGTCACCTACACCCA
Source organism: Neomonachus schauinslandi (assembly GCF_002201575.2). Lineage (NCBI taxonomy): Eukaryota > Metazoa > Chordata > Mammalia > Carnivora > Phocidae > Neomonachus > Neomonachus schauinslandi. The sequence continues at coordinate 53,215,606 of NC_058414.1, forward strand.
GAAGCAAAGTTGTTCAAACCTCGTGCTTCATATTGGCTGGTCTCACACTTTTTTTTCTTGAAAGCTGAGGGAGGGGATCAATGTTATGTGTAGTAGCTGCTTGGAAAAATTATAGCTTGGTGGTGCTAGGAGATTGAGTGTGATTAGCTGATGTTTTCTTGCAAGGAGGAGATTACATTCATACCACTCACCGCGTGGTCTTCTATCATGGTGATACACGAACAACCTGTCTCAATGCAACCCGGGAGCTAAGAATGGTTTTTAAAAGCTTGTCAACAAAGAAGAATATTTGGGAAAGACCTATGTGGCCGCAAAACCTGAAGTGTTGATTCTCTGACCCTTTATAGAAATAGTTCTCCAACCCCCACCCTAGAGAGATTTCTCCCTGAGGCCTGGACAGCTAGGACTTCAGAGGTAAGTTAGTCGTCTCGTGGGGCTTGTTCTGCTTCTCACATGTACACACACACACATGCAGACCTCGAAATTAAACTTCTTACCTCAGTTCCTCAGCCGGCCACACTGAGCTGCCCCAGTGGACAACAATGAAGAAAATTGTGAAGTTAGTTCGTTCAGTGTTCTTCATTAAAATGCACATTTTTAAGTGGTAAAAATATTTACATTTTCTTTTAATCGGGGATATAGTTTGGTGATTAAAACAGCAAGTTTATGAGGTATGAACTCAAATCCAGTAAAAATTCATAAGCAAATTAGGGAAAATTAAATCTGAAGTCATGAAAGGTGGTGACAGACTTAGCATTTCTGAGATACTGCTCTGAGAGGGAAAGAATTTAAACCAAGATGGAGCAGTATCACAAGATCATAAAACATACCAGAGGTTTCTTTCAAGTTTGGATTTTATCACTGTGGTGATAGAAATGAGTATCAGCTTTGGTATCGCTTATGTGTGGGAACCCCAGGCACGGTAATGAAACCTTCACTCTTGAAAGTTCCTTTAAAAGCCAGTCAGTGAATAGTGCTAGCAAAGATAGATATTTCTCAAAGCTACCTTTGAAATTAATTTTGGAAACCCTTGGAAAGAGAGGCTCAAGTAGTGGGAGAAATTTTTATCATGCTCCAAATGAAGGTATGGTTGAATATGTCTTCATCAAAAAGAATTGGGTTAACCAAGAAAGACATGACCTAGGATGGTCTTATATAACGAGGGTAGCTTTCTTTGGGGTATATAGCTAGGAGTAGAATATTTAGGTAAAATGGTACCTGTGTATATAAGATTGTGAGAAACTCAAATTGCTTTCTAAAGTGGTTGTACCATTTTACATTCCCACCAGCAGTGTATGGGGAGTTCTGATTTCTCTCTCTCCTTGTCAACACTTGTTACTACAGTCTGTGGGGTTTTGTTTGTTTTATTCTAGCCATCTAGTGGTGAAGTGGCACCTCGCTGGGGCTTTTATTTGCATTTCCCTGATGACTAATGGTGTCAAACATCTTTTCAGATGCTTATTGGCCATTTGTATATATTCTTTGGAGAGATGTCTATTCACATTCTTTGCCTATCTTTTAATCGAGGCAGATCTTTGATCTTGATATGGCTGTCATGTTGTAGGCAGTTAAGGTGTTCTCATTTATTGAACGGACTAAACAGAAGAATGGCTGCATCAGTATGTAAGATCTTACAGTCATAATGCCTATGATGAGAGAGTTTGGTAAGAATGTTGGTGAGAGCAGAGACTGTGCCTGTTACATGACCAGCGCCTACAAGACTCTCCAACAGCCTGGCGTGGTGTAGGTGTTCAGTCACTGCTTTTTGGGTGAATGAATGTTTGGTTGTAACATGTTTTTCTATAAAAACAAAGAACTGAAGAAATTAACAATAAGGTACATGATGATTTTAATGAGCATGATATCAGCTGGAAACTATCTGCAAACATGTGAACAGATGGGGTCATTTCCATGACTTGTGAAACAAGGGCTCAGGGCCCTTGTGCTCACTGGATTCACCACCAGCTGCTCTCAGGTTCATTTATAACATATGGCCTGTGGTTCATTCATCTCTGTCTTTTTTTTTCCTCAGTGTTTCTCTTTAACAGTAATGTGAATACTCTTTTTAATTTTTTAAAATTTTTTAAAGATTTTATTTATTTATTCGAGAGAGAGAGACCATGAGCGGAGGGAGGGGCAGAGGGAGAGGGAGAAGCAGACTCCCTGCTGAGCAGGGAGCCCGACCGAGGGGGCTCCATCCCAGGACCCTGAGGTCATGACCTGAGCTGAAGGCAGATGCCTAACCAACTGAGCCACTCAGGTGCCCCTATTTTTTATTTTTTTAAAGGGAAGCATATTATACAAATACATACTGGCTTAGAAGAAAGTTGCTACCTAAATTGCTCTTCATCCTTCTAGGAAAAAAATATTAAAGAGTAGGAAGTCTTGACACAGTAAAAACAGCCCAAAGCTAGATAACACGAATGGATTGACCATTCAACTTAATAAAGAATGTCTCCAGCAGTGGTTTGTTTCACAGATCTTTTTCAAGCTTAGACCCTTAATCAAAACCTGTGAAAGTTTTTATTGAAAATATAAGATTATTACAATGCAAACAAAATTTGAGAGTTGGATGAAGAGGTAATGAGTCTTACCTGTCTTTTGAGATTCTTAGCTATAATGATTAAATCCTTAGTGATTAAGAGGGATTCTGTGATGAGCTTTAGTGACTTAAGAAAACTGACTTTTTAAATAATCATTACACACTACAATTGTTTTATAAAATTCTTCCTACTCAGATAAAATGGCCAGTGGTTCAGAAGCCCTTTCCTCACCATGTGGCACAAGAGAATAACCTCAGAGCAAGATAAAATTATGAAACATCCCCCAGCAGCAACCTAAAATATTGCCACATCACAAATTTGGGACACCTCTCCTCAAGTTTAAAAAAAGTTGTTGCAAGTATTGTGACATTTTAATAAAGAGGAATATTGCCTGAATGCTGAACTTGTTATTCAAATTGATAAATTTATTTTTTTTAATATGTTAGTCACCATACAATACATCATTAGTTTTTGATGTGGTGATCCACGATCCATTGTTTTCGTATAACACCCAGTGCTCCATGCAGTACGTGCCCTCCTTAATACCCATCACCAGGCTAACCAATACCCCCTCCCTCCTCCCCTCTAAAACCCTGTTTGTTTCTCAGGTCCATAGTCTCTCATGGTTCATCTCTCCCTCCAATTCCCCACCCCATTTTCCCCTTCCTTCTCCTAATGTCCTCCATGTTAGTGAAATAACATTTTGCCTGTAAGTCAGTGAGATAAATAGTATTTTTTTAAATACTGTATTTACAGTAAAAATAATATGGCCTTTGGATAACATTCTGTCATCATTAGGATACCTCTATAACTAAAATACTTTATACATGGACTATGGGAGAATGCAGAAGTTTTATATTTAATATAAAATAGGAGACTGAGAAGATACTCTTTTCAGGCTCACTCCTAGGCTTTTTACATCTATTTTGCCTCCTGTGCAATTCAGAACTCTTTGATGGAAGAGTTTGAAAAATTTCAGTATTTGTCATTTGTCTGTTGCATGAATTCAAAAACCCCTCTACGGAATCCTCATAGCAGGTTCCTGGCAGAAAAACAAGACCACAAAGTAGACTGGAAATTCTTTTAATAGAATTAACAGAGTGACTGTTGACAGAAAGAATGTTCCAAGGGCAGCATAAAGGAACCCAGGAGAAGAGTCCAGGCAATGCGGGCTTTACAACATCAGGAAGCCATTACCCCCGCTAGGCCTGAAGGTGCGACTTAGTCCTGTGAGTGGAGCTGTGGGAAGGGGACCATCCCAAACCTGGAGTATGGTCATGGCAGGACCGAGCCCCCACCAGACCACGGCACTGAGGCAGGGAAAATCTGCTTTGAACCCCGTCGCCTTACTGCCGTCTTGCTCCTGCTTCCGTTGGCCAAAGCCCTTCCAGAACCCAGAGGGCAACAGAGCCTGGGGGATGAGGTCCTTGCAAGTTAGACCCCAGTATCTGAGGCAGAACAAAAATCAGGCCCTCCCCCCAGGGCGAGGCTGCGTTCATTCAGAGCTGCTTGCAGTTACAGAAACCACCTCCATCTAGCTGAAGCCAAACAAAGACCGTGTCAGAAGGCAGCAGGCGTCATGGTAACTGTGGTAAAAAGGCAGCCAGGCTTCAAGGAACATGGGACCTGGAAGCCCATAGAATCCAGAACCTGCTCCCTTCGTATGACTCTTCAACTTGAATATTGGTTGAATCGTCCCTGGGGAAACCAGGAATGTCTTTCTCTGCTGTGTGGTTTACCAGGAAGAAAGGATGACGTCAACATGAGCCTAAAGTTTCCACTGCTCCCTTCTCTTCGTTCCAGTCCCAAGCCCCAGGAAAGCTCACTCTGATTGGAGTATTTTTTTTTAAAGATTTTATTTATTTATCTGAGAGGGAGAGACTGAGAGAGCGAGCACATGAGAGGGGGGAGGGTCAGGAGGGTCAGAGGGAGAAGCAGACTCCCTGCCGAGCAGGGAGCCCGATGCGGGATTCGATCCAGGGACTCCAGGATCATGACCTGAGCTGAAGGCAGTCGCTTAACCAACTGAGCCACCTAGGCGCCCTGATTGGAGTATTTTTGAAGTGCCCGCTTCTGGTCCCTGTGACCCAGGGAATCGGGATATGGGACAGAAGCATGGTTGTTGAGATCCCATCCCCATGCATTCCACACAGGAAGCTGCTTCAGTTTTGCTTGTGAGCCAGTACTAAAAATACTGAAATAGTAATTTAAAGTGTATGTGTACTTTTAATATGTATATAAATTTTAAATATTTATGCACTTAATACACACAGGTAGATATATGCAAATACATACTCATCCTTTCAGAATAGCAATATTTTAGGGACTTCTAGGGTGGCTCAGTCGCTTAAGCGTCTGCCTTCGGCTCAGGTCATGATCCCAGGTGCTGGGATCGAGTTCCACATCAGGCTCCTTTGCTCAGCAAAAGGTCTGCTTCTCCCTCTGCCGGCCGCTCCCCCCTGCTTGTGCGTGCTCTCTGTCTCTCTCACAAAAAAATAAATAAAATCTTAAAAAAAAAATGTCTAATAGAAGGTTAATCACAGAAGTATAATAGAAGCTAATGTTTGTTGTTATACGACCTCCATATGAAGTACTGCATTTTCTTGTTATGGTGACGTTACGAGATGAATACTGTTATCACCATTTTGCATGTAAACAATCCTGTAGAAGTTCAGTGGATAATTCCTTTTTCTTCTGTACTTGAGGGAGACAGAGTAGCTGAAAAATCCTGAATTACCTGGTCTTACAGCCTAGATACATTATCAGAATAGTGGAAATGGAATACCACCTAAATATCAGTTATGGTCCATGGGAATCTCCAGAATGTTTGTTTTGTGCCCTTTTAGATACATCAGGATTGGAGACAAAGAATGTGAATTTAACAAGAACTTTCGCCTTATCCTTCACACAAAACTGGCAAATCCTCACTATAAACCAGAATTGCAAGCTCAAACAACCCTCCTCAATTTCACAGTCACAGAAGATGGTCTAGAAGCCCAGCTCCTGGCAGAGGTGGTCAGTATTGAAAGACCAGATCTGGAGAAACTTAAGGTAAAAATTACAAAATCATCAACACTTACTCAGTATCTGCTTTGCCCAAGTTAGAGTGCTTAGACCTAGGAGTCTAAGATAGGATTCTTGCCCACCAGGGGTTTACAGTCTCATTGAGAAAAATGAGGATGTATTTGAACAGTTAACAATTCAAGGGAACTCCTATTAAAGCAGGTAGTTAGCATTGTGCCCCCAGTAGGAGATGGGCTCGCTCTAGGTGTGTTTTGATGCAGGTGACAAGGACAAGCAAGGAGACACAGGAGTCACAGACAACAAAAGGAGAGAAGCAGGAACATGCCCTGGTAGGTTCAGTGATAATAATCCAAGTCAGCCAGGGCAAAAGAACAAAAAAGAGGCGTAATGGAATAAGGCTGGAAAAATTCAGGGGCTCATAGCTGATGATCACTAGCATTTAAAGGAAAATGTATGGCTTTAAGTGCAGTGATTAAGAAAAATTAATAAAAATAATTAAAATGAAGATTGAATTAAAACACACACAAACACAGACCCCAAAACAACAGAGGAAGCCTGAAAATGTAGAAGGAAGTCAATGGCAGAGGTGAGTCGTTGCAGCAGAGATTATATGGCCTACAAAACCAAAAATACCTTCTCGCCTTTTATAGAAAGTGTTCGCCATTCCCGGTATAAATTAGCGGTTCTCAAATGGTGGTTCCTAGAACATCAGTATCAGCTGGGAACCTTAAATGCAAAATCTCGGGCCACAGACCAGACCTGCTAAAAGTGACCTTCTGGGGGCAGGATCAGCAGTTTGTGTTACCAGGCCCTACGAGGGACTCTCACGCATGTTCAGAGTCCATTGGAAGCGGCTTTCAGTTGGATTTACTTCTGCACCAGTCCACAAACAGGGCAGAGACAGCCCTGGGACGGAGGCTGAGTGGGTGGGTACAGTTCCCTCCTGTCTCCTCGCGGGCATGCTCCCATGCGGTGAAATCGCAACCTGCCGGCGATGAATGATCCAAGGCCAGGGTTTCAAGGACCACAGGCTGCTTGGTGCATCACTGCGAAGTTGGACCGGGAACATGTCCAATTCGAAACACCGTATGACCATATAAGAAAATCGTCTTGTCGTGGTAATTTATGTATACATGTTTTTCTTTTTTCCAAAAGCCTTGACAGTTCGGTTAATTTCTTTATTGGCTTTTATTTTTGATAGTGAAATTTTTCAAACATAGGAACAAAAAAAAACAGTTCTAAGTTTCCATGTGATCATCATTTAGCTTCAGTAATTAGCAACATTTTGCCTCTCTCCCCTGTTTTTTTTTTTTTTATCAGAAGCAAGATTTTAAAATAAATGTTAACTTACTCTGGAATAATTTTAGATTTATTTACAGAAAAGTTGCAAGATACTACAGAGTTCCTCTACATCACTAGCCCACCTTCACTTTTTCCTAATGTTATCCTTCCTTTTTGCAATATAAAAATAAAATTTATTTAATATAAAATTTATTTAAAATACTGTTCAGCTTCAGTAAAACCTATCTGTTCATTGTCGTTCATTAAGACATAGTAATATTTCTCCGTTTTTTATAAGTTTGGGATATCATTCACATACCCTTTTTAATTGTATAATTCAGTGGTTTTTAAGTCATTCACAGAGTATCAATTTTACAACATTTTCAGCACCTCAAAAAGAAAATCCATGCTTATTGGCTGTTACTCCCCAGCGTCCCCACCCACCTAGCTCCTAGCAGTCATTAATCTACTTTCTATCCCTATAGATTTGCCTATTCTGGACATATCATATAAATGGAATCTTAAAATATCTGGCCTTTGTACCTGGCTTCTCTCACTTAGCATAATGTTTTTCAGGTGCATCCATATTATAGCACCTATCAATTCTTTATTTTTTTATGGCTGAACAATATTCTTTGGTAGATATTATATACCATATTTTATTTATGCCCTCATCATTTAAAGGACATTCAGGTTGTTCCCACTTTTGGGCAGTGATGTTCAGTGCTTCTGTGAATGGTCACTGTAAGTTGTGTGGACATATATTTTTCACTTCTCTTCGGTATGTACCTAGGAGCAGAATTGCTGGGTCATATAGTAACTCTGTTTAATATTTGAGGAACTGCCAGACTGTTTTCAAGGCGACTGCACCATTTTACATTTCTACCAACTATGTAGAAAGGACCCGATTTCTTCACATCTTCACCAATACTTGTCTCTCCTCTTGGTAATAGCCATAGTAGTGGGTATGAAGCAGTATCTCACTATGGTTTTGACTTTCTTTTCCCTACGGACTAATGAGGTTAAGCATCTTTGCATATATTTATTGGCCTTTTATATGTCATCTTTAGAGAAACATCTCTTCAAATCCTTTGCCCATTTTAAAAATTGGGTTATTTTTATTGTGTCATAGGAGTTCTTTATATATTTTGAGTATTATACTCTTATTGGACATATTTTCTCCCATTCTGTGGTTTGTCTTCACTTTCTTGATGGTGTATTCTGATGTACAGAAGTTTTTAATTACGATGAAATCCAGTCTTTTTTTCTTTGTTGCTTGTGCTTTTGATGTCCTATCTAAGAGACTGTTGCCTCACACAAATTCATAAAGACTTACTCCTATGTTTTCTTCTAGGAGTTTTGTAGTTTTAGTTATTACATTTAGGTCTATGATCCATTTTGAGTTAATTTTTGTATATAGTGTAAGGTAGGGATCCAGCTTCATTCTTTTGCATGTGGATACCCAGTTGTCCAGCACCATTTGTTGAAAAGACTGTCCTTTCTCCATTGCCTTTGCTACTTGTCAAAGATCAATTGACGATATTTCTGTAGATCTATTGTCTACTTTGTGAAAACCATACCTTCCTTATTAGTGGTAGCTGTATAGCAAGCCTATAAGTTGGGTATTGCCAACCTTTCAACTTCCTCCTCTGTACACTGACTATTGGCTCTTCTGGATCTTAAGCCTTGCCATGTATCAGGTTGTCAATATTTGCAAAATAATGTGCTGGAATTTTGATTGATATTATGGTGAATCACAGAAAGGAAGACATGATACCTTAACAATGTTGAGTTTTCCTATCATGAATATGGATTCTCTCTACATTTTAAGATCTTTGATTTCTTTTTTCAGAATATGGTAGAATTCTTCATATATATCTTCAATATAATTTCTTAGATTTATACCTAAGCATTTCAGTTTTTTGGTGCTAATGCAAATGAGTTGCGTTATAAATTTCGAATTCCATTTGTTCATTGCTAGTGTATAGAAAAGCAACTGACTGTTGTATATTAACCTTGTATCTTGCAGCTTTGTTATAATCTCTTATTAGGAGTCCTTTTGTTGATGCTTGAGGAATTTCTACAAAGACAACCATGCCATATGTGAACAAAGACTGTTTTTATTTCTGCTTTCCCATTCTCTATACTTTTTATTTATTTTTCTTGTCTTGCAGCATTCATTAAGACTTTCAGTACAACGTTGAATAGAAGTGGTGAAAGGAAATATTAGTGTCGTGTTTCCAGTTTTGGGGGGAAAGCATATAGTTTCTGACCATTAAGTGGGTTATTAGCTAGAGGTTTCATTTTTTGATGTTCTTTATCAAGTTGAAGTCCTATATTTCTAGTTTGCTGAGAGCTTTTATCATAAATGAATGTTGGATGTTTCAAATGTTTTTTCTTCATCTATTGGTATATCATATGCTTTTTCTTTAGCCTTTTGATGAGATGAATTACATCTCAATGCTGAATCAGACTTGCACACTTGGAATAAATCCTACGTAGTATGGTATATAATTCCTTTCACACACGTGTTTGATTTGATTTGCTCATATTTTGAGGATTTTTATATCTATGCTCATGAAAAATAGTGGTATATAGTTTTGGGGTTTTTCTGTAATGGCTTTATCTGGTTTTGATATTAGGCTAATGCTGGCCTCATAAAATTGGTTAGGAAGTAATCCCTTTGCTTCTATTTTCTGGAAGAAATTGTAAAGAATTGATAGCATTTCTTCTTTAAATCTTCAGTAAACTCATCAGAAAAATCATCTGGGCCAGGTGCTTTCTTTTTTGGAAGATTATTGTCAATTCAATTTTTTAATTAGACATAGGCCTATTCAGATTATATAATTTTCCTTGTATAAGTTTTTGGTAGATGTGTCTTTCAAGGAATTGGTCTACTGCATCTAAATTATCAAATTTATGGGCATACCATTGTTTATCATAGTCTTTTATTGTCCTTTAACCCGTAGACTCAATAGTGATGGCCCTTCTTTAATTACTAACATTGTAATATTTGCTTTCTCCCCTTTTTTTTTTTTTCCTTGATTGGCCTGGCTACAGGGTTAAAATTGTATTGATTTTTATATAAAAACAATGGTTGATGATTTTTTCCCCATTGGTTTCCTGTTTTATATTTTATTGATTTCTGCTCTAATTTTTATTATTTCCACTTCCTTGCTTTTTGTTGCTCTTCTTTCACTAGTTTCTTAGGGTAAAAACTTGGATAATTAAGTTTAGAATCTTCCTCCTTTTCTAATATATGTGTTCAGTGCTGTAGATTTTCCTCCAACCACTGCTTTTGCTACATCTCACACATTTCGTTAAGTTGTATTTTCATCTTTCTTTATTTCAGTGTATTTTTCATTTCTCTTGAGATTTCTTCTTTCACCTATATGTTACTTAGAAGTGTGTTGTTTAACCTCCAAATATTTTGGGATTTTTCCAGCTGTCTTTCCATTAGTGATTCCTTCTTTAATTTCATTGTGGTTTGAGAGCATACTTTGTATTTCTGGGGTCTTTTAAACTTTTTTATATGTGTTTTCTGGCCCACAGTTTGGTTTATCTTTGAATATCCTATCTGAGCCTGAAAAAAATGCATACTCTGCTATTAGTTGAGAAGGTGTGCCGTAAATGTCAGTTACGTCCGGTGTTAGTCGTGTTTGGTTCAACTATATCGTTCCTGAATCTCTGCCCACTAGATGTATTAACTATACGTATCAAGGAGTTTTGAATTTTCCAGCACTGTGGCTTTGTCTGCTTCTTGCAGTTTTATCAGTCTCTGCCTCATGTATTTTGACACTCTGTTGTCAGACATGCTCATTATGGATTCTTACATTTTCTTAGAGAATTGACCCCTTTATCATTATGTAATTCCCCTTTTTGCTTTTGATAATTTTCCTTGTTTTCGTGTCTGTTTTGGCTGAAATAATATAGTTGCTTCAGCTTTCTTTTGTTTAGTGTTACATGGTATATCTTTTTCCATCCCTTTGCCTTTGAGCAAAGTAGATTTCTTGCACACAATAGACAGTTGGGTCTTGCTTTTTGGTGTTTTTTGTTTTTGGTTTTGTATCCACTGTGTCAGTGTCTATCTTTGATGTATTTAGAAAATTCACAAAGAGATTTTTGTTGATTCAGTTGGATTAAAATCTACCGTATTTGTCTTTTTTTATTTACCGTACTCTTCCTTACCCTTTTTTTTCTTTTCTTTCTTTCTGCTTTCTCTGATTGTAATTGAGCATTTTATAGGCTTCTATTGCCTGTCCTATCTCAGCATATAAGTTATACTTCTTTTTAAAAAACATATAGTGGGGTTTTTTGTCTTTGTTTTTGTTTTTTTTTCTGATCTTTACCATGAGAACCTGGTAAGTCTCCTGGAGGTAAATTCACAAAAGTATGAAGGGCTTCCTAAGATTGGATCCCCAGAGGTTTTTAACCCTCAAGCTCTGCCTCCAGCAATTAGCCAGTGACTGTTGTAAATTTGCCAGTAGCTGTGATGGTCTGTATTCACCCACCTCTCTGATTTTGAGGGTAGTAGTTGGCCCTATGACCTCAGTTCTTTGATGGATGTAAGAAGAGTTGAGGATTCGCTTTTTCCTGTTGTAAGGATGGAAATGATGACTTCCAACTCTTTAGATATGAAGCAGAAACCAGAAGTTTCTTCCTATAGAGTAGATTCTTCCTGTAGGTCCCCAATGTTAAATGATTATGACAAATATTCATTCTCTGGACCCTGGAGTGCAACCAGTTCTTAACATATTTTCTGACTTGTTTTAAAATAAATTTTTAAAGGTGATGATTAGTATGTTTTTAATTTTAAGTGTGATACAATTCCATGAAATCAATGATTAAAGAAACTGCTTTCAAACATGAATTGTATCACCATTTCTCACACTTTTCCTGGTTTGTGTTAGTTGGTTTTGACAAAGCACCAAAATGACTTTAAGATCGAGCTGAAGTATCTGGAGGATGACCTCCTCCTGTGCCTTTCTGCGGCAGAGGGGAGCTTTCTAGATGACACCGAGCTGGTGGAGAGACTAGAGATGACAAAAGCAACCGTGGCAGAGATAGAACACAAGGTAAGAAGGCGCCAAGGACACCCAGAGGGTCACAGTGCTCCTTTTGAATCAAGTGATTGGCGTAAAAATGTGATCAAACTTGACAGCATCTCTAAGAGGACTGACTTGTGGCAGATTTCAGGTCATTTAATAAACTACCCTTAAAATGTGCAGGGCTGTGCATGGAGACGGAGGTGGTTGAACTTGTGTTTGTCCTAATTCAGCAGAGATCCAGTTGTTCACATGAGACTCTGTCAGGCTATTATTTTTTCTGAGTGGCCAAATCGGAAGAAAATTGGAGCCTGCTGGCTTATATGGTCTAAAATCTAAAAAGGCTTAGCGTCCAGCTCTGGCAGACTGACACCCTATAGTCCCACCACAGGCTTCCCAGTCTGTTGTGCCTTGCAGGGAAATATTTAGAGCTGATGTTTTGTTTACAGGCCTTCAGTGGTCAGAGACTGAGCAAGGGGGACAGTCTCTTGCTGTACTCAGATGCATTATTCACCCTGGGAAACAATGACCTTTCCTGAATGCCAGTAAAAATTTTTATTGAGTAGATTTCCTGCTGAATGTCCAGCCTATGTCCCAATATGCCTTACGCATGATGTGCACTTTGGACTCACACAATGGCCGTGAACTTTAAAATTCCATTGTTTTGGAATGAGAGGAACCTTATCTCCTTTCTGGAATATCCTCATTACTAAGTAATCTATTAATTACCCAGTTGAGGCTGTGTCACCACACATCCTATATGTTTGTCTTAATTTAAGCTAAGAAATGGAATCCCAAATTACTCTGTCCTTTTAAGTGAATTCTAGGTAGCTCCTAAGATGGTAAAGATTGAGGCAATTAAGTAAATTAGGTCTTAGCTTTGAAGTTAGCTTCTAATTGTCTCTTAAAATGTCTCTTCCCATCTTCTTAGTATATTGCTATGTAGGGATTCCACCCTCTGCTCTATGTTGTTGTTTTTTTTAAGATTTTATTTATTTATTTGAGAGAGAGAATGAGAGGGAGAGAGCATGAGAGGGGGGAGGGTCAGAGGGAGAAGCAGACTCCCTGCCGAGCAGGGAGCCCGATGTGGGACTCGATCCCGGGACTCCAGGATCATGACCTGAGCCGAAGGCAGTCGCTTAACCAACTGAGCCACCCAGGCGCCCTCTGCTCTATGTTTTATTTCCTTTTATACACCAGTATGAAGAATCAACTTTATTAAAAAAAAAAAAACTATCTTAAAAAGCTGTAGGACCAGCAATAGTCCTAAATTTAAAAAAAAAAGATATCTGAACCTTGAGTAAAAATGAATATGTTGGTTGATGGGTGGTGGTGATATTATTGTTGTTTTAATTATCTCTCTGAATGTAACCAGGGGCTAATACAGAAACTAAATGGAAAAATGTGAGCATATGGATCATCTGGTACAAAGTCAGACGGTCATGAGAGTCTTCATATAAAGGCTTTTTAGTAAGCCTGGCTGTTGGATATATTATTGCCCTTGGCTGCTTTTGTATACCTTGTTGACTAATAAAGTTATCGGCACTGAATTGACCCAGCAGACTTTTGAGAGCTGTCCCTGGGAGGTGATATAGCTGGGTTATTAAACCTGAAAAAGAGAGAGGAGGCAGGGGAAGGTGACATTACTGAGAACAAATTCTGTAAAACCAAAACCAATCAGGTTTGTTTAATCTGTAACTGTAAAACAGCTAGGATTATGTCCATTCTTGCTGAAAACTCAATTATGAAAAAAAAATGGTTTAAAATATGAATCTAATCATTTTAGAAAAATTGAAGCACATAGATGCCATACATGTTCTCTATTTAATGCAAATAATTTTTCATTTCAGATACATCCCTTCCATCAACTGGGTAAGTATAAAGAATATGAAGAGTAAGTTATGAGTTACTTACATTGTTTGATCTCACCATAGGTGACTGAAGCTAAAGAAAATGAAAGAAAAATCAATGAGGCCCGAGAATGTTACAGACCAGTGGCAGCAAGAGCATCTCTTCTTTATTTTGTTATTAATGATCTCAGAAAAATTAACCCCATCTATCAGTTCTCTTTGAAGGTAATGCTGAATAGGCTAAGAAAAATTTTTAATTTCATGAGTTCAACCTGTTTCTGGAAGTTTAGAATTTATTTTTAAACAATCAGTATATCCAGTAAGGAATCCTGAGGATCTAGTGAGGGGGAAAAAAAATCCTCATTTTCTCAGGAACTTTTATTTATGATTTTCATTTTCAAATAATTAAATTATGTGGCATCATAATACATTTGTTTTTGTTCTTAAACCGAGTCTTGAGTTTGTTATATATAAGGGAATTCTCCTTGTGATTCCTTTACTTTGTGAAAATGTAGGTGTTTTATATAAAGATTTCTCATATTTTGGTAGAACAGGAGAAAGATTGAGAACAACTATTCATTAAGTCACTCTATTACATACTGGACATTTTCATACTTTGGTTCATTCTTATGCATGAAACATCTCAATATATTATTGTATCCCTATTTAAAAAAAAGAAAAGGAAGCTAACATTTTCAGATTTTAAATAAATTGCCCAAGAATTCACATTATAATGGTAAAAGGCAGGATTTGAACTCATGGTTGTGATCCCAAAAGCCATGCTCTTTACTTTGCATCATTGTGCCTCTGGACAGTATTCATTCATTCTGTCACTCAGTTTTTAAACAAATAGCTGTTGAGATCAATCATCATGCCAGATGTTGTGCTGAGTGTACAATTCCGAAAAAAAAAAAGATATGAATGGAGATACATAGGGGGGTGTGTGTGTGTGTGTGTGTAAAAGTGATTAAGTACAATGAGAGAGAATAATAAGGATGGGAGGGACTGTTTCACTCTTAGCTCAGAGAAGGCCTCTCAGAGGAAGTGACATTATAGTTGATTCCTATAGAGTTTAGCCACCTATGGAGTGTTTGGAGAAAACAAGGATGTGTGGGACATGAAAGAGTTTGGGATTCCAGATGATAAATGAATCTATGTGGCTGGAGGGTAATTAATGAGTGAGGGAGAAGATGACAAGACAGGAGTCTAGAGAGGTGGGAAAACGTAGATCATGGGAGACCTTGTTGCCAGGTGGGGGATTTTGGATTATATTTTGTCTGCAAAAAGGAGCCATTGAACGGTTTGAAGCAGATGACTGATGACAAAAGACTCAAAAGTGAATAGACTTGACCTGTGGTTCGAAGCTAGAATAATCAGCCCTTGGAAATGGATTAGATATGGACAATAATGAAAAGAGTCAAGAATAACTAGCAGGTTTCTAGTAATATGGAGCTAGGTGCAGAAATTCTGAGAAGCACAGAGTGGTTGGATTTTGGAACAACCACATTGTATAAAGAGTAATAAAATTAAATCAGTAATATCAATCCAACATTACCCAAATACGAAAACCAGACTAAGACATTACAAGAGAAGAAAACCACAGAGCAGACCTTTTCATGAACACTGGTGCCAAACTTCTCAAGGAAAGATTGGCAAATTGAATCCAGCCACATATAAAAAGAACAATATATTATGTCCAAGTGGAATTTATGCCAGGAATGCAAGCTGGTTAAACATTTAAAAAATAACACAAGTCTTCATATGAATAGAACAAAAGAGAAAAACCATATGAGCACTTCATTGGATGCAGACGGAGAATCTGACAAATTTCAACACCTGGTCAAAAAAAGAAAAAAAAAAAACTGAGCAAAGTAAGAATAGATGGTAACTTCTAAAAGTGAAAAAGGCCATCTGCAGAAATCTACAGCTAATATTATACTTAATGTTGAAAAATTGAATGCTTTCCCCTAAGATCAGAACAATCTCTTCTCGCAACACTTCTATTCAGAACTGCCCTGCAGGTTATTGCCAGTACAATAATAAAATAAAAGGCACAGACATTTAAAAAGAAGAAGAAAAAGTGTCTTTTTTTTTTCCCCACAAATGACCTAATCATGTATGTAGAAAATCTTAAGAAATCTACCACAAACTACTAGGACTAAGAAGTGAGTTTTTAGCAAGATGGCAGGATATAAAGTCAATATACAAAATCGATTGTTTTTATATATGAGGTATAAACAATTGGAAAATAAAACTAATAACTCAGTCTATTTATAATAGCTTCCAAAATCACGAAACTCTTAGGGATAATTTTAACAAGACAAGATCCATGTGCTAAAAGCTACAAAACATTGTTGAGCTAGACCATGGAGAGGTATACCGTGTTTATGGATTAGAACACTCAATATTACTAAGATGCCAGTTCTTTCCAAATTGATCTATAGATTCAGTTCCATCTCAAATCTCTGAAGGCTTTTTTAGTAGAAATCAGCAAGGTGATTCTAAAATTTGTGTAGAAATTCAAAGGATTTAAAATAATAATTTTGAAGAAGAATAAGATATTTAGAAAACTTACAGTACATGATTTCAGCACTTATTAGAAACCTATACTAATAGGCCTAAAGAAAAATACATAGATAACAGAGTCCAGGGGTAGTCCCACAGATGTATGATCAATTGATTTTTGGCAGTGATACCAAGACAATGAAGAAGTGATAGTTTTTACAACAAATGGTGCTGAGAAAACAGGATATCCACAGAGAATAAAATGAACCTTAACCGTTACATCCCACTTTATACAAAATTAACTCAAAATAAGTTAGCAAAGCTATAAAATTTCTAGGAAAAAAAATGGGAGACAATCTTTGGGCTCAGGTTAGACAAAGATTTCTTAGGATACAATAGAAAGAAAATGATAAACTGAATCTTACCAAATTAAAAATGTATGGTCTTCAAAAGACATTAAGAAAATGAAAAGGCAAGCCACGTACTATTAAAATCTCCTTCCAATACGTGTATCTAATAATGAACTTATACCAGAATGTATAAAGAACTTGTACAACTCAGTAGGACAACTCAAACAATGAAAGATTTGAACAGACATGTCCTATGCTAAGTTATGTGTACTGCCCATGAGCACATTTTCAAATGCTCAATATTCATCAGAAAAATGCAAAGTAAAAGCAGAATGAAGTAGTAGTATAGACCAAAAAGAATAGCCACACTTGTACAAGAGCGGCGGTAACAAGCGTTAACACAGGTTCCGTACCGCAACTCTTTCATGTTGCTGATGAGAACTCGAGGCGGTAAAACCATTTTGGAAAACAGTTCGGCAGTTTTGTATAAAGTTCAACATAAACGTGTACAACGGGATTCCACGTGTTTACTTTGTGTCTGGGGCTAGCTAGACATCAGGCATTGGTTTCCAGCCTTTACCAGTCACTTTAAATTCCCCAGGCTTTCAACATGCTGTTCCTCAGAGCAATTGAGCAGGCTGACAAGGTGGAGGACGTGCAGGGGCGCGTCTCAATCCTCATGGAGAACATCACCTATGCTGTCTTCCTCTCTACCAGCCAGGCGCTGTTTGAGAGGGACAAGCTCACCTTCCTGTCCCAGATGGCTTTTCAGGTAAGGAAACCCGTCACTTGAAAGCATCCCCAGAGCCCCATACCTCTGTTTATTATATGCTTTACTTCCACTGAAGGGAGACATGCCACCTTTCTTGGAAGCCCTTGGTAGCCTGAGTTAAGTTTGAATTTCCCAGGGGAAACTGGGACACATGACAGCCTTTGAGTAGGTCCTGAGGTGTTGGTTTGGGTGGGTATGCACTTTAGCTGACCACATTAGCTGTCACCCTGAAAAGCAGATCAGTGAGACCTCCTCCTCACTACTCAGGTCCTGTGCAGAGCCTCCCGGGTACTACCAGGGAGATTCTTTAAGATCGGAATTATGAGTCCAGATCTAGATGGTCCTAGGAGTCTCTCTGTCCCTTTAAAAACCAGTGACTGGGGGCGCCTGGGTGGCTCAGTTGGTTAAGCGACTGCCTTCGGCTCAGGTCATGATCCTGGAGTCCCTGGATCGAGTCCCGCATCGGGCTCCCTGCTCAGCAAGGAACCTGCTTCTCCCTCTGACCCTCCCCGCTCTCATGTGCTCTCTCTCTCTCGTTCTCTCTGTCTCAAATAAATAAAATAAAATAAAAAAAAAACAGTGACTGCGTAAAAGAGCTCCAGGTTTCACGCTGCCATCTTAGTGAGATCTATCCTTTTATTCTTTTTTCTTTTTTTTAATATGGATTGCAGCAAAAGATTTTAAGATTTTACTTATTTATTTGAGAGAAAGTGAGAGCTGGGGGAGGGGGAGAAGGAGAGGGAGAGAGAATCCCAAGCAGACTCCCCCCACTGAGCAGGAAACCCGATGCAGGGCTCAATCTCACAGCCCCCATCATCCCCTGAATCAAAATTAAGAGTCAGATGTTTAACCGACTGAGCCACCCAGGTGCCCCAGCAAAAGATTGTTTTTAAATAAAGATGACCGTGATAAGAAGAAAACATTGAGGACTGAATGCCTAGATGAAATGAGCATGTTGTCCTTTCATTAGTTTGCTGTATAACTTTTTCTATCAACCCAAATCTAGATGGAAGGTCAATGCCTGATGTGTGTTGTACCCTCCAAAGTGCCTCACCCAAAGAAGGCATTTTATAAATACCTGCTGTTAACAATGCAAACTATTACTTTCAATACTTTCGGTGTTTATAGATTCCTTTGGGTTATTTAAGAATATATAGGTGTAGGTGCTTCATAATGTATGTGAGAAATCGGAGCAAGGCACTACAAAATGAAATTGTTTTTACACATAGTATTCATTAACAGTAAAAAGCCAGGACTGAGACTATATGACATGCACACACATGTATGCACATCATCTATTTAAAACAGTCTCCTTGGGGCACCTGAGTGACACAGTCTGTTAGGCATCCAACTCTAGATTTCAGCTCAGGTCATCATCTCAGTGCCCCGAGATCAAGTCCCAAGTGGGAGTCTGTGCTCAGCAGGAGTGGGACTCTGCTTGAGATTCTCTCCCTCTCTTCGCCTCCCCCAGCTCCTCCCTCCCCCAACCACTCCCCCACCACTCACACTCTCTGTCTAAAAAAAAAAAAAAATTTCTCCTTGAAAGCCAGAGATAAATTATAGCTCATCTCAAATCCTGACAATTTCTGTAAATCAAAGCTTTGTATATACATGGCAATTATTTGTTGAAATGAATTAAGAAAATCAATAGAATAAAATATCCTTTTTTTTTTCTTTTTTTTCTTTTATTTTTTATTTTATTTTTATTCTTATGTTAATCCCCATACATTACATCATTAGTTTTAGATGAAGTGTTCCATGATTCGTTGTTTGTGCATAACACCCAGTGCTCCATGCAGAATGTGCCCTCCTCAATACCCACCACCAGGCTAACCCATCCTCCCACCCCCCTCCCCTCTAGAACCCTGTTTGTTTTTCAGAGTCCATCGTCTCTCATGGTTCATCTATGCCTCCGATTTCCCCCGCTTCATTCTTCCCCTCCCGCTACCTTCTTCTTCTTCTTTTTTTTTTTCTTAACATATATTGCATTATTTGTTTCAGAGGTACAGATCTGAGATTCAACAGTCTTGCACAATTCACAGCACTTACCAGAGCACATACCCTCCCCAGTGTCTATCACCCAGTCACCCCATCCTTCCCACCCCACCCCCCACTCCAGCAACCCTCAGTTTGTTTCCTGAGATTAAGAATTCCTCATATCAGTGAGATCATATGATACATGTCTTTCTCTGTTTGACTTATTTCACTCAACATAATACCCTCCAGTTCCATCCACGTCGTTGCAAATGGCAAGATCTCATTCCTTTTGATGGCTGCATAATATTCCATTGTATATATATACCACATCTTCTTTATCCATTCATCTGTTGATGGACATCTTGGCTCTTTCCACAGTTTGGCTATTGTAGACATTGCTGCTATAAACATCGGGGTGCACGTACCCCTTCGGATCCCTACTTTTGTATCTTTGGGGTAAATACCCAGTAGTGCAATTGCTGGATCATATGGTAGCTCTATTTTCAACTTTTTGAGGAACCTCCATACAGTTTTCCAGAGTGGCTGCACCAGCTTGCATTCCCACCAACAGTGTAGGAGGGTATCCTTTTAATGTGTTACTACCCATAATACACTTTGAAAATACCTAGAGTATTAAAATAGCATAAAACTCAAACATTTTACCTGTTTATATGGTATTATAATTTTTATGTGAAAGTTAGGAATATTTCATCCCCCCTTCTTACCCCCTAAGATGTTCTATGGACTTAACCAGTTTTTTTTAATGCAGATATCTAAAGTTTATTTCCATTTATACTGTTTGTTTAGTTGTATCTATAAAACAATAATTTCCTATTTTTCTTAATATAATCTCACATTTAAGAAAATTCTTTCAGGGCACCTGCGTAGCTCAGTCAGTTAAGCATCCAACTCTTGATTTGAGCTCAGGTCATGATCTCAGGGTTGTGAGATCAAGCCCGAGCCCCTCATCAGGCTCCACGTGGAGCCTGCTTAAGATTCTCTCTCTCCGCCTCTCTTTCTGCCCCTCTCCCACCTCTCTTAAAAAAAATCTTTCATATATCTCATAGTTTATTAGATGTAATTTCTGTATCAAGGCTAAATTACAATACTGGTTCTATCTTTTGTTTAGTAATTTGGTTCATTACCACCTGAGGCTTTCCCAATTTGTGTAACAAGGTTACGAGGTTTTTGGGGGTTTTTTTTAAGATTTTATTTATTTATTTGAGGAAGAGAGAATGAGAGACAGAGCACGAGAGGGAAGAGGGTCAGAGAGCAAAGCAGACTCCCCGCCGAGCAGGGAGCCCAATGCGGGACTCGATCCCGGGACTCCAGGATCATGATCTGAGCCGAAGGCAGTCACTTAACCAACTGAGCCACCCAGGCACCCTGTTACAAGTTTTAAGACAAGTTTGATCTAACAGCAAAAGACTAAACATGAATGTATATTTCAAATAATTTGCTAATAGGTATGTGTTAAAATTGGGGGGGGGGGCGGGAAGCAGTCTTCAATAATTATTTGTTCCTAGATTTTCAGTCAAGGTTTTGAGATCATGAGCATAATCTGAGATTTATTACTTCAGCTTTAGAACAGATAGGTATCTATAGGAATTATCGGTAGACTTGGTCCTGCCTATTCAATCCTGTTAAATCGTGACTGCCTCCTGTGTCTTGATTTTGATGTAAACTAAATGACCCTTTTCAATTTATGTATCCTCAAGATTTTGTTGAGAAAGAAAGAGATAGACCCTCTGGAATTGGATTTCTTACTTCGATTCACAGTTGAACACACTTACCTGAGTCCTGTTGACTTCCTCACTACTCAGTCATGGAGTACTCTCAAGGTAGGTGAAGAAGACGGTATTTCACTTTCTAAAACTTACTTCAATAGATATATTCTGCAGGACCTTTGGTAAAAGTCAAGGAACAGAAATGAGCATTGTTGTCAATTTACCTAAATCAGGTTTGCTTTCTTTTTTAAATAATATTGTCCACTTTTCCCAAATACTTTTGTTAATCATACAAAAACACAGTAGTTTATTCTCATTATAACTTGTTTAAGCAGAACAGGATGTTGTAGAGAAAAAAGTTATTCGTCAACCCCAGGTACCGATTCTTACCTCATTTTTTGGTCAGAAGATCCTACTGTTAAAAGAGTTTATTCCCCGAGACTTTGGAATTCCTTAAAGATGCTTGTTGTATGCTAACATACATATGGTATTTGCTGCATTCTTTTTCTAAGAAGGAAAATTTCTGCCCATTGAAAATAACCATTATCCCTCTTTTTAGAGTATATTTAGGCTTATTTGTAATAGAATTTTTTATTAGGTTATGTAGAATTACAAATTCAAGTCCACTTGTTTATCACTCAGGGTCTCAGCAGAAAACAGATGGCCCATTCAAAGGGGTGATAAAAAAAAAGTTTAAGAAAGAGTATATTTTCATCGTATGGGAAGAAGACTAAGGGAATCAGCCAGGAATGGGGATGGGAAAAGGAAGAAAAGGAGTAGTTCCTGAAGCTGTAGAGAAATGAAGTTAGGGGAGAGAGCCAACCTATAGGAGCTGTGACCTACCGTAGACGAACAAAGCCACTGCCAACGTACGTCACCACAGGGACGGTGCTGAGGAAGGGATAACCTTGCATCTCTCTCCTCCAGCCCTCCAGTCTCTGGCCAGTGACTCCTCTTGGCCAAACCCAACCAGGCCAGAGAACCGGGGAGTTGAGTTCCAATAAGCCTCGCTGGTCACCCTCTTAGCAGGGCAGGAAAGGGTGAGAGTACATCCAGCAAGGAAACGAAGACTCTCCAGCCCAGCGTGTTCACAGAGGATTCGATACTTCCACTAGTCTCTTTCTCAGACTCTAAGCTATTTACCCCCGTCCTATCTGTGCCCCATTGTATGACAGGCAGTAGCCCTCCTGGAAGAATTTCGAGGCATAGACCGAGATGTGGAAGGATCAGCCAAGCAGTGGAGGAAATGGGTGGAATCCGAGTGCCCAGAGAAAGAGAAGTTGCCGCAAGAATGGAAGAAGAAAAGTTTGGTACAGAAGCTGATTATTTTGAGGGCAGTGCGCCCCGACAGAATGACATATGCTCTCAGGTGGGGCAGTTAGCATTTTTGGAAATACATGTTGACCTAGAGGAGACTTAGTCTTCGGGGGCGGGGAGCATCTGGTGGACGCATTTGTGGTCCCTACTGATGAGCCACAATGCTGCTTGCAGCTTTGATGGTGTTGTCATTACTAGTGTTGAAACTCGCGAAACGCTAACCAGTGTGCTGCTCTGTCGGCAGGCTGAGCCCATTCTTCCTGAAAACCTTGCTTCTGACATCAGGAGGGGAGACGGGGAACCTCTGGAAATATTCTAGCCCGAGAGATGGGTGTAAGCAGAGTTCAGAGGCTAGGAGCATTCATTATCCCGGTGCAATTTCCACCGTCTTTATTTAGCCGTAGCAGTTGGGCTCCGACGATTTTGCACATCAAACAAAAATGAATTCCTTTCATGGAGACACTAATAGTCCTATAACTTTACAACCAATGCAATTTAAAGCAGGAACCCCTGTCTGTGTCTTGGTCCATGTGTCCTTTTTCTTTGCCCTTTCGGCTTCTAAATGGTAATATGCTGCTTAATTCACGCAAGTCATGTTCTCATTTGAATTCACCAACCAAAGAGTTCTCAGGTTCCTTCCTTTTCTGCTCCTCGTTCAACAGCAGTGACACACCTCAGGTCTTTTCCTCCACTCCAACTAATTTCCCCTTTGCAGATGCCTCAGCGTGCCCTACTTTACAAGTTAATTCTGCTTAGTAGTACTTACTTTCTGCTAAATCTGATACCGCGGGAAAATAATCCCTGCTTAATTGAGCTTCCCTATATTAGAAACACCCCGAAAAGCATTTGTATATTCATGAGAAACCCAGCAGGCCGGAAAATTGCACTGTGGCAAATCTAATGAACTGTTAATAAGTAATGGGGGATCTGGCAGGAGATTTGGGGGATACAAAGCCATACGCAGGCAGCTGGTGGTACGCAGAGGGGGGGTCTCAGTAGCCCCCAAAATGGAACGTAGGCTTCTGATTTTCAGAGCTTCTAAAGCAGGAAGGGATTTCACTGACACCAATGCATAAATCTAGATTCGTATTGTTCCTGGATTCGTATTGTTCCGCGAAAACATCCCACGTAATGAACGTAGTTTGCTTCCTTCCTGTGCCTGTGATTTAAGCTGATCCAAGTTGTGGCACTTTTTAAGGTCAGGAGCACTGATCATGTCTTTGACATTATCCTCTTTTATAGGAATTTCGTGGAGGAAAAACTGGGTGCCAACTATGTGGGGAGGACCAGAGTGGATTTAGTTAAAGCATTTGAAGAAAGCAGCCCGGCCACGCCCATCTTCTTCATCCTGTCTCCAGGGGTGGACGCCCTTAAAGATCTAGAGATCCTTGGTGAGGGGCCCGGAGGCTTGCCTTCCCGCCCTCCCTCTCACCCAGTGCTCACCCAACCTTGCTCTCAGTTCATAGCTAGTTACTTTCATTCTCTCTCTCTCTTTCCTTCTTTCTTTTTCATTTGTGGGAGATGGAGTATATGGAAAATGTAAGCTAATAACACGGTGGTCTGAAGAAATGTTCAAACGGAACATTCCTCTGGTTGGCATAATGCAAGTTTCTTTTGTACTGTTTTCCACCTTGTGACTATGTAAGGGCCAGAGGGCAATTTTCTCCATTCTAGTGTAATCTTGTGCCCCCCTGTGACTAAATAGTGGTCATTAGAGCAAGCCCATTCGATTGTGCAAGGCACTGTCGCTTTGTGCTTTGGATTACTATTCTGCACAGCCTGCACCGAGAATGCCAGGTTAACAGAGCTGTGACCTGACTGTGCTCGATTCAAGCATGGCCACAAGGTGAGAGGCTCCTGCACTTCCCCAGTGAGCCTATTTGTTCAAAAAATGATGTGATAGCTACCACATGTTGCTCGTTTTTATGAGAGCAATGCTTTGCTACTCCTGCAAGAGTTAATAAAGCTCAATAACAATACTTGCCATCTATCAAAATGTCAAAAGCTTCATTACCGTAAAACCAGAGGAACTTATTTGCACAGGCTCTGCTAATGCTCCCGAGGAGGCTGCTGCTGAGAGCCCAAAATGCTGCCTGTTGAAACAACAGAAGTGGAGTTTGGATTCTTAAGGAAAGTGACCTAGAAGGTGGCAGCAGTAACCACAGATGGACATGAGACACAAGATTCCAGACTCTTCTCACCTCTCCTTGATTCACCCTTCCTCTCTTACCATGTTGTATGCTCCCACAGGCAAAAGACTGGGGTTTACAATGGACTCGGGAAAATTCCACAACGTGTCTTTAGGACAAGGTCAGGAGGTGGTGGCAGAAAAGGCCCTGGAGAAAGCTTCCAAAGGAGGACACTGGGTCATCCTCCAAGTGAGTGTTTCATCTTCTTGGAAAAAACTGGGAATGGCTCCAAGGGATGGACGGTGCAGAGTCGTCCAGGCGAATAGGAATGATCCTTCCTCCTGACAGATGGTGATTTGCAGAGTCCTCAGTGTTCTCTCAGTACTGGTGACCCCTCCGCAGGTGTTAAGAGACTCAGCTAACAAGGATAGCCATCATCTTTTGAGGGATTTTCTAGCCATTGTGCTTTAAAATTAAAAATATTAGAGGGAACCCTCTTATTCTCCTGACTTACAGATAGCTGGAACATTCTCAGAGTGCTTGAAGACAAACAGGCCTGTATAGATTGCCAACGCCATTGTCATAATACCTTACATTTGCAAGTGGCTTTATTTTTTTTTTTTTAAGATTTCCTTTATTTATTCGACAGAGAGCATGAGCAGGGGGAGCAGCAGGCAGAGGGAGAGGGAGCCTGATGCAGGGCTCAGCCCCAGGCCTGTGGCTGTCCCAGTTTCTGGAGGTTTCTATATCTCTTTGCCATTCAAAAGAGAAGCAGAACTTTGAATAAAGGGGAGACTAGCATAATGGGAACTTGTTATGTTGTTTGTAATGTACATTAAATTATATCCGCGTAGGTTTATATGATATGTGTGCTCATGCTAATGAGCTCTTAACCAGACTCTACAGTGGTCAGTTACTGTGATCAGGTAGAGCCCTTCAAGGGAGGTTTAGCTAGCATTTTATCAGAAGCCCATACGCCAGAGAAAACTAGTGCAGAGATAGCAGGATGGCATCTATCTTTGTCTCAGATATACACCAGATGGCTTGTGAATTGACATAATGGATTTATTAAAAATCTATTTTCACGGGCAAAATGGGTGGTTTCCAAGATACATGGATTGGCTAAAAATGTTGCACGGGCATTGCTGCCCTTGGACAAGTGGGCACAAGAATCTAGCCAATGCCAAAGCCAAGAGCCTCAAGAAGATCCTCAAGGATCAAGAACCCTCAGGCTGGACTCCAGAATGTGCCTGTGTTCAGGGATGGCTCAATTGGAGATTTTTCTGTTCCTTACTCCAAAGTCACTGCCTAGAGTATCCTTATATTTGTTTCAAGTAAACTTCTGGAGTAAGGTCTTGTAGGCCATAAGATAGGTCATATTTGAGCTTGCAAAATAGGTTTTATTGTTGTTGTTTTTTCTGCTTGCTTGTGTGAGTGGCACAGTTAGGTGTGAGAAGTGCTTTCGCTATAATCTAGTAGCAAGCGTGGAGGGCGGGAAACTCACAGCCCTTACTTGCTGTATAAGGTTGCTCGGGTTGCCAATCCAAAGTATCACACAATGGGTACCTTAGTGAACAGAAATTTAATTTCTTACAGTTCTGGAGGCCAAAAGTCTGAGATCAAGTTGTCAGTAGGATTGGTTTCTTCTGAAGCCTCTCTCCTTGGTGTGTAGATGGTTGTCTCCTCCCTGTGTCTTCACATGGTCTCCCTTCTGTGTGTGTGTGTGTGTGTGTGTGTCCCCTAATCACCTCTTCTTATAAGGACATAAGCCATATTGGATTAAGACTCCCTCTAATTGTTGCATTTACTCTTAATTGCCTTTTTGAAGACCTATTCCAAATACAGTCACTTTCTGAGGTACTGAGGGTTAGGACTTCCAACATTTGAATTTGGGGGGACACAGTTCAGCTATGATACCTACTGATGTTCAGTATTTGCCAAAGGAAGCAAAAGCCTCATAATGTGGACAATTAAATTGGCATAGATCTTCTTAAAACAGAACTGTTTCAAAGAAAGGTACCTGCATTACTATTCCATTCCCGATTTGCCTTTATTCTTCGGGTTTTTTGTAGCTTTTATAATATTAAGTGTTTTTCTTTGCTGGAAGTAACTACATATTCCTAGGTGTGATGTTGCAATCACTACAATAAGGACGTCTCCAGAGCCAGAGAGCGTGTGAGGGCAGGGCCTTCACACTGTTCTCACCACGCCAACTACCATGTATTCCACGGGTGTTTAGGATTGGAGGGTTGGAGGATTGTGAATCATAAAACTGAAAATCAAGAAGTGATGGTGGTGACATTTGTTTCTTTCATAATTTTTGAAAGTTCTAGGTTTAAGGAAATTAACCTATCAGGGATCCGCAGAGCATCTTAACAAAGAGTGATTTCTTTTTCGGCTAGCCGTTTGCCCCTCACATCCTTTGGAGTTCACATACTAATGAGTAGGCGTTGAGTAGAGGAGGTTGGTATCAGAAACAGTGAAATGGGTGATGAGGTACATTTCTGGCTTTTAGTTTTTATCCTTGAATAAACTAACCAGGTAAGTCTCCATAATTGAGTTTGAACTGTAGCAAAGCAGAGTGTCAGGAACTCCATGTCAGAGGTGACTGATGGGTGTTGGAAGTGGCTAGGTGTGTTGAAGGAGATTTGGGTTTGCAAAGGTAAGCTGTGGTGATTTGGAACCCTACACGTGTTCACCGTACAGTCGTGTTTTGGTGCTTTGTTTTGTTCCCTAACATGATGATACAGGAAAAATTAAATCCTGGTTCTCTGAGTTTTCTACACATTGATATATAGGAAAATATTGTGATCCCATAATTTAAGTAATCTACTTCAGTTTCACTAGAATTATAAGCCCTACTGTTTTTTCAGAATGTCCATTTGGTAGCCAAGTGGCTAGGAACCTTGGAGAAACTCCTCGAAAGATTCAGCCAAGGAGGCCACAGAGATTACCGGGTTTTCATGAGTGCCGAATCTGCAGCTACACCACAAGAACACATCATCCCTCAAGGACTCCTGGAAAATTCCATTAAAATTACTAATGAACCCCCCACAGGAATGCTGGCCAATCTGCATGCCGCCCTCTACAACTTTGATCAGGTAAGAAAACAGAAGCCTGGTCTGAGGGCAAAGTCAGGGTCTTCTCACAAAACCATGGGGCCATTAGCTACTCATGCATCTCGTGCAGAGGGATGAAGTGAAATCGGAGTGTCTGATTTAATCTCTTGAAAGTATCCCCCTGCCGTTCCCTATTCCAGCGACTAGAAAATCTATGTTTTGCCTTAAAACTACAGCCGCATGTTCAGCTGGTTAAGCATCCGACTCTTGGTTTAGGCTCAGGTCATGATCTCAGGGATGTGAGGTGGAGCCCCAAGTCAGGCTCTGCGCTGGGCGTGGAGTCTGCTTAAGATTCTCTCTCTCCCCTTCCCTCCCCCTCATTCAGACTCGCACATGTGCTCTCTCTCTTAAATAAATAAAATCTTTAAAAAAATACTGCAGCTACATGTTTAAGGAGAATAAATTACATTCCTTTCTGAAGAACCTGCTATTGAAGACAAACGTGGCAGACCGATATCTCTTAGCACGGGAAGAGAAGAAGCCACTGTTATTCTGGTTGCTGGTACTGAGGACAGCAACAACAGTAATGACCTGGGGAGAGTTCCAGTATAATATTCAGTGTTTTAGATCTGCTTTTGATGTTAGTAAACTTAAATCGTCTTCTCCCCGTATATCCATGTTGCCATCTTATTTATACTTTGATTTCCTTCCAAAATAAATAAATTAATACAAACATAAACACTCCTATTATCACTACTCTCCTTATGCATATTATCACATCTGTATCATAATCAAGTGTTTCAAACAAATTTCCTTTGTTGTTGTTTTTCTGAGTTGCCATTCCCTCTGATTTCTTAGACACCCTTGGGAAACAGTATTTTGTTTGTCTGTTTTAGAGAAAGAGAGTGCAAACGAGGGGTTGAGGGGAGGGGGAGAGGGAGAGAGAATCTTAAGCAGGCTCCATGCCTGGCACAGAGCCCCATGCAAGGCTCCACCTCACATCCCTGAGATCATGACCCCAGCCGAAATCGACAGTAGTACATTTCACCGACTGAGTCACCCAGGCACCCCAGGAAATAGTATTCTTATTAGGAGAAGTAGAATGAACCCTAAAGAGGAAATGCACATGGTTTGGTATATTAAGACTCCTGTTAGGGCGCCTGGGTGGCTCAGATGGTTGGGCATCTGCCTTCGGCTCAGGTCATGATCCCGGAGCCGGAGTCCTGGGATCAAGTCCCACATCGGGCTCCCTGCTCAGCAGGGAGCCTGCTTCTCCCTCTGCCTCTCTCTCTCTGTCTCTTATGAATAAATAAATAAAATCTTAAAAAAAAAAAAAGACTCCTGTTAGACATATCATTCTTCACTAGTATCTTCTGGGCCAATAGTCAAGCCAACATTATGAAGGAATTATAATAATTGGCCACCTAAGATTACAGTTTTGAAGAATACAGTTAATTACCTAATTAAGTAATTAATTTATAGCCTATATAAACATGGTCCACTGTATAAAGAAGGCACTGAGGAATCTTGTTGACAGTATTACATAGTTGCAGTATGTTTTCTTTTGTGAACCACGGCAGGCTAGTATTTTTTTTTTTTTATTCCTCGGTTGATAATTTCTGACCACTTAGGACATTCTCAACCTCTTTCCCAAAGTAAATACAAAACAGGAATTTAATACATTTAAATAGGATTTATCCAACCCATAGGACAATTATCTGTATTTGTGAAAAGTGAGCATATCATGATCAAATATGCCTCAGCCCAATTGTCTGTCCGCTTTTTTGGGGGGGGGGGAAGGACCTCTCTGATAATCTGATAAAACCATGGATACTCTCCCCAGGGAAATGCACATTGAGAAATTTGTCGCATATCATGATAGGGATGAACAGATCCCCCAAAACCTATACATGAATCCCTTCCCCTGTTCTAGTTTATTTATGAAAGTATCCGTTCTTTTGACTATTACCTAGAAAGCCACTTAGATTAACTGAAGATGACAACTATTGGAAAGACTCTTAAGTACCTAAAGGGGAAATATTTATCTAGTAGAAAGGATCCTCTGAAATATTAAGACTAAATTTGATCAGAAGTAGCAAAAGCAAAGATAATCAAAGTTACTTATTTAATAAACTTCCTATCAAACCTCTTACAGCCCAAACCTACCCAACAAAAACTCTAAAGAAAATCTAAAAATTTTAGAATAGTCTTATGAATGTTGACTTGTCATTATGTTAGAAAATAAAATGTGGGTTTTATTCAGATGATGTGATTCAAGGGTATTAACCTGTACTCCCTGGTCATCTGTGAGTATGTTCCCAGTTAGAATTATGCTTGGCTACCTGTGAAAGAAGTAGGAAACAACTGTAGCTTAAAAAAAGTTAAAGAACTATATCTGCCACCTGAGAATTCTGGAGGTAGGTCATTCAGAGCTCACTGTCACATGAAGTTGTCATCAATCTAGTTCTTTCACAGTTTGCTGTTTCTGGAATGGGCTTGCCAGGGTCCCAGGTGGCAGCCCCCATATCCATGTTCCTGACAGTAAGATGAAAGAAGAAACAAAGAAGATGACCATGGGCACTTTTTTTTTTTTTTAAGGTGCTTCCTACAAGTGAATACATAATACTTCTCCTTGCCTCTCACTGGTTATACGTAGTCACATTGTGTTACCTACCTGCACGAGAGGCTAGGAAGAGCCAATTTATCTTGGGCAGCCGTATGCCCAGCTAAAAGTCAGCAACAGGATATTTTCAGACAGGCAGTTAGTGATCTGTATCACAGGCTTCCCACTTTGCCACGGCTGCTGGTATCATCCTGGGTGCTCTGTGTTGCTGCCACGGTCTTATGTAGCTGAGGCTTGCGACACAGACAAAGGGTAATGGATGCCGTCTACCTAGCGTACTCCTTTGGGTTAGGGGAACAAGTCCAAGTCATCACTTCTGTTGTCTGGGCGCCCTCCTCAGATGAGAAAAGCACTCAAGGGATCTGGACAAATAACTGTTCCTGTGCGGTGTTTTTGTTTTGCATGTTTTACTGTTCAAATCAATTAAATTTGTATTTTTAATCTTACCCCCAAGTCAGAATTTACCTTTGAACTTTGATATGTATGTTCATAATGAACAAGTTTAATATTAGTCCTTTATTTATGTAAATGCAATCATTAAGTGATCAAGATGTAAAGAAGCATTTCTTATAGGGTCCTGTCTCCCTGTGTGTTTCAGCTCAGTAGCACCTGCCTCTTGAAGATGTGTGTTGTGTAAGACTGATGAGTCACAGACCTGCACCCCTGAAACAAATAATACATTATATGCTAATAAAAAAAAAGACTGATGAGTCACAGACCTTCACCCCTGAAACAAATAATACATTATATGCTAATAAAAAAGACTGATGAGTCACAGACCTTCACCCCTGAAACAAATAATACATTATATGTTAATTTAAAAAAAAGAGGGGCACCTGGGTGGCTCAGTCGTTAAGCGTCTGCCTTAGGCTCAGGTCATGATCCCAGGGTCCCGGGATCGAGCCCCGCATCGGGCTCCCTGCTCAGAGGAGAGCCTGCTTCTCCCTCTCCCACTCCCCCTGCTTGTGTTCCCTTTCTCGCTGTGTCTCTCTGTCAAATAAATAAAATCTTTAAAAAAAAAAAAAGACTGATGAGTCACAGAGCTGTACCTCTGAAGCCAATCCATTATATATTAATTGATTGAATTTAAATTTAAAAAATTTAAAAAAAAATAAAAACCAAAGAAAGAAAGAAGATGTCATAAGGGAGTACTGTTTAGGCTCCTTTCATACCCAGATAATAACCACATTTTTGAAATAAGATATAGATTTCTTTTTTCTTCTTTTTTCTTTTCTTTTTTTTTTTTTTTTGAGACAGCACATGCTAGGGGAGGCAGGGAAAGGGCAGAGGGAGAGAGAGGATCCCAAGCTGGCCCCATGCTCAGTGCAGAGGGCCCAATTCCAAGACCCTGAGATCATGACCCTACCCAAAATCAAAAGCTGGACGCTTAACCGACTGAGCCCCCCAGGCACCCCTAGATTTCTTTTTCTCTAAGATTTGCCGCAGAAACAAATAACTGGTAGTTGCTCATGTAAAACTCTCATCTGCCTGAGTGTGGATGCCTGTTCTCTGTTCACAGTGCTGTTTGTGTATTTTCTGATAGTAATTTGCTCATCTTTTGGTTTGTAAAAATACAACTGACCTGAAGTGTAGAATGTTAGGTAGACTCAT
The DNA here is from genome assembly GCF_002201575.2 of Neomonachus schauinslandi. Taxonomy (NCBI): domain Eukaryota; kingdom Metazoa; phylum Chordata; class Mammalia; order Carnivora; family Phocidae; genus Neomonachus; species Neomonachus schauinslandi. Next base: position 53,247,419 of record NC_058414.1, read on the forward strand.
ACTTTTTCCTAATTAGAAAAACTTGATTCATATTTTTTCCAGTGGCATTTATATTATCAGAGCATAAAGAAATGGGCGTTAAGTTGTAATTTTTTTGAGGGGGGGTGGGGTAGGGGCGGGACGGGGCGGGGGCGGGGAGAGAGCGAATCTTAAGCAGGTTCCCAGCGTAAGCAGGCTCACACGCCCAGCATGGAGCCCAAAGCAGGGCTTGATCTCACAACCCTGAGATTATGACCTGGGCTGAAATCAAGAGTTGGATGCTTAACCAACTGAGCCACCCAGGTGCCCAAATTGTAAGTTTTTGGGTTTTTTTTTAAGCGTTGAGGATAAAACTAAATCCATTATATGAATTATTTATGGAATTAATGTCCTGGTTATTGTAGTACCTTGGTTTTCTGTGGACTATATGTTATTCAGGGAGGTGTTAGGTGACTTGTTAGATCATAATTCCTAAGTAAAAGTTTGATATTTCTATTTCATCTCCTAGAAATTTCTTACATTTAAAACTAATACATTTTTTATATTCTTCAAGATTAATTCCAATTATATGGTTTCTATTCTTTCACAAACTTGTCTTTTATTTCATGTTTGTGGAAATGTTATGTTTAATGATTGTGTATCTTCAAGCCCCATAAATTACCTAGAAATGGCCTAATGCTTTAGAATGACCTAGTGAGGGGCGCCTGGGTGGCTCAGTCGTTAGGCATCTGCCTTCAGCTCAGGTCATGATCTCAGGGTCCTGGGATCGAGCCCTGTGTCGGGCTCCCTGCTTGGCGGGAAGCTTGCTTCTCCCTCTCCCACTCCCCCTGCTTGTGTTCCCTCTCTTGCTGTGCCTCTCTGTCAAATAAATAAATAAAATTAAAAAAAAAAAAGAATGACTTAGTGATAGTTGGGTCTGCACTGTGGATGGCCTGGCCAGTTCTAGAACTGTATTTAGTAATAACCTTGGATTCTCATGAAAGTGAGACAGAAAGAAACTGAAAAGCTTCTTCTAGTCTTAGAACAAGAGAACAAGTCTAGTCTTGGTTTGGTTTAGACTTTTACTAGAAGTTGCCTGGGAGACCAGATCTGAACTCCTACCTGAAAGGTGCTAAATACACTTTATAGATGGCCCAAGTTGTCAGATTCATTTTAAATGTAGACTGGCTATAATTTGGCCATTTTAAAGGACAAGGCAAGAAGGTACAGGTTTGGCCTTATCTTCCTCTACTGGCCAACATCAGTTGAAGTAGTCCTTGTTTGCCTCACAGAACTGCCGAAGCTGAGAATAAAGTACTACCTACTTAAGACAGAGACTGGATGGCTGTTGTTCACTTTTTAATTTTATGGCAGTGGGAGCCATAACCATACCAGCATGCCAGGATTTAATTTTCCCTCTGCAATTTCAAAAAAATGTTAGAGATCTAGTCTACAGGGTGTGTTTTCCCACCTTCCATATGCCATTCTCTCCACCCAGCAATGAATTCTACTTTAAGTTCATTGGAAGGAGACCATTTGTCAGGATGATTGTATTAGCTCAGGTAGACTACATAATTAGAGTGATCCAAACAAGATGACGTCTCTCACATATAACTGGCAGCTTTCATGAGCTCAGCTGCACACCCAAGCTGGTAGGTGTCTCCCCTGGAACTCACTCGTGGCTTCCGTGGTTGTCTGGTCATCTTCCTGTCTAGCCCACAGAGAAGGGAAAAGAGTGACACCCAGGGCAAGCAACTTCCTTTCAAGTAAACGACATGAAAATTATACACATCACTTCTGCTCAAATTCTTTTGGCAAGGACTTGGTCATATGACACATCTGGCTTCAACGGGAGATGGGAAATGGTTTTTTGGTGGGTGGCCATGTGCCCAGGTAATCTGTATGACTCTGAAACCAGAGGAAATGAAGGGCTGGGGGTTAAGTAGTATTCTGCTACACTGATGAAACGAAGGTGGTGTCCTTTGATCAGCTAGATTTCTCAAGGAGAATTTTGCAGGGGAAAATGATGTCAAGCAGTATCACCACGGCTCGGAATGAATTTTGTTATTTTCTAGCGAACTTAGATGCATTTGGTAAAATAACTGAAGCAAAGTGAAAGCATTCCTCTTAAATTAACAGACCAGCAAGCGCCAGAAGGTCAGTCCTCTATTGTGCGCTGATAGGCCAGGCAGCCGTGCTTCAAACTGCATGGTACCCCTGTCCTAGATCTCCCTCGGAGTTATACACAAGGTCATTGAACATGCAGACCCTTGCGCTTGGAAAGGGTGCAAAAGGATAATCAAATATTTTCCTTTTCTCCCAGGATACACTTGAGGCGTGCTCCAGGGAGCAGGAGTTTAAAAGCATCCTCTTTTCTCTGTGCTACTTCCATGCTTGTGTGGCCGGGAGACTGAGGTTTGGCCCCCGGGGCTGGAGCCGCAGCTACCCCTTCAGTCCTGGAGACCTCACCATTTGCGCCAACGTCCTCTACAACTACTTAGAGGCAAACCCTCACGTAAGTGCCGGTGGCCAGATAACCTCTTCCAAAGAGTGTACTGAATCTGTCAGTCTTTGGCCACTATCAAATGGACCATAATTTCTCTTTTGAAGCTATTACTGAAATAGCTGACACCGTATGTGCATCTTCTGCCAAGTGTGAAAATACACCAGATCAAAGGTTTTCCAGCAGTGGATGCTCGAACTTCATAAGACAGGTCAAACCAGTTCTACATAGCAGCTTAGTGCAAAAAAAAAAAAATGTCCTTCATTATGTTAACAAAAACAGTGGTTTACATGTGCATGTATGCCAGATTCATTAGGCAGGTAATGAAGCATTTGCACAAATGTAATTACATACAGCAATTCTGACAGTTCATAACACTGCATTAATAATCACTACAATTAGTTCTTATGATGGAAGCAATTTACAGCACGTCACATGTATAAATAATGGTGCATTTCCTGCATATGTCATTATTATGTATTAAGGATGCCACCTTGTTGTGACTTTCTCAGTAATGTTCCCCTTGATTGGAAGTTAAAGGTAGATGAATGATTTTATTTCATAGCTAAAATGTGTTTTACAGATGGGAACGGGAATGCTTCATCAAGAACATTTGTGTAAACTCTTAGAAACCCAGTGATTGGATTTCAAAAAGGAAGAACCATTTGTAAGAATTTTCTGGCTTAGTCCTCATAAAGGAAACTTCTCCCATTCAGTTAAAGCTGTTAAAATTGAGATAACATTTATCCAAACCAGGTATTACGCTCTGGGCCACACTTTCTGTAAAGGACCTTTAAAATGACTCATCTGTGTTTCTGTGTATAGAGAGTTGCTTTATGTTCTTTTGGTAACCAAACTGTTACAATTTTTGTTGCCACATAAGTCTTCTCAGGCTTCAAAGGTGATGTGACTGCTATCAGAGTATGTACACTTAGTGTATAACATGGGTGTGTTCTCCTAAGGAACCTATTTTGAGCAAGTTGTATCCAAAATAAGTGGCTTTAATATAGTATGTGATGATCAACATTGCATATCCATCAATTTTTAAAAATTTGTTTTCTTAATTTTTATTTATTTGAGAGAGAGAGAGAGCGCGCGCGCGCACGAGCAGGGGGAGGGGCAAAGGGAGAAGCAGACTCCCTACTGAGCAGGGGGCCTGATGCGGGACTCGATCCTGGGACTCCAGGATCATGACCTGAGCCGAAGGCAGACGTTTAACGACTGAGCCACCCAGGCGCCCGCATAGCTATCATTTTTTAAATATACAAAATTTGAGCATATTTTGATCTTGGTAATACATAATATTTTGAGTTGATCTTAACACATTTTATGTAAAATGTTGCAGGTAAAACTATTATAATAGTTCTAGATAGAAAGTGAAATGGACCACTTAATCCTTTTATACAAGTCCTTTGTAACTGTCCCCTGAGGCTGAGGCAAGGAATATTATCCCATTTCAGCTGAATCCTGTCAGAGTCGAGTTAGAAATGACGGGGAGAAAGAGAGGAGCGGACTTCTGTTTGTCCCTGCCTCTCACATCCCGAGATGTGGCAACCAGGTGGCCCAAGTGAATGGTGTTGTGCTGCTTACCCCACCCCCCACCAGCACTCCGGGAGCAACACAACTCTTGGCTTTGAATGCTCTCTCCTCTCTCAGATGTCTACACCCGAGTCATTCACCACACGTGGAAAAACCAGTATGGCGAAGCCAGTGACTGGGATTTGGGAGTTAGGTTATGTTCACGGAGTTTGGTGGTACAAAATGTCCTTTTCAGGAAGGTGTATGTTAAAAGCAAGGATCAGGATTTGGGGGAAGAAGAGCCTGTTATTGAAAAGAATAGAACCCTAGTTGATGAAAATGTTGAGGGCGATGCATATCCGATGGTAGAATATACAGCAGGTACTATTCTATTAAGAACGCACTCAGAGGGCGCCTGGGTGGCTCAGTCGTTAAGCGTCTGCCTTCGGCTCAGGTCATGATCCCAGGGTCCTGGGATCGAGTCCCACATCGGGCTCCCTGCTCGGCAGGAAGCCTGCTTGTCCCTCTCCCACTCCCCCTGCTTGTGTTCCTGCTCTCGCTGTGTCTCTCTCTGTCAAATAAATAAATAAAAAATCTTTAAAAAAAAAAAAAAAAACGCACTCAGAGAAATGAAGTGGAGAGGTCTCCGTTGCCCATCCATTTCATGGGGGCGACGCGGCAGGGGCCCACGTGGTAGTTCAGGGAGCCTCCTTCAGTCCACTCACTCCTCTCGTATTCCTCACTCACCTCAGACGGGCTTAAAAGAAAGACCTCTTTGAGGTTCATTTATTCAAATTCAAATAAACTTGTAACCAGTGCATTGGAATAGTTGAAGCAATTTTACTTGTTCTGTCACATCATGCAACCAACGAAGGCTATAATTAAGTTTTTACTTGAACTGTTGGGAGGCAATCTACTGCCCCTGAGGGTTTAAAGGTTCCTGTCTGGAAAGGCTTCATCACAGACTGGCATGTTTTGCAAACCCAGAGGAAGCTAAAGGGTAGCAGAGAGAGGCTTCAAATCCTGCTAAGCCAAATAGAGAGGAGATACTGTTATTTCTTGAATACCACATGGTACAGTCATTAGTTGGAACCCTTAGAACAATCATGGAGCAGGCCAGTCGTGCCATAAACCAAGCCCTCAAATCAGTCTGCAGCAAGGGGATCGGTTTGCCTGGATTTTTGCAGGGGGATGATATCCTAAATACAACCCAAATTCAGAACATATAAGGTTTCCTTTATTTGCCTAAATGAGCTCATAAAACCTGCTGCCAGTCAGATCATAAAAACATGACATACCTCAAAGGCCCTACGAACTAATACCTTTTCTGGATTTTTGGATGAGATTTTGAATTTATAAAGTTTCCCTGCATGGCATGTTCTAGGAATAATTGCTTTAAAATCTGTATGAAAAGTTCAGTGTTAGTGAATTTTCACCGAATGTATTAAAACACCCTGAATGTAATTCTGTCAAGAAACTCTATAGGAGAAGCCCAGACAATTCCTGAACCTCTTTTAAATGTTCCTGTTGATGGGGATTTGGGGGAACACGGTGTTAGAGGGGCTTGGAGAGAAGCGTGTACTGCTAATTGGCCTCTGTGAGGCAGATGCACCAGGCCTGGAAATGAACATTTGCATGATATCCCTCCCAGGTCCCATGGGAAGACCTCCGTTACCTCTTTGGTGAGATCATGTATGGGGGCCACATCACAGATGACTGGGATCGCAAGCTGTGTCGGGCATATTTGGAAGAATTCCTGAATCCATCTCTGGTAAGACACTATAACTCATTTTACAGAGGAGAAAATTCTAGTAAGAATTTTTTTTAATTTTTTTTAAGTTTTATTTAATCTCTTACACCCAACATGGGGCTTGAACTCACAATCCCAAGATCAAGAGTCACATGCTCCTTTGGCTGAGCCAGCCAGGCGCCCCCAAGTAAGAATTTTTTAAACTAATTTTACTATGTAAAGACTTCTTAAATATTATTGAGGAATCTTAGCCTTTTGTGAATATATTCTTGCCCACTGTCACAGAGTTTGGAAGTTTGTTAGAAATGCTGAGTCTGGTTTTTTTTTTTTTTTAAGATTTATTATTTATCTGAGAGAGAGAGCACGAGTGCGCACACACACTGGCATGCACGTGCGGGGAGGGGCAGAGAGAGAATCTTGAAGCAGACTCCCTGCTGAGCACAGATCCCAGTATGGAGCACCGTCTCTTGACCCTGAGATCATGACCTGAGCTGAAACCAAGAGTCGGATGCTTAACCGACTGAGCCAACCAGGTGCTCCAGAAATGCAGTCTTGGGCCCCATTTCCTATCTATGAAATCCGAATCTGTTTCAGTAAGACCTCCTAGGTGATTTTTGTGTGTGTTCTCATGTTCTACGCCCAGGCCAAGGACCCTCACATAAATTGACTGACTGGATCTTAGGAATAACCCTGGGAGGTCCGCAGAACTGACGCCGTTAACCTGTTTTATGGAAACTGAGGCATGTCGTGTCCCAGGTCCATCAGTTACCTTGGGCAAGAAGAGCTCCAGCCAGAAGACAGATGTATTGATTTCAATTTGAGGGTCCTAAAATAAGTGAAATCCTTAGGTTTTTCCCTGTCACAGAAGCCGTGGAGTATCCTCAGTTTTGGTCACTAACTCTTAAATATATGCTCAAGAAAAATGGGATGCGAGAGCCCAGTTCTTCTGTCTGTGAGGAGGGGGCAGAGCACCCCCTGTACTGGAGTTGAGAGAGACCAAGCTCCTTTTCCCTGTTCTCATCTTAACCACCCTGTGTCTGCAAAGACCAAACAGCTGCTCCGTTTGTGACCAGGGCTGTGTGTCTGGCAAAAGTGCTCAGTCCCTGTTTTTCCTCTTGAAGTAGCCGAAAGTGGTGGCCATGCTTTCCTCATGCTATCTTTCTAAAGGCCTCCATGTTCATGGCCATTGCCTATTTCCTGGAAACACAGGGCACCCTATACCATGCAGTCTCTTCCCACTTGAACAAGATACCAACTATGTTTAAAGGTGTGCCGTGTAACTTCTTTGACATAGGCCAGAGCAACTTCTTTCTAGTAGGTATCCTGAGGCAAGAGAAACAAAAGCAAAAATAAACTATTGGGACTATATCAAAATAAAAAATTCCTGCACAGGAAGGAAACATTCAACAAAACTAAAAGGCAGCCTATCAAATGGGAGAAGGTATCTGCAAATGACATATCTGATTAAGGGTTAGTAGTAGCCCAAATATATAAAGAATTTATAAAACTCAACACTCAAAAAACAAATAATCCAATTGAAAAATGGGCAGAAGACATGAATGGACATTTTTCCGAAGAAGACATACCGATGGCCAACAGACACATAAAAAGATGCTCAATATTACTCCTCATCAGGGAAACACAAATCAAAACTACAATGAGCTACCACCTCACACCTGTCAGAATGGCTAAAATCAGCTACAAGAAACAACAGGTGTTGGTGAGGATGGGGAGAAAGGGGAACCCTCCTGATGGTTGGTGGGAATGCAAGTTGGTGCAGCCACTCTGGAAAATCATAGGAAGTTTTCTCAAAAAGTTAAAAGTATTTCTCTTCTCCTGCTGGGTTTAGGCTTTATTTGCTGTTCTTTCTCCAGCTCCTTTAGGTGGAGGATTAGGTTGTGTACTTGAGACCTTTCTTGTTTCTTGAGAAAGGCTTGTATTGCTATATACTTGCCTCTTAGGACTGCCTTTGCTGCATCCCAAAGATTTTGAATAGTTGTGTTTTCATTTTCATTGGTTTCCATGAATTTTTTTAATTCTTCTTTAATTTCCTGGCTGACCCATTCATTCTGCAGTAGGATGCTCTTTAGCCTCCATGTATTTGAGTTCTTTCCGACTTTCCTCTTGTGATTGAGTTCTAGTTTCAAAGCATTGTGGTCTGAAAATAGGCAGGGAATGATCCCAATCTTTTGGTACCGGTTGAGACCTGATTTGTGGCCTAGGATGTGATCGATTCTGGAGAATGTTCCATGGGCACTAGAGAA